>NC_134850.1:31412351-31742101 GCF_965363235.1 Mytilus galloprovincialis
TCGATAGAAACGTATTTGGACCGCTGAAAAGGTCGTACAATCTATGTTGTGAAGCATTTCTGAGGCAGAATTAAGGAAGAATAGTCACGAGCTACGATTTTTGTGGCTTATTCAAGCAAGCCTTTAATGAAAAAATGAATCTGGTGAATATATTAAGTGGCTTCAGAGCTACTGGGATATATCCATTTTAACCGAATGCTATCCCAATTGAGGCATATGAACCATCAAAGACGTCTGTGTTCGATGTCGAGGTTGGAGCATCAACAGAGAATGGCCATGGTGTTAGCAATAAGCAGAACCAGTCGCGAGTAACTACAACCACTAATTAATAGCAACCTGTCTTTGCCGTGTCACCACAAGTTCTGAAGGAAACTATTAGAGGGAAATTCTAAGAACCCCTGAAGTCGTCAAAGAAAGAACGGAGAAAAAGACCAGAGGAGAAACTGAGGCTAGATGTCTGACAGAAAGAGAATTTTAAAATGAACTGAAACGAAAAGAAGAAGAGAGAAAGAGTTCAAGAGGGAAAGGATCAAAGTAAAAGGGAGAGGGAGGAAAAGAAGAAGACGAAAGAACTGGAACAAACATTGAAGAGCAGTAAGGCAAAGAAGAACACAAAGAGGCGTTAAATAAGACAAGACACACAAGGACAAACAACAACGTATAACATCGAAAACTAAAAACAAATGAGAAACACGACCCGAAAAAAAACTTGGGCGACTTCAGGTGCTCAGAAAGGGTAAGCAGCCAGGTCATAATACTCCAAACCAAACAAAAGACTTTAAATCCTCCTTGTAACTATACAAACAAGGCTCTGTGTTGAAGGCCTCATCTTGACCTATAATTGTTCACTTTTATAAATTGTTATCTTCCTATATCTATGTATTTGCAAGATTGATTGATTGACATATACGTGTCATGCATAATCAGGACGAGAACACAAACACAAATTCAACAGAACAGAATGGCATACCATTAAAAATAGGGAAGAGTGTTGGTCGATTTTAGAACGCAGCAATCATGACTGGAATTATTATTCCCTTCGGGATATGTCAAGAAGTCACAAAAACAAAAATAACCATGACTTAAATTTCCATCAAAAAGGAAAAAGAAAAATCTAAAACCAATCAAAATTTACAATATTCGAAAATTATTCCACACATACCCTCCCAAAAAAAAGGACAATGAATAAAATATGAAAGCACAATTTCTGAATTTCTATATTTGCAGACCATTTCTGAGAGGGAGAGGTAGACACTGAATTAATAAGAAGTAACATGCTGAATTAAAAGCTAATATATTGGTTAATAGAAGCATCATGCAGTTGGCAGTCGGAAGTTAGGCGCAAATACATTTTTTTATGATCAATCAATCTGACAGAGATAGGAGTTAGGAAGAAAAGGTGGAACCGTGGCGATTAACCCAAGAACATGGACTGTGAACACTTCTTTTACACTTACTCATATATGACCAGTTACCCCAATACATGGGGTAAGTGGTCATTTTTCGCTGTTTGATCTAGTCCTTGATCTCAATCAAGCCCGTGATAGGAAATGAAAAAAATGCCTACAAATATGAAAAAAGGTCTACACAGAATTTATTAGAACGCAGATGGAAAATAGCATGCATGTCCCAGTGAGCTGAAACGTGTGTATACGCTTAATGTGTCCATTTACTCCATTCTCCCCTACATGTCGCGGAATTTTAACTGAAACTATTCGTCAAATAATATACTACAAGACTTATCTGACAAAGTGATATATAAAAGCGAAAAAGGTAGTAATTTCGTATATCAGTTGAGTGCAAACTATTGACCATAAGGTTTTATAATACACAAAATGTGAAGGAATGGAAGTGATCTAGTTCCGTGTTAAAATTGTAGGTTTTTTACTCTATTCCTTTTCCGTTGATTTCCAAAAGCTTCTTCATATTTAGGTTCTGGAGTATTTATGAGTTACTAGTTTTAGGAATATAAAAATATGTGGTATGATTGCCAATGAAACAACTCTCCACAAGAGACCAAAATGACACAGAAACAAACAACTATAGGTCACCGTACGATCTCAACAATGAGCAAAGCACATACCGCATAGTCAGCTATAAAAGGCCACGAAATGACAATGTAAAATAATTCAAACAAGAAAACTAACGCCCTAATTTATATTAAAAAAAATGATCGAAACACAAATATGTAACACATAAACAAACGACAACCACTGAATTACAGGTTCCTGGCTTGGTTACAGGCACTTACATACATAATGTGGTATGCTTAAAATATTACTACTACTACATTGAAGAAGAAACTAAAGTTTGTGTCTGAATTATCAATAAAATGACTACACTTTTAAGCAGTCAAAACTTAGTATATTATATAGATAATAAGAAAAAAGAATACTGAAAAGATTATTTTAACATGTGATGATAGCTAAGGAAAAACATATCAATCAAATGTAAGCAAACATATTTCAATTTTCAATTTATAAAAGGGGTACAAAGTCACATTAACTGTAAACCAACTTATTTTCGCCGATCACTTGTTTCGTGTAAAGCTCTCTCGCGATTTAATTTCCTGATTTTCAAATTTACTTGATGCAGTTAGATAAAGAAAAATCTAAGTTTTACATATTTGCGCCGATTTATACATGTTAGCGGTAGTTTTCTACTTGAGAAAGTCGCGGAAATAAATCGCGAATATGTTTGGTTATAGAAGTCATGCAGTTTAAGCAACTCATTAAGCAATCACTTCATTCTTTCCCATCGTTGGCTGTCACTAAAGGAGGAATTTCTAGTACTGATATCACGTATCTTTTCTGTTCTATAATGTATAATACTACACTTTCTAAATCATATTACTGTGGATGCATTATTATTCGTTGGATGCCAATTTTCGGGTTTTTTGGGGTTACAGTTGAACCATGAATTTACATGTGCAACGGAGTACTAATTTTCTATCAGGTTGTATGCAAACTTTGGCAAAAGCACGAAATTACATAGCATGAAAGAGAATAATTTCCGCAAACCACGAAAGTTAGTACCCTAGAAAATAAATGAATCCACAGTAATTGAATTATTGAGAAACATGTTTGGAGCAGATATGAAAATGATAAGACAGAAATAAGACTAAACGACAAAATTGACCAGCGCGGTCAACTGACTGATTGACAATTCAACCTTTCTTAATGCTGAATCTTGTTTCAAAGAAACTTTGGCACGTGATAAGGACGTTCCAATTAAAGAAACAAAATAGTGTAAAGCTATACAACGTATCCAATGAAAATGAGAGGCGTCGAATACCACAGGAACATTAAAACGCATGCGTCAAAAACCCCAAAAAATTAAACGCATGCGTCGAAAATAAGCTGACAACACCATGGCTAAAACAAACGTAAATGAACGCAAAACACGACATAAAGAACCAAAGACCCCACTTAAAACTAGGAATGATCTGAGGTACTACGGAAGGACAAGCTTTCAAACTCCAGATATGGCATCTGTCGTGTTACCCATGTTAGAATAATCCCAGTAATAAGTATAATTCGATAGGTCACATTCGGCTTTCTCGTTTTATTCGTGCAGAATAACAAAGCAATTATACACACATCTTTATTTTTTCATGATTATGTGGTGGTTGGCATCGTGACAGTAGTACCTGCAGTGGTGACAACAACAGGTGCAACAACAACAGGAACTACTATTGGAGCAGCAGCAGCTTAAATAGAAAATAAAATAATAAATTCTGAATCATCAGTAAAATAAAGAATAAATTTGTGTATTTTGCCTCTATCCAAGGAAACTACTGAGCACAGAAATAGAGACATTTAAAGATGACGATAAACTATTGAAATTGGTGAATGAAATGATTTTGTAAGCTTATAATTATATTTGGTAACATATGTCTTAGCGGACGCAAATTGCTAAAATAAAAAGTCCTTGGTATCAAAATTTACTAGTATTACTGGTTAATGTCAGTTATCAGATTAAAAAAAACATTTCTCGGGAATATTACGTTTTCTGACACAAAAAGATGTAAACTGTGGCGAAGTGTGTGTTATTGTAATATCTGAATAATTTAGTAGAAATATATAAAATTTATATTATTTTTTTGTTATTTTCCCAAAATGTGCCTCTCCTAAATATTTGCATCAAACTTCCATAGCAAAACTATAACAAAACGTAAATAGGTAATTTGAGTACATTTATTTTCTCTTTTTTTATTACAAAAAAACAAATTTATGTAATGAATTTAAAAAAAATAGATTAAAAAGGGGATTTCATTTTCCTAGAAAAAAATATATTATGGACTTATAAGAAGGACTTCAGGGGCGTACGGTAGATCGTATGTGTTTGAGGTAGACGACGTGATCTTTCAGATTGATGATCTAATTGACTAAACACTCAAGTCCAAGGCTCAAATAAATTCATCGTAAACTGTGAGTCATTCACAAATCAGAGTTCATGACCCGAAAAAACATGAAAAACTACACCAATCTTTTCATTGTTTTTATCTTAATTAAGAAGAGTATTACAGAAAGAAACATAGGATGCATTTCAATAAATATATTTCAAATATTTTCTTTAATTCAAAGTTTGAAATCTTAATATATGTATTCTAAAGGTTCTAGCAAAATTGTGACTCATTTCTAATTAAATAATAAATGTCTGAAGAAATGCCAAAAACCGAAATTTCAGAAATCTTGGCAAATTTTTAATATTCACAAAGATGTACTACACGAACATCTAATATTATTTAATAATATTTTTGTGAAAAGTATGTATTTTAATTTGTGAAACTATCTTTTAGGAAAATGATATAGACTTTCTCATAATCAATTTCCATTAAGATTTGAAAACGTTAACAGTTATAACCTGCAAGTAAAACGAATACAAAAAAACAAGCCCTTCTCCGACGTGATCACAACTGCTACCTCAGGCTCGTGGTCCCGTCACGTGGACCCGGCACGTGGGCTCGGCACGTGGGCCCGGCACGAGGGTCAGATAAGGTTAATACATACCTGCTGCTGGAGCTGCTGCTGGAGCTGCTGCTGGAGCTGCTGCTGCCGGAAACAAGGCGGATGCTGCAATAAAAAATAATTTATTTTTGTGAAAATTTTAAATTGAAATCAGGATAGCGAAACATTTTGAAACATAACTAATAATTTGACGTTTCTAGGCTTTATGATAATATGGCTGCCTCGATGTATGTCTAAACGGTACATAAATATGTATAATATGACCATTGTTTTTTTTCTGTTTGAATGGTTTAACACTAGTAATTTTGGGACCTTTTATAGCGTTTTGTTCGGTGTGAGCCAAGGCTCCCTGTTTAAGGCCGTACATTGACCTATAATGGTTTTCTTTTATGAATTGTTATTTGGATGGAGAGTTGTCTTATTGGCACTCACACAACATCTTCCTATATCTATAAATTGTCGAAATATTGTTTCGGGATGCCTTGTGATATGTTCACTGGTAAATATTGAAAATTTCAATTACAGATCAATATCCAAATCATATTGAAATAAATTATCATGCCTGTATCCAGATTACGGAACTTTAAAATTTGTGTATACTACGCATTAAACGACTTGTAGCATATGTCAGATCTTTTTAGGCATTGTTTGATAAATTGTAAAAAAAAATACAAAATACTGCAATTAAATGCAAATCAAAAAGTGGGAAAAAACTAATAAATACAACGCTTAACATCAACGGAATAAGTGTTAAACAACTGCCATATTCTTGAATTTTCCTAAGAAAATGGTGGATTAAACCTGGTTTTATAGCTTTCCAAACCTCCTACTTACATTACAGATACTTATAATTTCGTTATATTGACTTGCATCACATCAGATTCCTATCTAGGGCTAGAATTACGCTCTCGTTTAGGCAATGTTGAGCAAGCATTTGACCGATTGACCAGAGTTTACAATACTAGAAGCAGAGATGTGAAAAATGTCCAACGATGATTATTACTAGTTTTTTATTCAAAAAACGGTGATGTATCCATTCAATGCTACACTGGTAATAATTATGAGTAAGTTGAAACGTTTATTGATATATTCTTAACAATCATAAATTTTATAAATACAGTCAAACCTCTTTTAAGAAACCACCCAAGGGAGAGCAAAAAAGTTGTCTCTTGAGACAGGTGATCTTTTAATACATGTTCAGTCCATATGAAATGCACTGCAGAGGAAACTTAAAATAATGATCTTCTTACACAGGTATCGCTTAAAACAATTGGTCTCTAAAGCAGGTTTGACTGTATTTGAGTTTGGTGCCTCAATCATAGAAAGAGAGAGTCATAAATCATTACTTTAGGGCAGTTCGAAAAAAATTAACGTGAAATAAGATTCAAAAATATTTAATTGTACTTCGATTTGAAACAGACATAATCAATCCAATTTTGTAATTTGTTTGAAAAAAAATCTGAAATACTAAAGAAAAAAAGCATGATCTGATTACAAAGAGAGAAAGTCAAAAATGTAAATGAGGCAAACATTTATATAGACAATTTTGTTTATCTGTGTGAATTTCTTAATTTCCAGAGCTTTGTAAAAATTCCCGTTCTGGATTCCATTACTGTGTCAATATTTGCATAATATTTTTGCTAAAGGAGAGGTAATACAGCTAAAGTATTCTATTCCTGAGGTGGAAAAGCCTTAGTATTTAAAAAAAAATCAAAATTTTGTAAAAAAACTAATTCATAATTATGACCATATCAGTGATAGTTAATCTCAACTCAGAAGTACTGACTACTGGGCTGGTGATACCTTCGGGTAATGTAATACAACTCCATTAGGAGTGGCATCAACCCAGTGTTGGAAATAAACTTATCAATAGTGAAATTTCTTTTAAGTTTCCAATCACAAGAAACGTTTCAAATGGTAGAAAGTGAAATCACATAAATACTGAACTCCGAGGAAAATTCAAAACGGAAAGTCATTCATCAAATGGCAAAATCAAATGATAAAACACATCAAACGAATTGACAACAGCTGTCATACTTCTGACTTGGTACAGGCATTTTCAAATTAAGATTTAGTGATATATATAAAAAAAAATGTCCGATCAAATTAAAATATATATATATATATAAACAGCATACCAGTTGATTCCTTTAATAAAAACAAACTTAATGTCAATCATATCAGAGATCAATTTCCATTCACTAGAATAATTACATATCCATATATGGGTATACTGTCAAAAACTAAGAAAGTCAATTAATGTTCTTATGACTATAAACCAATGAGAGAAAATAGTGAACAGTTTGATGACCTTTATCATATACTTTTTAAACCAGAAATGTTAAGGAAGTTTGCTTGTCATGTTTTGGGGATTTTTTTGGAGTCCTCTGGTCTTATCCATTTGAATGCCGTTAATAAATTTGCCCATTGATCCCTATTTTTCTTTTTATAAATCTTTTACGTGTATAATGATAAGCCATCTGTAAAAGTCTTATAATTTTTTATTTTTTTTTTTTTAAGTTTTTGAGAACTTAAACTCGTCAGTGATAAAGCTATATAAAGTCAAGAGCAAATATATTCCCGCCAAAATTGCAATGGCTAATATCTTGACTGTCCCTTTGGTATCTTTTGTTCCTCTTTTGAAACAAGCACATTGGCCAATATTTTTTTTGCTCTTTTCATTCCTCTATTATTCCCCTATCAATATAAACTAGTGTTTTGAAAAGTTAATTATTTTGAAACTAAAAAGCGAACTCCCTTAAATGTCAATACGAATAAACTTTTATCAACATAAAAACTAACCGTGTGTTTAACAGAACATACCTTCAAAATCAAACTTTTATTGCGGAATTTAGATATACCAAGACAATAACGAACGTTAAAAGTGAGTAGTGAATATTTGTTATATTGGTACTTACCTAAGAGGGGTAATAATAACAGCGGCAATAACGCACCAAGGCCACCTAGGCCACCAAGTCCACCGCCACCACCACCACCTCCCCCACCGCCAAATCCTCCTCCTCCTCCATCAAAACCGTCCAATGATCCATCATCGGGTACATCGATAACAACAGCTCCATGAACAGGACCAAGTATTAATCCGATAAAAACCGTGATGACAAGGATGGTCAGTTTAAAAAAATCCATCTATTCACAGCAAAAACTAATTAGCATTGGCATTTATACATTTAAAACAATAACTGTTTGTTTATGGGTCTTATTTTAAACCTTGACGTGGTCTGTTTTTTTTTTTTTTTTGACATATGGATTGGAATTTCCCTCTGATATCTTTCTTCTCTCTTTGAGCATAGGAACACAAATACAAAAAAGTACCGGTATCTTAACCAAGATTGCAGAATTTTTAAATCAATATTAACGAAACAGATGCAGATAGCATTATCATTGTTTAACAATAAACGTTAAAAAAGAATATTACAAACATATCTATATACCTCCTTAAAAAGGAATTGTAGAGATATTGTAACAGTTACAAAAACAATTCTGTAAATCATAAAAAAAATGAATGAAAAAAACTATCAAACTCAAAATGAAATTTAATTTGAAAAATTAAAAAATTTCTGTTACTTTTCGAACTCTGAGAAGACGGTTCCTCGCGTGTTTTATTATTCAACAAAGTATGCCTAGTGTTATACATATTTCATAGTTAATTTAATCCACAACTATGTATAAGTTTAATTTCATGAAAATGGGAACTATTTCACTTTATTCAACAATAAAAACAGCACTCTTCTTAGCGAATGTACAACATGATGAAGTGACATATTAAGAAAAAATATAGTTCCATGCAATATCTTCTTTTTTTCCCCTCTGTTTTTTTTTTTTTTTTTAACAACATAAATAAATATTATTAATCGTATTATTTTAGCAATTTGTGATTCGTTAAGACTTGGTCACATGTTCATTTGTATTTACTCAGGCTGCACGCTAATTCTGCTATATTTAGCGTTTCGTAGGTCAGAAACAGCATATTGCACAGAGCATACAGCATGTTACTAAAAATACATTTAAAAAAAACCAATTATCGTCACATGTTCTTCTCGGCCAATCAAAACGACTTCCTGTCTAGACTGTTGCAGTAGTTGCAGACGATCATGGCGGAACAGATGGCTGAAGGTAGATTCGCGTCCCTGGGACAAGACGATAGGGATTATATAATGGAAAATATTGAAACAAAAAACACAAAAAGGCAGAACACCACAGCAGTTAAACTATTCAGGGAATATTTGACCGAGAAAAGTAAGCCGATAGAATTCGAACAGTACACTATAGAGCAAATGGACGATTCATTGGCATCGTTTTATTTGGAAATGAGAAACAAAGAGGGTAAACATTATAAAAAAACAACAATGCAAGCCTATAGACAAGGTCTAAACAGACACTTACAGAAATGTAGGGACATAGACATTTGCAATGAAGAAATATTCAAAAAGTCCTGTAAATCCTTCAAGGGTATGACAAAGGAACACAAGCGCCTTGGGCTAGCTGCTATAGAACATCACCCTTCCATAGAAGAGAGTGATATTGAGAAGATGTACTCATATTTTTGTAAAAATCTGGAGGATGCACAGCTTTTGCAGTATAAGGTAATTTTTATACCACATACATGTAAAATTAGTAAAATTGAGAATGGAAATGGGAATGGAATGTGTCAAAGAGACAACAACCCGACCAAATAAAAAACAACAGCAGAAGGTCACCAACAGGTCTTCAATGTATGACACATTTTTTTAATTCCATGCATAAAGCCTTATCAGTGTAAAAATAAACATATTGTGAATTTTAAAGGATGACTTCGCTACAAAGGAGGTTGTATACAAAAAAAATCATACTATATATAGGTGTTCCATGCGTATATATGGACCTATTCATGTACATTTGTACATGCTTAATATTGCGCATGCATATTAATATTATAGACGAAAATTTTCACAATCATCTATAACAATCTATAATAAGAACAGCACGTCAATGTGACAATTAGATGTATAACAAAATTAAATACAAATATTATTCAATGTCAATAAAATATTTATCTTCTGTTCATAGTGAAAATGGCTAATTATTTGCATATAATATTGAAAATTGTGTTTGTTTTTAGTATCTATCTAATTGTGTGCATACTGTGAGTGTCCACTTCAATTAAAATTTCTTCTGTTTTAGGTATTTGTTGACATCATGCTGCACTTTGGTCGTAGAGGGAGGGAAAACCTGTCAAGTCTTACAAGAAAGCATTTTGCAGTTAAGCGTGGTGCAGATGACAAATTGTATGTCTACAAAGTAATTGATGAGCAAACAAAAAACCACCAGTCAGACAGTGAATTATCCTCAGATGGACGAATGTATGAAATTACAGGTAACTGTTATCTATATATACATGTACATATTGACCTACAAAGTAACTACCCTTTAATTTTTTTTTTGCATTGATTTAAAAAGAAGTTATGTTATGCATATTAAAGATGCAATCTACATAAAACTATTGCATTTTTAAAAATAAAAATAAAACAAATGGACTGACCTACCTTTTTTATTAAGTTATCAGAACCACACTATTTATTGACCTGATTAAAACTCATACAAATATAAATCATTCATTTCATAATTAATAACCATTAGTGAGTAAAAAAATATCAGCCAATATAGCTACATATCCCATATTTTTTTTTTTATCAAGTGTTTTGAACCACAGTGGCAGACATTTTTATAATATTATTTTGCCATTTTTTCATATTACAATCAAACATTAATAGGAAAATATGATATTTATAGTTGGTAAATACGTTATACAATGTATATGTCAAATATCAATGAATATATGCATGGGATAATATACGAAAAACAAAATAGAAATTATTGTATAAACTCTATGATCATATAAAGAAAAAAACTTATTTGACTTCAGAAGACTTTTATCTGGAGTATTTTTATTTAGAAATGTTTAACATGCTTTTTTCAGATGGTGAAAGATGTCCAGTGAAGTCTTTTGTGAAGTATATCAGGAGGTTGAATCCTAAATGTGTAAAATTATTACAACAAGCAAGATCATACCCTAAAGAAGGAGTGTATTATGACAATATACCTCTAGGTCATAATAGACTTGGCCAATTCATGAATGAAATTAGCAAAATGGCAAATCTTTCTCACATATATACCAATCATTCCTGCCGAGCAACAACTGTTCATCTTCTTGACGAAGCGGATATTCCAAGCAGACATATAATGACAGTTACGGGACACAAGTCAGAAACATCTCTAAAAACTTACTCTGGAAAAACTTGTGAGAAAAAGAAACGGCATATGTCGGAAATTTTAAGCTCAAAAACATGTGGAAAGAAATCATGTATATCTAATATAGATTTTCTTTGCTTGTCTCAAAGTACAATTACAGTTGAAGCCAATGAAGGGGTGGAAAATATTCCTGTTGAATTGAGTGATGCAAATTTTGATTTAGAGCTTTTATCAAACTCACAGAATGAAACTGTAATGAATGACATTTTGCCTAATAACCAATTGGATGAAATTCTTACAGAAATTGGTAATGGTCCCTCAAATACAAATATAATGAAACCCGAGACATTGAAGACAAATCAAAATTTTTTAAACCTACCACAACCAGATATGAAAATGCCATTTCTTAATAACTGTAACAATGTAACTGTTAATATAAATTACAATGTTCACCCATATGTGAACAACCCTGCAAAGGTATAGCTTCATATACAAAATGTTTTTGTTGTAAATTTCTTGTTACTTTATCTGTTAATTGTTATATATTGTTTCAATTAAACAAGCAAACATCTATATATTGATTGTTGTGATTCTGTTATAACGTATGAACATTTGAAAATTTTACAGTAATAATGGTTTTGAAGACATGCAAAACAATATATTATTCATGCAATAGTTCTTGATTAATAATATAACAATTGTAGCCTTTGTTTGAGGTCGATACGAGGTTATATCGACCTCATACAAAGGCTATAATTGTATAATATTTATTTCAAATATTAGCTTGTTACAATATCCTTCAGGAGTGCAAGCTCCCCCTGATGTTCCCTGTTACAATCCACTAATCACTCAGGGTAGTGCTTAGTTGTAAAATACAAATTACATTTTTTACATCATATATATATTAAACAAGAACTATCTTTAAAAAAGATATCCGACGTATTTAAATTTGAGTATATGTTTAAAACTATCATTTCGATAACCTTCAGAAGCACAAAAATACCATTTAAATAACGGTCCTCGTATCTTTCTGTTTACATTCTTCAAAACCCCGCGGAAATCTCACATGCGTAGGTGCATTCTAAAAGTCATGTGCGCTCGTACAACAAAGTTTACATTAAAAATTATATAATTGTCCCGAATAAACAGCTGTCACGGATGCAAAGAGCTATTGGAGAAACAATTATTTTAATAAAAATATAAATCTTTGTAAGATCTAGTTCAAATATTTATAATTTTTCACTTGCTTTCCATCACGATATAATTAACGAGACGTTTTTTCAAACACAACTAAATCACCCACCATGACAGCATTTTGTCAAATCACAGAAAGGATTTTCGAGCATGCGTATTCTGTTGCCATAGTTAAACGTCCTTAAGTTCAAAGGGCACAAACCGAAACTATACCGACTACGTCGGAAAAATATTACTTAAACACTTAATATGACTATTAATATGTTTTCTGATAGTTGCTAAAACATTACTTTTAATTTTCAAACATACTCTTCTATTGAACTATTTGAGAAAAATTGAGAAAAAATTGACATTTTTTGTCTTTTGATCAGATATATAGTAGGATTTGTAAATTGAAAAAAACACAATTAAGCAATATCTTCTTTACATATATCAAATGAAACAAAAAATATTAACTTAACCAAGAATTCAAACATTGAAATATTTTCAACTCACGATCGTACAACATGGATAGCTAAATTATGCTCGAGTCGTATTTGAAAAACAATGGTTTGTTGGTCATTCATTTACTATTTTAAACAATCTAATTATATACGTTAAATCGAAAATTTAAAAAAAATCATTTCTTCTAAAATTTCTTCGTACAAACGCAACTATAAAGATAGTTCGGTTTAAATAACAAAAAGTTATTACAGTGAGTTGACTGTTTGTGTTGCTCTCCACCAATTGCAACTCATTCAAAATTTTGACCAAATTGCAATTTGTTTTATTAAACCAAATTGTTCAACTGGTCAGAATATTGAACAAATTGTTCAGTCAAAATGTGAAAGTGCAAGGTGATAAAATAAAATATACTTACAATCCTATAAGACTTTAACTCCACTTTAATGATGTTGTGACAAAATTAGTTTATCAGTTTGTATAGTTATATTATAGTCATTTCCATGCTGAAGAGGAACTGTTTATTTTGAATTGCTATAAAATTGTCCAAACTAAGCTTTCATATAGTTTTTCTTTCTAAAAGTATTCTATATTTATAAGAATCAGATATCATTTTAAATAAAACATCATATATTCAGTAAAATATGTGTGAAATAACAATATGCTATTGAAAAGTTTTCAGGGGAGATAACCTAAAATATTATTCTTTTGAATAAAGACTTTTTGAAAGAAAAGTTATTATCTTCCCCATGGAAACTTCCTACAAACATATATTGCAATTTTACACATATTTTACTGAATATGAAATGTTTTAATTCACATAATGTCTGATTCTTATAAATATAGAATACTTTTAGAAAGAAAAACTATATGAAAGCTTAGTTTGGACAATTTAATAGCAATTCAAAATAAACAGTTCCCCTTCAGCATGGAAATGAATATGATATAACTATACAAACTGATAAACTAATTTTGTCACAACATCATTAAAGTGGAGTTAAAGTCTTATAGGATTGTAAGTATGTTTTATTTTATCACCTTGCACTTTCATGACTTGGCTGTGGTTTTCTACAGCAGTTGGTTCAAATTTCTGACCAGCTGAACAATTTGGTTTAATAAAACAAATTGCAATTTGGTCAAAATTTTGAATGAGTTGCAATTGGTGGAGAGCAACACTAACAGTCAACTCACTGTAAATGTAGTTTCTGTTGTAGTATTTAATCATTTAGTCGCTGAATAAATATGGTTATATGAATGAGCTCAGTTCTTAGTTCTAAATACAGGTTCTATTGGCCAAATCTAAATTTGCAAATAATCTCATCATAGATTCCAGGACTAAATTTTGTATATAAGCTAGACGCGCTCTTCGTCTACAAAAAAACTCATCAGTGACGCTCGAATAAAAAAAAGTTAAAAAGGCCAAAAAGTACGAAGTTGAAGAGCACTGAAGACCAACATTCCGAAAAGTTCTGCAAAATACATTTATGGTAATCTTTGCCTGAGATAGAAAAGCTTTAGTGTTTAAAAATTAATAATTTTGTAAACAGTTAACATATCACTATGCAAAATTGATAATTATTTACCTTAATCGTCTCCGGTTGTCCTGTTAGAGGCAATATGCGTCCCCTGTATTTATATATGCAGTGATGAGGAAGTAACGTCTACATGATACTTTAGAAGATAATTCAACCTTAACATTTCGAGGACAACACGACACATACGTAACTGAATTGGTTATATAACTTACATTATAGCAAAGTAAAGGGTTGGCATGTTATTATGTTTAACAGTTCATTGCAACGTGTTTGTAGACATATCAGCTAGTAAAATTTCTTACCTACCAACGTCGACTTGAATTTGCCGATGCATTATAAAAGCTATCAATAGATATGAACACACAAGAAAAAAATGTTAAAGGAAAGAAAATCGTTATTATTTCTTGCAAGGCAAATATTTCTTTGAAATCTGACAATTTCGGCAAGGTAAATCATTCGTGAATCTAATCTTGCAACATTTTCTCTCTATCATTGAAAGTTTCAAAACAAAATACAAAAAGGGATAAAAATCTTCTTGCTATGGTTTTCACTCCTATAATGATAATTTGAAAACTTTTGTTATCTTTACCTATTTGTAGATCTTATAAAAAAAAAATAACAAATTTTTATCATATTTTATTTTATCAAAATACACAACATTCTGTTAATCTTCGATTTTAAAGATGTCATCTTACCATTTCTGCATTTGTAAATCGTATTTTGCTGTACATTTTTACAATAACAAGTTTCCGCAAAGCATCAGAAAACGAAACAAAAAGGTAATCATTTAAACGTTGTACCTGAGACTTATTATATCGAAATAAAACCCGTAACTTTGGATGCAATCCATGTAAACTTGAAAAAATTGTTATCTTAACGATTATCAGTTCAAAACTGTAATAAATACTTCACCTTGTTTTGGTATAGGCACTAAAATTGATTTTGTATTTTATCATAAGTACATTTCCATTCGTTTGGAGTTACGAATCCGTACTTAAATTTTGCATTGTACAAGGTCATATATTAATCTGACTATTAATGACGTCATTACAAAATAAAGGAGAAAGTTGCCAAAGGGACATCTTAACTCAATGTCGAATATAAATGACAAAATTCTTATCAAAACAGAAATACTAAAATCACCAAATGACAAAGAACAGTAAACAACAAAATATGGAAAACTTAAGACCGGAAACACAACCCAAAACCGGATGTGATCTCATGTTTTTCGGAAGTGTAAACAGATTTTATTTCACATATGGCTAGGAATTTAGAATAATGATAGGAAATGTAAACAGATTTTATTTCACATATGGCTAGGAATTAAAAATAATGATAGGAAATGTACTGGAATGTCGTACCAAAAAGGAGATATATACTCCATCTACAGTTTTCCTAGATTTTGTAATATAAAAATGAAGTTGTCATTTGGGATTAAGAGATCATATCTTGTTTGTGAAGTTTGGTTTGGAATAAATTCACTGCATGTGTGCTGCTTTATTTAATCCGTAAAAACATGAATAGTTTTTTTCATAGGCCATTGTTATATTATAGTTCGTTTCTATGTGTGTAACATTTTAACGTTGTGTTTCCGTTGTTTCGTTTGTTTTTTCTTATATTTGAGTATGAATTCACATTACTATAAGACGTGTCACGGTACTTTTCTATCCCAAATTCATGTATTTGGTTTTGATGTTATATTTGTTATTCTCATCGGATTTTGTATAATGCTTAGTCCGTTTCTGTGTATGTTAGATTTTAATGTTGTGTCGTTGTTCTCCTCTTATGTTTAATGCGTTTCCCTCAGTTTTAGTTTGTTACCCCAATTTTGTTTTTTGTCCATAGATTTACGAGTTTTGAACAGCGGCATACTACTGTTGCCTTTTTTTATTCAATAGTTGTAATTGGCTTGTATTCAATGGTTGTAATAATCTTTGAATCGAATTTCAATGACTATCAGTTCTCGTAGATTTGTACTTTACGTCAATAGATATAAGTTTACATGAGACAAATCTATATCCATATTGTTGTCAGTCTTTTTTCTTTATGAGTGTCATCTAGATTAATTATTATGTGTTAGTATTTTGCATCATTTATCATAGTATCACATATCTAAAAGAAACATTCGCTTTTATTTTCAGCTTTAAGTCTTATTTCAATGAGATGGTTTGATGATCTGTGTGTGAAATTAGTCCAGAACTAAAATTTCCCTTGCAGAAATTGACCAAGTAGTTAAAAATTACTCTTCAAAAATTTCGTTTGTTGTTTTGTAGACGAACTTGTATATAATGTTGCTACAAGTGAAACTCCCAGAATGTTATAAAATCGTGAACTTCTCAATGATGAACAAACGAAGAACCACAGAAGTTTATGCATGCGTATTGCTGTAAATAAAGGTGAAGTCATTCACTTGTAGGTTTTATGCACTATGTGTATTTCTTATCTGAAAGTGACACATTGGAAGTTGGCATGATGATTTGTTTAAAAACCCTGCAGCAAAATGTTCGATATGTTTCATAATTCACTGGTTTTCTTATTTCAAATTCATATTTATTCTTGTATTTCAAAGAATGGTAACGATTACACATACAGTGTTGTTTATATTGTTGCTACGAATTGTCATTGTATTTCGATTATCTGTGCCGTTTTTGACATCATAAAGAAAGATATAATTGTTCGCATAATATATTAATTCATTTGGCTCAATATCCGTAATTCATAAAGGAAGCGGTTATGGTAGCCATTTTCTCAATTCCCATGTCAATATCATAATCATGGATATGTATGACGGCCCGTTTCAAAGCTATGATATTTTCAAAATGTGGGTGATCATTCGAGAAAAGAAATGAGATTCATTTTTCTGTAACTTGTCACACCATTTAAAGTCTTTTATGTTGCAGTTTCTTTATGCAGAAAATACCTATTTTACACAAAAAGATCTCTGGAAATTACATTTCATATAGTCTTTACACCTTACATAAATTATATTATTGAAAAATGCTTGCTTTTTATGTTTTTTTTGTTTTGTTTTAGATGCCTTAGCATAAACAATTTGCTTTTAATCATAACCTGTTGTTTTTTAGTTAACAGTAGTAAATGGTGATGAGAGAGATTAATTATTGTCAAACCTGACAGCGAGAGGCAAAAGATACCAAAGAACAAGAAAACCAATCCAAAATGAACTGACAACGCCATTGCTAAAAACGACTAAATAAAAGAGCAATGGTACACAAAACACAACATTATTAATTTCTTAAAAAGTCATTCGGTTCTTTTACGATCAAAAATTAGAAAAAAAAATAGTTTAAGGATAATACCTCTTTTTCTATTGTTAATTTTCATTGTTGTACTAAAATGTTCTCTTATCCTCCTTACAGTGTATATTTTTAACTCGTTTGTGTTCCAAGTGCCTGTAGTAAAGTCTTTGGGATTCGATGAAATTAATCAAGGATTTCGTTACTACAAATAATATCAAACCTTTACAAAAAGCTTTCGTAGATACAAAAAAGTTTGCAGTATTTGAAGAAAACTTATAACAAACGGATGGCATAAAATGATTTTTTATGAAGCTGTTTATCGAGCACGTCTATGTAAATACGGTCCAGGTAAACAAATTAATCCTTCAAATAGTTGTCTTTCTTAAACGTTACCAATCAAATACTGCAATTAGATGTTTGAATATTGTTTTATAGGTATTGCTATTTTGCTATTTTCCTTCGAATATTCACGGTCCTACATTTACATAACTACATATATATCATATGATTTTTTTTACTTTTAAGTGACGTATCTATAAAAATAAATCATTGGATATTAGATGTGCCCTGATTGATATGTTTGTCTGAGATATATGATATGTAAATAATCATCATTGGATTTAATTATGTCTATTGTTTTAATTGGCCGTTTCAGAATCTAAAGGACTATGGAAAATTTATTGTTCGTACCCCAAAATGAAAATAACGTCACAGCATTGGTTGAATTTTCATTGTTTTTGGACGTTTTCAACCAATCAAGACGTTTTGGTGTACTCTTTTGAAAATATTACCCAGAGTTCATTAATTCTGAAACGGTGAATTCTCTAGTTGGATGGATTTTTATTTCTATTAATCTGATGAGTTGATCAATTTGTAAACTGGCTTTGATGTTGTGCTTTTATACCACTGTATCATGTTAGGATGATGGTTTGGAGTCAGCAAACATGTTCAACCCCTCCAGATTATGTATGCCTGTCCCAAATCAGAACTCGTGAAATTCAGAGGTTTTCATTTCTTTCTATATATAATATTTCTTTAAATCAGGACGTTAGTTTTCTCATTTGATTTTTTTTTTACATCTGCCATTTATCGGCCTTTGATAGCTTGTTATATGTTACGAGATGTTCTCATTGATGAACGCCGCGCAGTGACCGATATATTCTGCGTATTTTTAGAAGATTTGTATTATTAACAACCATACCATATCTTTTTTTTTTTTTAAACACAAAAAACAGTGAGACATGTGGTTACAAAAAGCCAACAATGTGGTTCTGTATTAGAAAACAAACCTAGTCCGATTTCTGTTCGAAAGAACTATCAAAAGAGTGAATGGTTGAAAGAAAGAAAAAAACACGTATCATTTATTTATAAGTTTATATGTGTTTGTAAAAATATAACAAAAATTATATGATATGCTAGGTCTGAAAGTTGGTTGATAATAAGATGATATACAGACAGGGTTTCTATATAAAATGTAAAGGTTATTTATAATTTCACAAAAATCTCAGGAAAATAGTTATCAAAGGTACGAGGATTATAATTTAATACGCCAGACGCGCGTTTCGTCTACATAAGACCCATCAGTGACGCTCAGATCAAAATAGTTGTAAAGCTAAACAAGTACAAAGTTGAAGAGCATTGAGGACCAAAATTCCAAATACGGCAAAGGGAATCTATTCCTGGTAAAAGAAAATCCTTAGTTTTTCGAACCAATTCAAAGTTTTGTAACAGGAAATTTATAAAAATGACCATATAATTGATATTCATGTCAACACCGAAGTGCTGACTACTGGGCTGGTGAAACACTCGGGGACGTCACGTCCACCAGCAGTGGTACGACCCAGTGGTGTAAATCAAAGGAACCAGGATTATAATTTAATACGCCAGACGCGCGTTTCGTCTACATAAGAAAAGATTGACGTTTTATAAAAAAAAAACGAAATCACACCAGGTTTTGGTGGGGTTTGTTTGCTTAGTCTTTAGTTTTTCATGTTGTGTCTTCTGTACTATTATTTGTCTGTTTGTCTTTCTATTTTTAGCTATGACTTTGTCAGTTTTTTTTTTTTCTATCTATGAGTTTTACTCTCCCTCTGTTATCCTTCGTCCCTCTTTTAAACCTGTCAATCCGAGTTATTTTTTATGATGTACTAAAGTAAGGTTATGGAATGTTTGTCCGCTGTTCGAACTTTTTGTTGTCTTTCCCTACGATACAAGGTAAAATATTTTGCCAAATAACACAAAATTTGAGCAGAATCTTGATTCGCTTTCTTTTGTTTGAAGACGTTGACAATACCAATGTAAATATAAGGTGAAAGTCCGGGTGAGTCTAATGCTCTTCCAGTTTATTGTATCAATATTATATTCTTGATTTATTAATTTCACCTAAGTACATCCCTAATTATATATAGGAAGATGTGGTTTGAGTGCCAATGAGACAACTCTCCATCCAAATAACAATTTATAAAAGTAAACCATTATAGGTCAATGTACGGCCTTCAACACGGAGCCTTGGCTCACACCGAACAACAAGCTTTAAAGGGCCACAAAATTACTAGTGTAAAACCATTCAAACGGGAAAACCAACGGTCTAATCTATATATGAAAACGAGAAACGAGAAACACGTATAAATTACATAAACAAACGACAACTACTGTTCATCAGATTCCTGAATTAGGACAGGTGCAAACATTTGCAGCGGGATTAAGCGTTCTAATGGTACCAAACAGTCTCCATTTTTCCGAAACAATAGTATAACATCACAACATAGAAAAACACAGATAGAATATCAATTGGAAGGTTTAACTCAATCAAAAAACGTAAATTAAGTTGATTTGTATTGTTTTATCAGTCCTAATATTCATGTTCTTGTCACTAGTAAATGTATTTTAGTCATGAGTGATCATTTTGATCTTAACATTATCTGAAAAGGCGGGAAAAAATATCTGTTAAGCCATGTAAAGGCTTAAGTCAATTTTCAAACTTATAGTGTATCTATTGCAGTAATTTCACCTACACAAGTAGGCAGTAATTCTATTTTAACATGCATTCGTACCAATATGGTTAGAATGGATTGCAAAACTTTAATTTTAGAAAAAAAACTAGGGATTGGTGCAACAAGAATAGATTTCCCTAAGCTATATATGACAAACACCTCCGGATTTTTTTGTTCTCAATACTGTTAAACTTTTTACTTTATTTTGGTGTTTTTTTTTTCAAACAGAAATATTCTCGATTCACTGATATCTTTTTATAGCTATACAAGGCAAAACCCTTCGGAATTTTTTGTACTCAATGCTATAAAACGTTTTACTTTATTTGGTCTTTTTAAAAAGATATGATTCTCAATTTATACCTGCGTCACACATCAGCGTATAACAGCGACGTACGCCAAGCGTGGTCAAAATCCATGTACGCTGCCAATGCATTAATAATTTTGGACGCATTCAACTCGTTAATCATATATGTATCGTGTTCACAACGAGCGTGTGAGAAGCGTACATATGCATTTATCGGGCGTTCAAGTAACGTATTATTTTATCAGTTGCTGTCAAACGTCGTAGCATTTAGTTCAGTTGTTCTCGTTGGTATCAACTGTTAAAAAGGCGTATTTGTCATTTAATTCCCTTAGTTTATATATATTCCGAAAAAAGCTTTGCATTGCCTGTTTCCAGATCTTCATAAAGAAATGTTTAGGAAACAAGCTGCTAGTTTGTTCATGGACATGCATAGTCATACAAAGTAACATCAACTGAAAACCAACTTATTTTCGTCAATAATTTATTTCGCCTTAGCCCTTTTAGTACACTTCACTGCGATTTAATTTCATGATTTTCAAATTTACTTGATGCAGTAAGATAGAGAAAAATCCAAAGTTTTACCAATTCGAGATGATTTATATTCGCGGTATTTTTCTCCTCTCGTAAGTCATGGAAATAAATCACATGCAAAAAAAAGATGGGTTACAGTAGTCATTCAGTTTCTTCTAGCAACTCATTTAGAAATCGCTTCATTCACTACGGTCTTTGGCTGTCAATAAATATTTGGTCCGTTGTTCTATACAATGTAACACTACACTCAATATGTCATATAAAGTGAAGTATTGCTAAGCACATATGGAACAGATATGAGAATGATTAGACAGATATGAGAATGATTAGACAGAAATAAGAATGATTAGACAGAAATGAGAATGATTAGACAGAAATGAGAATGATTAATGAGAATGATTAGACAGAAATGAGAATGATTAGACAGAAATGAGAATGATTAGACAGAAATGAGAATGATTAGACAGAAATGAGAATGATAAGACAGATATGAGAATGATTAGACAGAAATGAGAATAATTAGACAGAAATGAGAATGATAAGACAGAAATGAGAATGATTAAACAGAAATGAGAATGATTAATGAGAATGATTAGACAGAAATGAGAATGATTAGACAGAAATGAGAATGATAAGACAGAAATGATAATGATTAGACAGAAATGAGAATGATTAGACAGAAATGAGAATGATTAGACAGAAATGAGAATGATAAGTCAGAAATGAGAATAAAAGACAGAAATACTTACCGAGTGACAATTCCAACCTTCCTTAATTCTGACCCTTATTCTCAAAGCTTACGCTTTATTGTTATTTCAAAAAATAATGCGATGTTTTAATTATTGCGAAAAAATGCGACAGGGCTTTAATCTCAATAATTTAAACTGGCATTTTAAAAAAAATCAAACGAATTAAACAGGATTTTTAACAATATCGCAAAAAAAATCGCTTTTTAGTACACATTAATGTCAAAATCGCCATTATAAATGCACGCAATAATTTATGAATTTACAAAAGTTAAGTTGTTTGTTACCGGATTTGATAGAAGGTCAACATTTATATGCATAGAAAATTGCTTCACAAAAGTAAACTAAATAAACTCATCATAGATACAAGGATTGCTTTATTAACGCCATACGCGCGTTTCGTCTATAAAAGTCTCACCAGTGACGTTCGAATAAAAAAATGTTAAAATACCAAATATAGTACGAAGTTGGAGAGCATTGTGGACCACATATTTCTAAAAACAAATTGCCAAATACAGCTGAGGTAATCTATAACTGAGGTAGAAAAGCCTTAGTATTTAAAAAATTTAGTTTTGTTAACAGTTAAAGTCAGTGTCCTAATACCCTGAAATCGCATACAATGAACATCCCATAATTGAACCACATTCACCATAGGTCAACAAATTGTTTTCTGCCAGTAGGATAAGTAAGTTTTATTGCACCACAATTTTCAAAAAGAGTTCGGCTTGTGACAAGAGGTTCTGATGTGTAAGCCTATACAACATAGTTGATTAAAATGAGAGGCGTCAAATACAAAAGAAACATTCAAACTGTTCACATCTTCCTATATCTATTGGAAAATAAGCTCACAACGTAATGACTAAAAAAAAATAAGAAACAGACAAACCTTACAAAACAAAACAAAACATATAAAACCAAAGAATGAGCAACAAGAACCCCTACCAAAAGCTAGGAATAGTCTGAGGTGCCACGCAAGGGCAAGCAGATAAACCTCGACATGTGACACCTGTCGTTGTACCCATTTTTTAACAAATCCAGTGCTAATTCGATCGGTCAAAAATTGGTAAGACAGGGGACGAGACTGCAGTTACAACAATTGAACTGTGATGCTGCTACACAGAAATTGAAAGCTGACATTATCTCTTTTGTCGTAAAGTTTTTTCTGCCGACCAATGCTACCCTTGAAATATATGTGTACTTGACTTTGTATGCATCGCCGTTCACAAAATGGATAAAACCGTGATTAATCAAGAAATGTTACTACTTCAATATTCATAAACAACTGACGCAGCAAACATATAGACTCTGTATTTTATGTCATATGTGTTATTGTGGTGTTTGTGTGAGGTTGTAGTTACAATATATTATATATTATGGTTATATTATGTCAAAAGTGCTATTGTTGTGTTTGTGTGAGGTTACAGAAACATTGTATTATATATTATGGTTCGGGTAAAATGAATTTAAGAGATGAAACCAATCTTGCTATTTCTAGCTAATGTTATAATTAAGTTAGTCCGCAACAGATTAAAACCCATGTCTTTGCTGATTTGCATGCACAAATCAATTTTTTTACCATTACGCAAAACTACGATTCCTATATATATATTACTTAGTGTGTAACTCGACACCAGGATATGTAGAATTTCTAAAATCTAATTGTTGGCCAGATAAAAATACTTTTGTATTAGACACAACAACCATCCTGTAAAAATGCCACTTAATGCGTAAATCAAATATGTTCATTTAAAAAAAAACACGGTCACAAATGCACTTTTACTGGCAGTGCAGAGCTGGTCCAGTAAACTGACATTTTAATCATTATTTATATCTATTTAAAAACAAAATTCAAATATTAAATCAAAACCATTTCAAATATCTCGAAAACCTTGACTGCGAATTTTGTTGATCATTACTAGTGATAATTGAATCAGCAGTGATAACTGCATCAGTAGTTGTACCTGTAGCAGTAGTGGTAACTCGAACAGTAGTGGTAACTGCATCAGTGGTGAAAACTGCAAGAATAGTGGTACCTCCAGCAATAGTGGTTACTGCAGCAGTAACGGAAACTGCATCAGTGATGGTATCTGCAAGAGTAGTGGTACCTGCATCGACAATGGTAACTGCAGCAGTAATGGTAACTGCTGCAGTGGTTCTTACTGCAGCAGTAATGGTAAATGTAACAGAATTGGTAAATGCAGCAGTAACGATAACTGCATCAGTAGTGTTTACAACAGCAGTATTGGTAACTCAGCAGTACTGTTTACTGCATCAGTAGTGGTAAATGGAGCAGAAGTTTTCACAACTTCAGTAGCACTAGAAACTGCAGCAGTAATGGTAACTGCAGCAGAAGTGGTAACTGCATCAGTAATTGTGCCTGTAGCAGTAGTAGTAACTGTACTAATAGTGGTTACTGCAGCAGTAGTGATAACTGCATCAGTAGTGGTAACAGTAGCAGAAGTGGTAATTGCAGCAGAAGAAGTAACTGTAGCATAATTTGTAAATGCAGCAGTAAATGGTAACTGCAGCAGAAGTTGTTACTGTGGCAGTAGTGGTAACTATAGCAGTAGTGATAACTGCATCAATAGTGCTAACTGTAGCAGTAGTGCTAACTGTAGCAGTAGTGGTAACTGGGCAGAAGTTTTAACAACTGCTAGAGTAGTGGTAACTGCAGCAGTAATGGTAACTGCAGCAGAAATGTTTACTGCAGTAGTAGTGGTAACTCAGCAGTACTGGTTACTGCATCAGTAATGGTAACTGGAGCAGAAGTTTTTACAGCTTCAGGAGTAGTAGAAACTGCAGCAGTAATGGTAACTGCAGCAGACTTGGTAACTGCATCAGTAGTGGTACTTGGAGCAGTAGTTAAATAACAATAGGAGCAATGGTAACTGCAGCAGAAGTGTTTACTGCAGCAGTTGTGGTTACTGCAGCAGTAGTGGTTACTGCAGCAGTAGTGGAAACTCCAGTAGTAGTGGTAACTACTCTCTGAGAATTTTACACTATGTCATTTTATTTGGGCAGAAAAACAAGGCAATAATAAACACATCTTTATTGATTTATATTAACATAGAAAAGCACATGATTGGTCCACACAACATGTCTTTTTGCATATAAACATCTAAGATTAGCCAGGCATCATTATGTGGTGGTCGGGGGAATGACAGTGACAGGAACCTGAACAATAACCTGAGCAGGAGCTGAAATAGAAAACATATACATAAATTGCGAAACATCAGCAATATTAAAAAGAAGATGTGGTATGATAGCCAATGAGACACCTATCCACAAGAGACCAAAATGGCACATACATTAACAACTATAGGTCACTGTTCGGCCTTCAACAATGAGCAAAGCCCATACCGCATAGTCAGCTATGAAAGGCCCCGATATGATAATATAAAACAATTCTAACAAAAAAACTAAAACTAAAACTAAAGTAATGCCGTTTTGCTTAATTTTATCGAAGCGTAATAAAAATTATATCCCCCTATAAACTGAAGGATATTTTGTGTTTTGAATAATTTATGAGTGAAATATACAAGTGATTTTAGAAAAAGATGAAACTACAAGTGCATTTAGAAAAAGGTAAGAAAACAAATATCAGTATGACATTGAAAGTAAACTGAATATTGACGTATATCAGCTAAGCATCGCAATTTTTTACAATTTTTTAATCGCGCGTCTGGCATACTAAATTATAATCCTGGTACCTTTGATAACTATTAACTGGGGTTTCAATCTAAGGAAACAACAATAAAGACAAAATCTTTGAAATACGTGAATGGAATGTTATTGTAAGCGAAACATTAGACTTGGTAAAATGTGTCTTGGCAGAATCAAAGTGCTGTTGGTATCATAATTTACTAGTAATACTGGTTTTATGTCAGTTTTGAAATTAAAGATAGTATTTCTCATGTTTAAAGTGTTCATGTCATAAATTCTACTGGGAATATGTCGTCTTCTGAAACAAAATAAATCCGATTTGATTTAACAAAACATAAAGGATTTCATTTTCCAAAATAATATTATATTATTGACTTAGAAGAAGTTTAGGGACGTAAATTAGATCATACGTGTATGAGAAAGACTTCGTGTATAAGGAAGACCACGTGTATGAGAAAGACCACGTGTATAAGGAAGACCACGTGTATGAGAAAGACCACGTGTATAAGGAAGACCACGTGTATTAGAAAGACCACGTGTATCTTTAAGTATTGATTAATGAAGGTAATGTATAAAAGCTCAAAGTCCAAGGCCTAAATATGTTCAGCGTAGACTATGAGTCATTCTCAAATCAGAATTCAAGACAAGAAAAGACATGAAGACGCATCAATCTGATCGTGGATATTCTTTCAACAATACGGTCTTATCTAAAATCAAAAACTCTTATTAATGGTCCTTTCCCAGAGGTCGAACTATTGGTCATAAGACAAACGTATGCACAAACGAGAAAAATAAAGGAAAACAAGTATATATGGGCCTGTCCCAAGTCAGGAGCCTGTAATTCAGTGGTTGTCGTTTGTTTATGTGTTACATATTAGTTTTTCGTTCATTTTTTATACAAAGAAGGCCGTTAGTTTTCTAGTTTGAATTGTTTTACACTGTCATTTCAGAGCCTTTTATAGCTGACTATGCGGTATGGACTTTGCTCATTGTTGAAGGCCATACGGTGATCTATAGTTGTTAATTTCTGTGTCAATTTGGTCTCTTGTGGACAGATTTCTCATTGGCAATAATACTACATCTCCTTTTTTTATAGTGTCTCTTTATCAAACACTTGAAAATCGTGAATCTGCCATATTGAACACATAGTGTGGCTGAACTCAATTTTAATAAATTAACTTGCATTTCTAAGGTTTGTGAGTCTGCATATGAACCTGATGTATGTAGAACCTTGCATTTTTCTTATACATTGTATTTCTCAAGCTTTTATGTCAGCATACGAACATCGTGTGTGCTAAAGTCTACATTTAATGTATACATTGTATTTCTCAGGTATGTATGCCTGCATACGAACCTGTTGTATGCAGAACGGCCAATATTGAATCAAATACTGTATTTCGCAGGTCTGTTTGCCTGCATCTGAACCGGGATCTCAGGAGCCTGTAGTTGACGTTGCTTCGTGTATTTCTTTTTCTTAAATTGTTTTGCTATTAATTAGGTGGTTAGTTTTCTCAATTGCATTGTTTCATATGTTTCCTGTTGGGCGTTTTATAGCTAACTATACGATATACGATATAGTAATTGTTGAAGTCTGTACGGTTGCCAAAATTGCACTCCATTTGGACTTAGGTGGATAGTTGTCTCATTAATAATAATCCCACATCTCCTTATTTTTACAAGGATGTTGTATGATGTTCTCCTTGTTTTGGAAAAAATGTACATTTGTCACACGAATTGTTTAAACAAATAAAAAAATAAATTCTTTGCAAAGATTTTGATAGCACATTTCAAGTGTTTTCAAATAGGAAAAAATAAATGTTATTGAGGAAATGACGTATTTCATTGATCTTCAATCAGATGCGACAAAAGAAAACTTTAAGGGAATGACTTCAATTTAACCACTAAGAACCCTTAGTTCAATAAATTTTAAAATCAGTAATTGGGATAATGTTAAAATTAAGAAGTGTATAATATTCACAATTACCTTAGCGCTGTATTTGGCAAGACTTTAAGGAATTTTGGATCCCAATGCTCTTCAACTTCCTACTTTATTTGGCTTTTTTGTTTTACTTTTTTGGATTCGAGCGTCACTGATGAGTCTTTTGAAGACGAAACGCGCGTCTGGTGTATATATAAAATTTAGTCCTGGTATCTATGATGAGTTTATTCATATATATTTGTGTATATAATATGTAGTTTCCATCTCTCGTCTCAGCATTTTTCAAACAGTGGCTTAACCTTTCATGTAACTATTTATGTGTTGCTTATGAATTGGATTGTAACACTCCTTCATACAATTGAGAGGTTTAGGGCTTTAAAACAAGGTTCAATCCACAATTTTCTTCGTTTGAAAATGCCTGTACCAAGTCAGGAATAGGACAATTGTTGTCTATTCATTTGATGTGTATTATCATTTTATTTTGCTATTGGATTCAGAACTTTCCGTTTTGAATTCTCCTCGGAGTTCAGTATTTTTGTAATTTTTTTTTTTAAGGACTGTTCTTATAAGTCAGTGCAAACTTTAAAAAAAAAGCAATACATTTTTTTTCTAGGTGACGATCAAATTAGGTATATAAAAAAACATAGGTCTGCAAATGTATGAAATTGCTTCATTAAGAGGTTTCCCAATTATTTTATATTTTGCAAATTTATTAACCAATTGAAATGCCTTAATGTAATTACATTCATTTATTGATTTATAACATGGCATGCATTAATATGAATGTCAAGTATATTGATATTTCTTTCAAAAACAATGGATGAAATGAAATGAAAAAAAAACAGTATGATGAAATGATCAAAATTCAAATGTTTTCAACTGGTTGATTTCAATAAATGAATTAACATTTGAATTATGTTTTCAATTCATCGTTACCTACATTATTATAGAATAAGATTGAGTTATGAACTATTTTGATAGAATTGCCATCCTTCCTTATAAACGGCTGTATATTAATCTGTTTTCAAGTGTGATAACAGTTATGAAAATGTATGTTGCCGTCATCATTAGGTATAAGTTTTAGTAGATTTCAGAAAGAAACATTGGCCTTATTTTCCCAAATTCCCAGATGCACGTGGACCAAATAAGTTGAAATATGACTTTCCCCGACGTGATCAAAATTGCTCACCAGAGGCACGTGGGCCAAGTACGTTTAATATGCCCTTCTTTGATGTGATCACAAATGCTAGCCAGAGGCACGTGGATCAAATAAGTATAATATGTACCTGCTGCTGCTGCTACTGCTGGTGCTGGTGCTGGTGCTGGTGCTGCTCTCAAAGCCGCTACTGCAATAAAAATAATAATAATGTTTGATATACTACTATGGCAAAATAATGCAATATAAAGCAATTAGAAAAAGAGGAATAACAAAATACAACGCTAAAAATCAACGGCACAAGTGTTAAACAACTGCCATATTCTTGTCTTAGTACAGGTATTTTATTTTAATGGTATGTTAAGTCTGGTTTTATACCTATCCAAAACTCCCAGTTGTTTAACATATGTTTATAGTTTCGTTATATTAATTTGTGTTAAATTAGATTCCAATCAAGGGCTAGAATAAAGCTCTCGTAGGACAAGGTTAGGCAAGTATTGAAAAAAGTAAAATCACAAAAAAATCAACTTAGAGGAAAATCAATTCGGAAAGTCCATAATCACATGACAAAATCAAATAACAAAACGCATCAAAAACGAATGGACAAGACCTGTCATATTCCTGATTTGGTACAAGCATTTTCAAATGTAGAAAATGGTGGATTAAACCTGGTTTTATAGCGCTAACCCTCTCACTTTGATAACAGTCTCATCAATTTCCGTTATAGTTACATTGATGCGTTAACTAAACAGACACAATAAATAAAAATAGTCAGAATATGGGTACATCAGTCATCATCGTATAACAATTTTAAAAGGAACAATTTAACAGAACACAAAAACATCTATCTACAAACACATTCATTGATTTGTGTGTCTGACGTCAGAAAATTTTATACGTCACATAGATTTGTCGTTCAATGTGGGTACAAACAATTTTAAAATTTACCTAGGCAATGTTAGCATACAGAGTTAAAAAAATCAAAAGTATGTAAGAATAAATTCAGAAATAGACCGAGATTTAAACTAGTCCAAAAGTTATATATAGAATTCATAAGAATCCACAAATAGTTAATTCCACTACGCGATTGAATGATTTTTACGTTTGTGGTTCAACGTATATTGTAATTCATAATAGAAATATATCATAATGACATAAAATAAAACAATATCATACTGACGGGGTCTTTTAAAGTTCAGAGTCACGTTATAAGAACCAAATAAATACAAAAAGTCGAATATACAAAATACACCACCAAAAAATGAAAGACAATACAAACACATTGACGAGAGGTATAACTACCGAGCCACGTCAAACGAATATCACATAAAACCCTTCAACAGAAAAAGTAATTGAACCGATTGACCATAGTTTACAATAGCATAGAGGTGAAAATGTCCGACAATGATTGTAAATTGTTTTTAAAAACGGTGATATTTTCATTTAATGGTTAACTGTAAATAATTAAAAGTAAGTTGAAACTTTAATTGATATGTTCTTAACAATCATAAAGTTACTAAAAATATGCTTTTTGTATCTCAAGTATTGTTTTACGATCAGCCTTGATAGAGACAGTCAAAATTTATTACTTTTGGGAAAACTTGTAGCGTATAATACGATTAAAATATAGCTAGTTATATATCCTTTTGAAACAGACGTAAACTTTTTAATTCAGTAATTTGGTTTTTTTTTTAAATCAGAAGCTGAACTAAGCCAATTTTGGTAATTTTCTTTCTGTTCTTGCTACTTCAGAGAAAAGCATATTTTTAGGTATCAAAGAATATAAAAAATATCGAAATTTTTTAAACCTGATGGTTTTCTTAATTTCTAGTGCATTGTTTACATTCTCGTTCTTGTTGCAAACCTATGTCAATATTTGCAAGTTTCCTTCGATAACATAGTAATAAATAGTAGCAAATTTTAAAGTAGAAAATTATATCTTACCTTTTGAATATTTGTATTGTTTGGAGAAGATATGTTTAGATAATTAGAAACATTAACACTAACCAAAAATGAAGACGTTTAAAAACTTTTGAGTGACTACAAACTGTATAAATATTTTTGTTTATATTATAATCATTATTATTATTATTATTTTATGCTTTTATCTAATTGGTTTTAAGTAATAAAGAATAAAAGTATTTAATTCGTATGAACAACATTACAAAGATCAGTTTTCATCAACCAGACTATTACACATTTTATACATGGTTTTATTATCCATTTAAAGTTTAGAACATAGATGATAAAATGGTATGACAGTAGACATCATGATAATCATTATCAAGTACTGTCGAAACCATAAATTAGAAAGTCAATTCACCTTTTCAGAATCTAAAGGACTATGGGTAATCTCATTGTTCGTACCCCAAAATGAAAATAACGTTAATGCATTGGTTTAATTTCCATTGTTTGGAACGTTTTAAACCAATCACAATGTTTTGGTGTACGTTTTTGGAAATATTACCCAGAATGTATTAGATTCTGAAAAGGCGAATTAACATTATTGTGACTGTAAAACAATAACAGAAATTAGTGGACAATGTTATATTCAGCTGAATCACGCTTCCAGGTGCGGGATTTTCCCGCTGTGTTGAAGACCCATTTGTGGCCTTCGGCTGTTTCCTGTTTTTTGGTTGTTTTTTCTTTGACACATTCCCAATTTCAATTCTCAATTTTATTCATCATGTACTTTTCAAACAAAAATAATAAAATATCAATCCGTATGAATGTTTTTCAGCATACAATTCTACCAATAGTTAAACAGAACATGTCTTCATGATAAAACTTTCATTGCAGAGTTAAGCTATAACATAATTTATCAAAAAGTATCAACGAACGTAAAACAATAAGTAGTAAATGTTTCCTGTACCAATTCAGGAATATGGCAGTTGTTATCCATTCGTTTGATATGTTTGAGATTTTGATTTTACCATTTGATTAGGGACTTTCCATTTTGAATTTTTCTAGGAGTTCAGTATTTTTGTGATTTTACTTTTTTGTATACTAGTACTTACAAATGAGGGGTAATGCTAACAGGGCACCTAGCCCACCACCAAGACCACCTATCATGCCACCGCCACCGCCAAATCCACCACCACCGTCAAAACCACCATCGTCTTGGACAACTAAAATTTCATCACCACCATCATCATCATCAATTGGACCTGGAGGTGGAAATCCTGGTGGTGGAAATCCCGGTGGTGGAAATCCTGGAAATCCTCCAAATCCTGGTGGAAATTGACAACTTACATGAACAGGACCATGTGTTATTCCAATGAAAACGGTTATGACAAGGATGGCTAGTTTGAAATGCTCCATCTACTCACAAAAAAAAGTACTTATACAATACAATGCAAGATAAGACCATTCAAAATAGATAAATGGTTACTTCACTAAAAATACACACGTAAAGTCGTAACTTTGCATTTATTTGTCGTTTTTGTGACATTGCATTAACATAAATCTAAAAATTAAACTATTAAAAAAAAAGATATTATGTTCTTCGCAAAGCAATTCTGTGATTGTCGGTACAAATAAATTTGTGTAACTTTTTGGACACAATTTAAAAATCACCAAAAAAACCCATTAGTCTTGAGAATGAAGATAAATTTGTTTTGTATTTTCTTCTTTAAAAAAATCAAAAAGAAAAAAGGCAACAGTAGTATACCGCTGTTCAAAATTCATAAATCGATAGAGAACAAACAAATCCGGGTTACAAACTAAAACTGAAGGAAACGTATCAAATATAAGAGAACTACGACACAGAAACGTAACACACACAGAAACTAACTATAATGTAACAATGGCCATTTTACTAACTTGGTATAGGGCATTTTATGAAAAAATGGTGGGTTGAACCTGGTTTTTTGGCATGCCAAACCTCCTGCTTTAATGGCAGTGTTAATTATAACATTAAAATGACAACATTACACGACAGGGTTACAATAAATAAACAGATTAATAGGAGAAAATATAGGACGAGGAAAACAAACGAATAATAGCCATCCAAAGGTAAAAGGTTAAAAAATATGTTTATACACCAGACGTGCGCTACGTCCACACAAAACTATGCTCAGATGTAAAAAGTTTGCAAACCATAACAACTACCAAGTTGAAGATCGCCGAGGACCAAAAGTTCCAAAAAAGTTGTGAGGCCAGGGTTATCCGCCTGGGACAAAAATATCATTATTATTAAGAATAATACATAGTTTTGCAAACAGTAAATTTTATAAAATGACTATATCATAGATATACATGATTAAACTGAAGTGGTAACTAGCTATAGGATAAAAAACGAATACATTACAAAATCACAGCCCTCTAAGCCATAGTCAATGCAACGCCCAAAGTAACGTCACATATAAATTTCTAAAACGTGTTCCGAAAATTAAGAGAATTAGGATGAAATTCAAGATTAGATTTATATGACTCATCTAACTTATATTAATAACAGTGAAAATTATAAATTTAATTAATATCTAATTGAAGTAGTAATTAGATAGTTAATTGTATTATCTAGCTTTGTGGTTTCTTCTGATCAAAAATCTTCTGATCAAAAATAAAATGAAGAAACAAAAAATAACTCTTCCAAGAAATCAAAGATCGAAAAATATTCAACTAAAAAGAAATAAATGAAAAATAAAGAATAACTCTTCCTAAAAATCAAATATTATACAATTACTGTCTTTTGATGAGATTAATATGCGGTTTTATTAACTTTTGAAAAATTATATTCACTGAGGCCGACATAATGATAATACCAATATGGAATACTATTCGATATTTGATTTCTCGGGAGAGTTATTCTTTATTTTTCATTCATTTGTTTTTAGTTGAATATTTTTCTATCTTTGATTTCTTGGAAAAGTTATTATTTGCTTCTTCATTTGATTTTTTTAAAGAAGGAAATACAAGATTGGTATTATTTTAGTAGGTTTCTCTACATCAATTGGATTTTGAATAAAAACGCATATTCACCTGATAAAGTGTTATTCAGCGCGCTAAACGTCACGCGCTTTTACATGCAACGTTATGGTAAAATGTTTATGTAAAATTTGTTTCGATATATGTTTGTCATTAAATACATTTTCTTCTCTCGGAATATGGAATAAAACAATAACTGTCTTTTGTTGGTCCCTCATTGAATATTTTTCAACAATCTAGTAAAGACTTAGCTCTTCTCAAAGCATTCAAAACCAGAAATAAGAAATAGATCATGTGTTCTTAAATTTCGTCTCACAACCTCAATCATAAAGATAATTCGGAAATAATAACTGAATGCTATCTTATTATTTTTGTTTTTTTTTTTTGTTTATCGGTTTAGTATTTAATTATTAAGTCACAAAATTGAAAGTGTTATCTAAATAAGATCTGTTCATAGTTCTAATTTCATGTTCCATCCACCAAATTCAAAATTGCAAAATGCAGAAATACATTTGATTTACCTTGATTGTCTCCGGATGTCCTGTCGAGTATGACATGCGTTCCCGGTATTTATATATGCTGTGATAAGGAAGTAAAGCCTACAGGATACTACAGAAGGTAATTTAACCTTGTCAATTTTAGAGGAAAACACGATGAATACAACTCTAAATGATTATATAATTTACGTTTTAGAAAGTAAAATGTATAAGGGAAAACCATGTAATATTTTGTTTACATGTGCATTTATTCAGAATCGTGTTTGTAGACATAGAAGTTATTATCCGTGTTTGCGTACCAACATCGACTAAATAAAGGCAACAGTAGGATACCGCTGTTAAAAAAGGGTCATTAATTGATTGAAAGCAAACAAATCCGCGTTACAAACTAAAACTGAGTGAACATATCAACTATGAAACAACGAAACACTGAAGTGCAACAAAAAACAAAACAACAATGCAACACACATAGAAACTAACTATCAGAAACAACTGCTGTTTTCATGGCTTAGTGCAGGACATTTTAAGAAAAAATGGTGGATTGACCCTTGTGTTGTGGCTAGCAAAACCTTGCGCTTGTATGGCAATATTAAATATAACACTATAATGACAACATCACATGACAGGGATTTATCGATACCTAATGAAGGTTAATCAAGAAACATGAACACACACGAAAATGAATTATTGACGTAAGAAACAAACACCCCAATTTTTTTTTCAAAGGTAACAACTCCTACTTTAAGGATGAATTGACAATTGCGTTTGAGTTGACCTATGGGTATATAATAAGTAAAATAAAAAAATACTGAACTCCATGAAAAGTTCTATATACAAAAAGATAAAATTATTTTATGTCTGTTTGTTTTTCACACATCGTTGTCAATATAATGGAATTTTATGCAACTGTAATGCAAGTGAGAGGTTAAGCTAGCTATAATACCAGGTTTAATTCACCATTTTCTACATAAGAAAATGCCTGTACCAGGTCAGGAATATAACAGTTGTTTAATATGTTTGAGCTTTTGATTTTGCCATTTGATCAGGGACTTCCTGTTTTGATTGTTTCTCAGAGTTCAGTATTTCTGTTATTTTTTCAACTTTGCTTACCAGTTTAAAGACTTGTATTCTCAAATGTACTGTAACTGAATGGCCTTGTATTCCATAGAATACTTGTATATTAAATTTAATTGAAAGATCCCGGCAAATGATGCAATTTGATTGCCTCTGGAAATGTCAGCCTATATACAAACAGATCATATTAATTTATCTAACGAATCAGTACATTCAATTATAATATAATAGTTATGAGGGATCTTCCGAGTTGATATAAGCTCATAGTTTCGTCCAGATATTATTGTACAGGCGAACCTGATACAAAAGGAATATAGAATTCAAAATTAAAAAGGTAAAAAATATATGTCGAAACAGATTCAGTTTCAAAGTTTCAAACATAGCATCATAATTACCCAACTTTGATGTTCTACTTCTTTCAATGCAGATTCTTATATATCATGTATTAGCCATCTTGAAACTTCAGTGTGTAACGTGATGGTTCGGATCATTTCCTAATGTATGTATATTTATATTCAGACAAAGTGAGTCTCAAAACAATCCTATCAGGCTTCAAAATCTACAGAAGATAATTGTCTGTTAAGTAATTTTTTAGAACTGTTTATCTCGTGTATACGTAGTTAAGCAAAATGTTACTACCTTAACAGGATGTTTACTTAATTAAAGGGTTAAACAGATTTTAATAATAAAAAAATATGACAGCATGCACATCGTCATTAAAGTTATTGTCGTTTTACTTCTTCGTTTTTGCTTTTTGAATTTTCTGTCCAGTTCATTCAAATGATAAAATAATATTGAATGTATGCATGTTCTGATATATATACTGTAGATATGTTGAATAGAGAAGACTTCATAAGTCTGCTCAACTTGTAACTTTTATTGTATTATATAACCAAATCTTATATGTTTGAATTCAACCTGCATATTCTATGCTATTAAACTAGTTATACTTAAGCGGTTAATCATGGTAGAATTCACACAACAGGTCAACCCCTACCTTCCCCTTTGATGGCATTACCAAAAAAAATTAAATCACAAAAATACTGATTTCCGAGGAAAAACAAAGACAGGGAAAGTCCCTAATCAAATGGCAAAATCATAAAACTGACTTGATAAAGGCATTTACTTATGTAGGAAATGGTGGATTAAACCATGGATTAGACATAATAGGTAAAAATGTCAAAAATAGTTCAGCAGTCTAAATTATGTTATAATCTCAATCACTAATAAATTCAAACAAATATGTAGCTAAGAAGCACAAAAAACATATAGACTAAGCACTTTAGCAAAAATGAAGGATAAGAATACAAAAATTTACCATAGCACAATAACACAATGACGGGAAAAGAGATGGTTAAATCTTTTAAATCTACCTTATACCGTTCTACACCGGAAAACGTAACAACACATCATACATACATAAAAAAAAGAGTAAAAAAAGCAAAAGTAAAAAATAGAAACAGCTGCATGGTCAATGATGTGGTCATCACGTAATATATCTCTTCCAATAACGTATTTAGTAATGAAATCAATAAATTGCAAAGAGAATCTAAATATGATAAATCTTCGTCATGAATTTAAGTGATGAATCGTGAAGACAGTTTTATCAAGATGTTTTCAATCGTCCTAAAAATCCATTAAAAACGCAGTCACCCTTGTATGAAGCAACGTATTTGAATTTAACGAAAGATATACCTGTATAACGAACAAATTATTACACAAGGGTTTGCGATATCCCAAACTAGTCAAAACATTTACAGAATTATATAATCGGTACAGGGACAACATTCGTAAATATTAAATTAACATGCAGATATGTTATACTTTCAGGTATTTCACATCCAATCTTTAATGATATTATTCAAAATAAAGCACAACATTTTCGTCATTCATCTCAACACCTAGATTAACCTTTTAACAGACTTATTCATATAGTTACGATACTGTTGTGATTAAAGATGACATATTTTGGAATTAAAATAGATTCACACATAGGGTCTTTGCATTGGCAATAAACACATTTAATCTAAAAACCAGTTATTGGCATGATATAAGTTATTTTCTTGTCATATATTTTATGATGGTATGCCATTTAACCCTAAATGAATGCATGCGCTTGATATTCATATGATTAAAACATCATCTTTGATCAGAATAATCGAGATAGTGTGATGGCAACTGTTACTAGTCCTTAATTAATTTATATTTCATTGTCCTTTTGCTTAGTTTCTTCTGTTACCTTATTTGAAATTTGACTCGGACTTCTTTTAAACTGAGTTCTACTGTGGACATTACTGTGTGTTTAGGTTTTTTTTAATTGGCTAAAGGTAAAGGTAAGGTGAGGTTTTATATCTGACGGAACGTGTTAACCCCTGCAACTTCTTTTTTTAGCCTGTCCCAAGTCAGGAGCCTGTGACCTTTGTTAGTCTTCTATATTTGTTTTATTTTTTTATATTTTAGATCATTTATATATTTCAGACTTTTTTTTTCGCTGAATTAGCACACATTATTGTTAAGGGGCCAGCTAAATCCCGCTTCCAGATGGATGATTTTCTCGATGTGTCCAAGGTTCATTGGTGGCTTTGGCTGTCTCTAATCTTTGGTCGAGTTGCTTTCTCTGTGATACTTACAATATTTCCGTTCTCAATTTTAGGTATTAACATGAATCGTGCAGACAAGATATGTTATAAACATGTGCACCAGACATTTAGCTAGTGGATATGTTTGACAAACCAATGACAACTTCCAGATCGTGACCTTCAGATTAATGGTACAAATAGTGCCTGAAAACATAGAGGTGATTGACTCTTCCTCAACTTACAGCAATCCACATGCACATATTGGATGTCTGTATTTAAGATATATTCACGCTTCCTCGGTCGTTCATCTTTCCGTAATACACGATTTTACAACATTCTGCTTTCCGCTTCATAGTATACAATGTTAGTCTACAAAATGACAAACGGAATTTTTAAAGTGTTCTTTTTTAAACAACTTGGTATATATAACTGCTTGTGCACATTAAGTCCAGCAGGATTGCACCAGCTCAGAAGTCAGTGATTTATAACATATTGTTATTTTCATTGCTTTTTCGGGCTTTTTGTTTTCCCTTTTTTCTTATTCTTTATAATTTTTTTACTTTTCCTAAAGAGCCTATATTTTAAAATTTAATTTTGAATCTATATATATGTGCGTATGATGCAAATTTTTGTTGTATATTACTGGTTAGTGCATTTTCAAATATGTTATTAATTATAGATACATAAAGAACACTCTAAAATACATTATTAGGAAAGACTTGGAAATATCATTCGTACACCGTTACTGATAATTACTAAACGTTAACGAACATTTGTCAAAATTGTTAACCATTTATGATGTATTAATTAGGGATGGCAACGAGTACTCGAGTACTCGGGTACTCGCTCGGAAGACCGAGTACTCGAGTACAGTTTTAGTACTCGGATACTCGTTTGCTTTTTATACATCTTGAGATAGTTCTCTTCACATTTCCACTCAATTCTAGTTCTGTTGAAATTTCTCCTTCGTAATACTCAATAAAATAAATTAATAACATAACTATGTTTATCCAGTGAGGATACTATCTATTATAGTAGTACCAGCAACGTCCTTTCCTTTCGAAGGAATATTTTCATGTGCACTCCTTGTAACAAAAAAATAGAGAGTTTAACAGTCTTTCGTCTGAAATTGTTGACCAGATCATACACAAAATCAAAGTAACCTGCGGTGAACCCTACACAACTGATTGAGACATTTTTAACGGTGTTTGTACACGGATCAACACTTTCATGGATTAATAATTAACTCATCACAAGCCGTAAAAACTTACCTTTGTTTGTTAATCAAGACTTCTGATTGGTATGAGATGTATATTTAAATTAATTTAATTACTCTTTTTTTAAAACTTAACTAAAAAGTTTAATTTACAATTTAGAGATATGCGAAAGTATGAGAGCGACATTCAACCACAAAAGCTGAAAATAAACTAACAACGTCATGGCTAAAGAAAAAAAAAGAAAATCAGACAAACGATAGTGCAAAAAAAAAAACACAGAAAAAGTAATACTGAGCAACACGAAAAAGCACAAGTAATTTGAAGTCCAATATCATAATTGTTGTTGACAAATTTTAAATAGACAAGTCGTGTTATAAAAAATACCAACTCCTCAGGAACAGATGCTAAATATATTGTCTACTTTGTCGGACTTAAAATGCAAATATTTTTGATTTTTGCTTATAAAATATTTTGATTTTATTGAAATTTGGTTCATAAACACGTAAACAAACAATAATTGCTATTATGATAGGTTATTTGTAAAAACGGCAGTCGTTTATTTATTGTTTCATTGACACAAAAAACAGAGGAGCAAGCTATGTTTGTAGTACGTGAATGTGTTTATGAAAGGTATTAACAAAAGCACTGCATCCCACCTAAAATCTAACTTAAACTTTTCAATAGACGTTTAAGATTCATCCGAGTACTTGCGAGTAGTCGAGTATTATGACCGAGTATCCGAGTATTAAATTTCAGATCTTTTGACATCCTTAGACTATTAATCTATTATGTCAATGATTTGATATTGTTATTTTTGTTAATTTTTCTTCATTGTCGAATCCTGTTTTTTTCATATTTAACACCAAACTATTCTCTATTCTTTTTTTCTTTTTTTGGGGAAGAGAGGTGTCTTTTTCATTTTCTTTGTTCTCTTTATCATTAATCAATTAATCTCTGATATGTATTACCCATTCAGACCCTGTATTGGATATTGAAAAGTTTATGTGCCATAAACAGCCAAGAGGAAAATACACGAAACATGACATTGAAAAATTTAGTCTGCAAAGCATTCGTTCCGATAGAATGACGATTCTGAATCATACTCATAATGACAAACCAAATTCTATTATAATCACGATTAGGAGTGTTGTTTCAAATTTTTTTCTATGGCAGTAAAATTCATACAACAAAACAAATAGTTGCCAGCTAGGTATATTTTTAGCGTTCCGAAGCACCTGAGATCATCCCCAATTTTGGTTTGGTTCTTATTGCTCAGTCTTATCATTTCTACGTTGTGTTTTTCTAATATGACACCAAATTTGGACTCGGCCTTCAAACTTATGCATATGTCTTATTGAGTGCGTCATTTTCACGACGAATTGGCTAGAGAGACAACAAGAGAATACACCTACATAAAACTGGTTTTACCCAAGCATATGTATATACCTGTTCCTAGTCGGACTTGTTTATCAACTGCTGTTCATAGCCGTATGTCCGCATTATTTTCCCGGAGGAGTCGGGTAGTTATGAATTGTGTGGTCTGTTTAACTGTTCAGTATTTTATTTACAGCTCCTGTGATTTTATTATATTCACATATTTTTCAAAACCTGTACGTTTTTTGTCTTTCAAAATTTTAGTATGAAGAGACATTAACTGTCGACATGCGTATTAAGTGCACAAAAATGATTCCGGTAAGGTTATAACCACAACTAAATCGACAGATCTAGACTCGGACCATACCATCAGGCCATTAGCCACTATTCCTTGTAATTTGCATGAAAATACGGATATCAATTGATTGAAAAGTTGTTGTAACATAACATTACGGATATCATTTTAAATAGAGGATTGTTCTGGTAGGTTTTTTTTGTGTAGAAACACATCCCTGTTAATGAAATATGAGTAGTGTGCCCATGCACGAGTGAAAGGTATATACAATGGATCATAAGGTATGTTACTGCTGAGAAAGGGACGGTTGACAATAGAGATGAAATCTTCACGTTTGTTATAAATTCTTGTTTGAACTACTCAATCCGTACTAAAGATAAGGAAAAGTTCTTCATCTAAAGCAGATCTTTTATTCTCGGCAGTATCCTTAATGTTTCGTTCACTAGTACATTTGGGAAGTAAGAACTCAGTGGACTATTGTATATACGTAGGACTCTAAAGTGCGATGGGGACGCTAAAACTCTACGATCACGCTAAAGTGCGATGGTCTGTGTCATTCATTTGAACATGCGAAAGTGCGTTTTACCGAAAATTTATCGACATAGGCACGTTAAACAGCATTATGACAAGAATGTTTGTCCAGATACAGGTTTTTTATTACACAAGAAAAGACGGAAGAGAGATAAAAATGACCACAATCTGGGATATTTTTGGTCGTTCCTGGAGGAGGTTAATTTAATTGGTAAGATTGTCAAAAAAGAAATTTAATCAAAATAGCTGTGGTGCCAAAACGTTTTCTTTCTTACTTTCTGATCGAAAATTTCTATAAATAAACTACCATAAGGTTTGTAATTTCTGTTAATTAAAAAATATACTAGGACATCAACTAGACAGCAACCTAATGAATATGTAGTGGAGAATTGATAAGAAGTAGTGGATTCGTAAACGATAATCAACGAGCGACTTTAGACGCGATCGAGTTGATTATCGTTTTTGAATCCACTACTTCTTATCAATTCTCTAGCTTAAACCATTTCTAGTAAAACGACTGTCTGAATCATGATCTGACAATGAATCAACGGAATTTCATAAAAATAATTTCGTATTTTGTCTTTTATATTCTCTAATAGCTGGAAATTATTACATCCACACGGTTCACATTCATATTTAACTTAATGTACCAGTCTTGTATTACAACTCCAGTTTCCGGTGCATGTCAAAACATGGAGGGAAACAAAATAGTGCATTTTTTCTGAATTTTTTTATGAACTCAATTTATTCTGTTATAGGTTTATGCTGAATTGAAACATATATATAGACTTTCAAAAAATCTTGCATCTTTTGGGGGATATCAATCTAGAAAAGTGGAAGGATATCATGTTTACTGGAAGTGGTGCAGCCTAGTAAAAACAGCAAACAGAAAGTAGGAAAAAAAAGTTTTGACTTCAGGATTACGTAACTTTTCATTCTTCGTGGCATGACCCACTTTTTTTTCGATTAAATCACAATTTCATATTAGTACATACATGAAATGAATATGAATTTGTTTTTCTATGTAGCATTTTTTATTTTTAAAGATCAGCTGTTTTGCATGTAAGCCTATGGAGCAGTCAATTACAAGACTGCAACCTTAATATAAGTTCAATTTAACTTAAACGTGTTTTTATCTTCCCTTTTTAATACCAGATTATATATTTTTAAATAATTATTTCATTCTATATTTAATCATTACAAATAATCTGTATTGATTAGATTTTAGTATTTATACTTCATTCAAAAAGACATATAATTAATATACGAAATTTTTTTAATCTTTTTTTTTAAGTTAATTTTTTTTAATTACCAACATTTAGAGGCCTTTTATATTAACATATATATTATTTAGCAACCTCATGAGCAAGTCTGTCGTCAAAATATTTCATTTGATTGAGTTCACAACACACATTCAAAATGAATAAAAACATTTTAAATCTCATTGAAGTGTAAATGTCATAGTAACACCACTTCTTTGTTTCTTCTAACTGTTTCCCTTTCATTATGTTTTGATTATTGTAACGTTATTACATTTGGCATCCATCGACAATCAGTTAATAAACCAGTAATATTTTGGTACTCATTCTGAAACCCAAGCAGAATTACTCTTGCTACAAATGTACAATATATATTTATGTCAATTTTGCAATGTTACATGTAAGTTGTTCATAGCCATGATCGTCTAGTTGTTGGCTCCGTAAGACATAACTGTGATATTAACAGTGCAAAGTTCAAACCTAGTATCCGCAACGATTTTTTTTGTAATGTTTTTCTCTACGAAAATATTGTTTTTAATCTAAGAGGTATCTATATTTCATTTTTACTTTAGAGTTGACGATTTTGTTTCTGGTTTTTGTTTCTGATTTTACCATCAAAGATGTAGTTTTACAGTCGTAGCTTATCACACTTTATTCACATTAGAGTCAGTAAAATGTTAATGTATATTTGGACCATTTATAATCAAACAAATACAAACTAAGTGATCATGGTATGATGTCATTTTAATACTAAAACTAAAAGTAAGCATTTGCTTTGATGAAAAGGGAAAGGCCTTGTACGGTAAACGTGTTAAGTATAATGTGTACATGGATGTTTATTTTATCAAGGAATTGTACTAATAAGTAATATTAACAATTCCTTGGTTTTATATTCACTCAATCACCTGTGTTTATATATTTTATTAGATAACAAAAAGACAGAAATACAGTTTATTGACATGCATTGACAGATATACGCTATAAGAGTGATATTTAAATAATAATTTTTATCAGCACTCGTAGTCTAGTGGTATCATGCATAAACTCCAGACTCTACTGGCGAAAACACGCGCGAGTTCAAATCTTTCATTAGTCACTCGTTTTTGAGAGGAATAACATATCGTAAGTTAAAAGTTAAAAGTTATGATATAAGTTATCTTAAGTGAACATGGTGGTTAGTAGATTTTTGAAAAATAATCCACTGTTAGAACAATAGACTGACGTCAGAGAAATGGGTTAAATGTATAGAAACATCATCATATGATTGTCAATAAGAATCAGACAACTCTCTGGTCAAGACCTAATGTCATTAATGAGTGCAACTTTATGCTTAAAGAGGGACGAAAGATACCAAAGGGAGCGTCAAACGCATAGATCGAAAATAAACTGACAACGCCATGGCTAAAAATAAAAAGACAAACAGACAAATAATAGAATGACCTTTAACACGGAGCATTTGGCTTACACCGCATAGCATTCTCTTAAGCCCCAAAGGCTTCAAACATCCAGTGTAAAACAACTCAAACGAGACAAAACAACATGATACAAATACAAAACAATAAACGAACAGCAAATATGATTTATACCAATAAACGACTACCACTAAATTCCAGATACTAAGTATACTAACTGCTGCAATTATACTTTTTGAATAACTATCGTACTTTAAATAAAATATAAGATTATAAAGTATAAACTATCCATACTCCAAATGTCGTTCATGTATGCATCTAATAAACATACAGCTTTCAATGTAAATCCTTGGCACATCGCATTATAAGTAATATAGGGTTATACATCGACCACTGAAAAACAATACAAATGAGAAAGACTGTGACTTGATATATAAATAGAATCATTATGATAAACGTAAAAAGGAATAGGAACTGAGCAACACACGAAAACCATTGTCTGAACCGCATTTCCGTTATAACAGCGTAAAAGTAAAATAAAAAAAATACTGAACTCCGAGGAAAATTCAATCGTTAGCGTGAAATACCAACGCACTTTAGCAGGTTACCTGATTGTACTTAACGACCATCGAATTTTAGTGTCTGACACCATCGCACTTTGGAGCCCTTCATATATAATGTAAACAGATACTTTTCTTGATAAAAAAAAACTTTCCAATGTGAATTACTTTGTGTCTATTACAGTTTTTGAAGAAAGATAGACACTACTTTGGAAATGAAATATTATATATAATTCAGAGGAAAAAATCAAAGTTAAAAGACTTGTTTGATTAAAAGATTCATCCCCAAATATTAAGTTTATAAAGACGAAAGAAGAAAAGCAAATTAAAAAAAATATAGATATCAGAATCAAAAAGGGAAGAAGCAGGTTGAAAAATATTTGACTTTCAAAATGATCATATGAAGAAAAAGCAACTTTAAGAAAACTGAAAAAATCTCATATTGGGAAAACATTATGATTAGAAAATAAAGATAATTTTGATAAGGCTAAGTAGTGTGTGAATATCCAAAGACAGAACAAATTTTCTAAGAAAAACAGATATTACAAAAAGTAAAATAACAAAAATACCGAACTCCAAGCAAAATTCAAAACGGAAAGTCTCTAATCAATTGGTTAAATCAAAAGCTTAAGCATTTCAAACGAAAAGAAAACAACTGTCATATTTCTGAGTGTGTACAGGCATTTTCTTATTTTTTATGTTGAAAATGGTGGATTAAACCTGGTTTCATATCTAGCTAAACCTCTCACTGGTATGATATAAAATGATCATTTGAAGCAATCGAACTTTAAGAAAACTAAATAAATCTCATAAAAAAGAAAAATGATAATCTAATCAGGGCAAAACAAGGTAAAAAATATTGCGGTAAAATATTATTATAAGAAAATAAACATAATTTCAATGAGGCTAAGTAGTGCGTGAAAATGCAAAGACAGAACAATTTTCCAAATGAAAACAAAACATTACAAAGAGTTTTTAGCACGAAGACTACCAAAGGAACACAATTTATATCAAAATCTATCGGAAAATTTCAATATTTAATCGAAGTTAAAGCCTCGGTCACACCTTAACGGATAGCTCGAACGGGTGGCTAACGGATAACTTTTTTTTAATCCGTTCATGTCCGTTAGACGTCCTTCCATATCCGTTGCATGTCCGTTTACCGTCCGTTTTATCCGTCGACGTCCATTTTGTCCGGTGGAAAATTTTTAGCATGTTGAAAACTTTGAACGGACGTCCAACGGATGAAATGTCCGCTGAACGTCCGGTAGTCGTCCGTTTTGTACGGTACTCGTCCGTTTCGTTTCCGTTTTGTATCCGTTACGTGTCCGTTATACATCCTTTGGAGGTCTGGCAGATAAATTCACCAATGGACTTCTAACGGACGTCTAACGGATAAAACGGATGTTGAACGAATGTGAAACGGACTTCTACCAGACGTATAACGGATAAAACGGATGATGAACGGATCTGAAACGGACCAAGCCAATAAACAGTTTCGCGTCTGAAATGCCAATTAGATTTTTTAAGGTTCATGAATTTCTTATTATTCATAATTGATCTTAGAGTAAGGGCACGTCTTCACAATCAAGCAGCTCTTATTCAGCCAGAAACTGCCCTTTGACGACATTTTGAAGAACAAACCAAAACCAGTTACACAGAAACATTTTGCATATTTAGGCGATTTACATGTATTATTATTGTTGCCTTTAATTGTTCCGTATATCTTGTTCATCTGTTTTATCCGGTACGCTTCCGTTAGGTGTCCGTTTTATGTGGTACTCGTCCGTTGAATGTACGTTCGACATCCGTTTTGTCCGTTGCGTTTCCGTTTCTCGTACGTTGCATATCCGGTGTGTGTCCGTTATGCATTCGTTACGCGTCCGTTTTATTCGGTCAGTGCATCAAAGGACTCCCAAAGTATAACAATTTTGTCAACAGACAACTTTTATTTTCATCCGTTAGACGTCCGTTCGTGCTATCCAGTAAGGTGTGACCGAGGCTTAATACAGAGTTCAATTGTTGATGTTTTTTACGAATGCTGTATAAAGATTATATATCATTGTTTCAGGAATCATAGTTTTAGAACCTGAATCTTGATATTTAAGGAAACCTATATCTGCTCACAAGGAAGCTATTAAACCAAGAGTTCCAAATGGTGAAGTTGAAATCTTCCCTTCTTAAATTTTACGGACGCAATCACGAGTTGGTTGACCGTTATGGAATAACCGTTTCACAAATGATATCGGATATGTTCTTTACGTCGTTACTACAATCCCCTTCCCTTTCATGAATGTGACCTACCGAATTAGACTATTTACTGGATTTGTTATCACATAAGCAACACGACGGGTGCCACATGTGGAGAAAGGTCTGCTTACCCTTCCGGAGCACCTGAGATCACCCCTAGTTTTTTGGTAGGGTTCGTGTTGTTTATTCTTTAGTTTTCTATGTTGTGTCATGTGTACTATTTTTGTCTTTTTCATTTTTAGCCATGGCGTTGTCAGTTTGTTTTAGACTTATGAATTTGACTGTCCCTTTGTATCTTCCGTCCCTCTTTTATTTTACATCTTCTAATTGTCAACGTTCTTCGTGTAATATATAATTGGTTAAAATGGACAATAACCTAATGACACCTAAAGGTTTTTTAAAAAAAAGGAAAAGATTTGAACAGTTTCGAAACCTGCTTTCTTTGTTGTATCGAACACAACAAAGTAGAAAACTCAAAATCTTCTGTTGGCAACATCCAGCTCCTTAGTTTGGCGAACACGTGTCATTCATTTCAAATAGATGCAATGGTAGACTTTTCCTTAATCTCTCTGCACATATTGTTAACTTGGATATGTATGTAAACTCGAAGCTTAACTATTTTCTCTTAGGTGGTTAAATTTTCGGGTACGACGTGATATTAATGTTTTGTTAATTAGATAAAGGCAACAGTAGTATTCCGATGTTCGAAATTCATATTACGATTGAGAAAAAACAAATCCGGGATACAAACTAACTAAGGTAAACATATCAACTATAAGAGGAAAACAACGGAACAACAGAAATACTGAAGTGCAACAAAAGCAAAACGACATGCAAAAAGTAAAATCACAAAAATACTGAACTTAGAGGAAAATCTAATCTGAAAGTCCATTATCACATGGCAAAATCAATTAACAAAATACAGCAAAAACGAATGGACAAGAACTGTCCATATTCCTGACTTGGTACATGCATTTTCAAATGTAGAAAATGGTGGATTAAACCTGGTTTTATAGCGCCAACCCTCTCACTTTGATGACAGTCTCATCAAACTCCGTTATATTTACAATGATGGGTGAACTAAACAGACATAATAAATAAAATAGTCAAAATACAGCAGTCATCATCGTGTTATAATTTAACAGAACACAAAAAGATCTATCTACAAACACATTCATTGATTTGCGTGTCTGACGTGAGAAAATTTTAAACGTCACATATATTTGTCGTTCAATGTTTTTATAAACAATTTTAAAATTTCACATAAGCAATGTTAAAATTTTTCGAAAAACTATGGATTTTCTTATCCCAGGCATAGATTACCTTAGTCGTATTTGGCACAACTTTTTGGAATTTTGGATCCTCAATGCTCTTCCTTTGTACTTGTTTGTGGCTTTATAAATATTTTGATATGAGCGTCACTGATGAGTCTTGTGTAGACGAAACGCGCGTCTGGCGTACTAAATTATAATCCTGGTACCTTTGATAAATAATTATAGCATATAGAAACACACACAGAAACGAACTATAAGATAACAACTGCCATTTCTGACTTGGTACTGGACAGGGACATTTACATTTGTATTAGAAACATTAAGCTGGCATGGGGTAATAATTTGAATAGTTGACTCTCTGTGGAACGCACAAACACACATATATTTTTAAGAATTCATTGTTCATTCTTAAGATAATTCGTTTAATAGTTACGTCATACCACCACATTATTGTTGGCTGTTTGTTGCCATATTGTAGACAATTAGTTACCATATTTCTGGCCGTTTATAACCAGATTGTTGGCCGTTTGTAAACACATTATTGGCTGTTCGTTTCCATACCGTTGGCTGTTTGTTACTTCAATGTTGTTGGATGTTTATTACTTCATTATTGGGTATGTGTTATCTGGTTGTTTGTTAGTACATTGCTGGTTGTTTGTTACGTATACGACGTTCTTATCGGTAAGTTACCACATTGTTGGCTGTTTTTTAAAATACATTGTTGACTGTTTGTTACCACATTGTTGACTGTGTAATCCCATTGTTGATTGTGTGTTACCACATTGTTGATTGTGTGTTACCACATTGTTGGCTTTTGTAACTACATCATTGACTGTTTTACCCCATTGTTGGTTGTGTGTTACCATATCGTTGACTGTTTTACCCATTGTTGGTTGTGCTACCACATTGGTGACTGTTTGTTACCAGATTGTTGACTTTTTTACCCCATTGTTGGTTGTGTTACCATATTGTTGACTGTTTGTTACCACATTGTTGACTGTTTTACCCCATTGTTGGTTGTTTGTTAACACATTGTTGACTGTTTTACCCCATTGTTGGTTGTGTGTTACCACATTGGGGACTGTTTGTTACCACATTGTTGACTGTTTTACCCCATTGTTGGTTGTGTTACCATATTGTTGACTGTTTGTTACTAAATTGTTGATTGTGTTACCCCATTGTTGGTTGTTTGTTACCACATTGTTGACTATTTTACCGTATTGTTGGTTGTGTGTTACCACATTGTTGACTGTTTGTTACCACATTGTTGACTGTTTTACCCCACTGTTGGTTGTGTGTTACCACATTGGTGACTGTTTGTTACCACATTGTTGACCGTTTTACCCCATTGTTGGTTGTGTTACCATATTGTTGACTGTTTGTTACCACATTTTTGACTGTGTTACCCCATTGTTGTTTTTTTTTACCACATTGTTGACTGTTTTACCCCATTGTTGGTTGTGTGTTACCACATTGTTGACTGTTTGTTACCACATTGTTGACTGTGTTACCCCATTGTTGGTTGTTTGTTACCACATTGTTGACTGTTTTACCCCATTGTTGGTTGTGTGTTACCACATTGTTGGCTGTTTGTTACCACATTGTTGATTGTTTGTTACCACATTGTTGATTGTTTTTTACCACATTGTTGACTGTTTGTTACCACATTGTTGATTGTTTGTTACCACATTGCTGACTTTTTTGCCACACTGTTGGTTGTGTGTTACCACATTGTTGGCTGTTTGTTACCACATTGTTGATTGTTTGTTACCACATTGTTGATTGTGTGTTACCACATTGTTGACTGTTTGTTACCACATTGTTGACTGTGTTACCCCATTGTTGGTTGTTTGTTACCACATTGTTGACTGTTTTACCCCATTGTTGGTTGTGTGTTACCACATTGTTGACTGTTTGTTACCACATTGTTGGCTGTTTGTTACCACATTGTTGATTGTTTGTTACCACATTGTTGACTGTGTTACCACATTGTTGGCTGTTTGTTACCACATTGTTGATTGTTTGTTACCACATTGTTGATTGTTTGTTACCACATTGTTGACTGTTTGTTACCACATTGTTGACTGTGTTACCCCATTGTTGGTTGTTTGTTACCACATTGTTGACTGTTTTACCCCATTGTTGGTTGTGTGTTACCACATTGTTGACTGTTTGTTACCCCATTGTTGGTTGTGTGTTACCACATTGTTTGCTGTTTGTTACCACATTGTTGATTGTTTGTTACCACATTGTTGATTGTTTGTTACCACATTGTTGACTGTTTGTTACCACATTGTTGATTGTTTGTTACCACATTGCTGACTTTTTTGCCACACTGTTGGTTGTGTGTTACCACATTGTTGGCTGTTTGTTACCACATTGTTGATTGTTTGTTACCACATTGTTGATTGTTTGTTACCACATTGTTGACTGTTTGTTACCACATTGTTGACTGTGTTACCCATTGTTGGTTGTTTGTTACCACATTGTTGACTGTTTTACCCCATTGTTGGTTGTGTGTTACCACATTGTTGACTGTTTGTTACCACATTGTTGGCTGTTTGTTACCACATTGTTGTTTGTTACCACATTGTTGACTGTGTTACCCCATTGTTGGTTGTTTGTTACCACATTGTTGACTGTTTTACCCCATTGTTGGTTGTGTGTTACCACATTGTTGGCTGTTTGTTACCACATTGTTGATTGTTTGTTACCACATTGTTGATTGTTTGTTACCACATTGTTGACTGTTTGTTACCACATTGTTGATTGTTTGTTACCACATTGCTGACTTTTTTGCCACACTGTTGGGTGTGTGTTACCACATTGTTGGCTGTTTGTTACCACATTGTTGATTGTTTGTTACCACATTGTTGATTGTGTGTTACCACATTGTTGACTGTTTGTTACCACATTGTTGACTGTGTTACCCCATTGTTGGTTGTTTGTTACCACATTGTTGACTGTTTTACCCCATTGTTGGTTGTGTGTTACCACATTGTTGACTGTTTGTTACCACATTGTTGGCTGTTTGTTACCACATTGTTGATTGTTTGTTACCACATTGCTGACTTTTTTGCCACACTGTTGGTTGTTTGTTGGCAGGTTCTATTTTGGACTTTGTTTTATCGGCAAAAATAAGCAAAAATTAAAACCCTATGATAACCCGCTATACGGTAGTTTTTTTTTTGTTACCACATTGTTTGTTGTTCGTTTACACATTGCTGGTAATTTGTTACCATATAGATTGCTGCTTGTTACCACATTGTTGGTTGTTTGTAACTACATCATTGTTGACTGTTTAACCCAATTGTTTGTTGTTCGTTACACATTGCTGGCCGTTTGTTACCATATAGATTTCTGATTGTTACCACATTGTTGGTTGTTTGTAACTACATCATTGTTGACTGTTTAACCCAATTGTTTGTTGTTCGTTTACACATTGCTGGCCGTTTGTTACCATATAGATTGCTGATTGTTGCCACATTGTTGGCTGTTCGTTTCGACCTTGTTGGTTGTTTGTTATCACATTGAAAGCGTTTTTTACCACATTCAATTTGTTGGTTTTTAATTATCACATGATTAAACGTTTTTTTGTGTTATAGGTGTCAGACCTCCAATTGAAAATCTATATCTGTTCAACCAAATTTTGCAATTTTCACATCCTTCTTAATATTTTACCTCAAGTTTAACCCCATAGAAACCATGTATATCCTGAATCTTACAATAGTTATCAAAGGTACCAGGATTATAATTTAGTACGCCAGACGCACGTTTCGTCTACATAAGACTCATCAGTGACGCCCTATCTTTAAAGTCTTATAAGAAAAACCTTAACTTTAGAACAAAGGTACTACTAAAAATAACCACTGGTTTTCTGGAAATCTTAAATAAGTATACTATGAATTCAGAAATTATTGCATGCATTTAATATTGTGATGTCATCATTTTAGACTAAAATGCGATTTTATTTTTTTCTATATCGCAAAAGATCCTGTTTAATTTATATAAAAACATTTAAAATGCTAGTTTAAATCATTGAAATTATAACCCTCTCATATTTTCCGCAATAATAAAAACATCGCAATAATTTCTGAATTTACAGTACCATGAATCCATTAATCCTCAGTTTTTAATGCAAACTCATAGACAAGTAAATTTTGGTTAAAAATGGTATTAATATATTTCTCTTTCACCAAAAGTTTTATTTTTGCAAATTTGTTGGTTATTTTAAGTAAATAATGACATCAAAAGCACTATTTTTTGTCTGAGTAGGGCTACTTTTACACTTATACATAAGTTCTTAATTGGAGGTTTGACACCTATAATTCGTCTAAACAAATCTAAATTGAAAACATTGTTCAAACCTTTGATTGCATTGGATGAAAAACGTAATTTTTATATGTGTGCATGTAAAATAAATTTTGTTGTAGAAGAGTCTCAATACAGCACAAACAACATTTTCCAAAAGATCAAAAAAGTGAAAAAGTATATTACAACAAACTGCATTTGACTAACAGGTCAAACGATTGATGTTCTTAAACCCTGCTGACTGCCATTGAAGATTGCCAAATAAATTGATCACAAGATGTAACCAAATGGATCTTAATATTAATTTACAACCAATCAGAAAACAATAAACATGCGGTAAAGATGTTATATATATATATATATATATATATATAAGTACGTCTGAGTCAGTGACAACCCTACAACAGATGTATCCATCGGATCACCATCAATGATGGTGATACATGGCTGTGTACATAATGTATATACAACTCGTCTAAACATCAACCCAACAATGTTAGATCTGTAAATTTGAAAGCAAATTTACAGATCTAACATTGTTGGGTTGATGTTTAGACGAGTTGTATATATATATATATATATGTAGACCGGACAAGTTCTGTATGAAAACATTCAAAACAAATATAATAATTAACTTTATTTTCCTAACAATAAAACTTAAACAAATTACTATACAAAAGAAATGCTTATGCCATAACATATATTCAATAATGAAATGTATGAAAATCAAATTATAAAGGATAACTAAATAGCTTAGTCCATACATATATGTATTACAGTTACATTCATAATGATACAGTTCTCACTGTATAAAAACATAGAGACTAATTTATTAAAATAACATTCAGGATGTTTGCTTCTCTATTTTAAAATTATAAAAGTCTGGCAAGAATTGTACCCATGAGAGTGCTATTTGGGCTAATTTTCATAAATTTAATATTTCCAAGGGGCATAACTCTTTTATAAAAGTTGATCGTCCACAATTATAGAATATGTCTAAGATATTGTTGATATTAACCTATAGTATAAGTTTAAAAAAAAAAAACTGGCAAGAATTGTAACGTGAGAGTGCTAACAAGACTGAAAGGACAGATAACAGGCTATTATTTAAACTAGGAATTATTTTTAATTATGGAATTTGTATAATTTCTTGTGTTTGAAATTTTTTTAAAATTCATGTTTATTCTGTATTATAATGTTTTGAGGGGTGCAAAACACTTTCCAAACAATACATTTTTTACATGTTGTATTCTAAATAGTGTTGTGCGCGGCACAGTTCATTCTATTGAAAATGTGCTATCATCTTTGTAATAGGTAGTGATGTGCGGCGCACAGAACAATTTTAAATATCATTGAATTAATTAAAAATTTCAAGCACAAAAAAATTGAGGGAGGCATGAGCATCTCACATAAATCTTTTGATAGATATTCAGTTGGATTTAAAAAACACACACAATTCATACTTTAAAGTCTTGTATTCATCACTACCCATGAACATACTGTATTTCATTGCAAAAATCATAACCCATTTAGATAGATCAATAAAAACAACTTTTAAATCTGAATTGCTCAAGATTTGACATATAAATATTGTACAAAGGGAAGTAATCAGGTTCTATAAAATACTGTCTAATTTTTCTCTCATGTTCATGCACAGACCATTAATCATATGCCTTCAACCCCTAGGGGTATAAATGTGCATTTCATTAATAAATTCATCTATTACAGTTGTTTTCCATTCAGTAGATGTTTTTGAGCTTTTGATTTTGCTATTTTATAAAGGACTTTCTGAATTGAATTTCCCTTGGAGGTCAGTATTTTCTGTCATTAATCTATAAAGTCTGTTTTTTATCTTTCCTTTTGAGGATGTACTTAGGTGAGGTTTTGGAATTTGTGTCAAATGTTCGGACTCCTTGGTGTTTTTCCATTCAATACAATGTAAAATATTTTGCCCCATAACACCCATTTATTTTTTCATATCAGACATGTAAGACTTAATGGCTCATAAAAGGTCATTTACCAAAATTTTAGAAGATTCTTGATTTTCTTTCTTTTGTTTTGAGACCCAAATAATACAAATGCAAATATAAGGTAAAAGTGTGAGTCCGCCTTTTCTCGCCATATTTTAAATCTCAAATATCTCGAAAAAGAGGTCCATGACCTATCAATATTTTTAGCTTATCTTTATCCTTAATTGATGCTCTACCAGCTTATAGTATGAATTTTAATCTCTTAATTTATTATTTTTTACCTAACCTCACCTAAGTACATCCTTAATGTCATCACAATCATTGTGTAAAATTTCAAACCTGCAAAGGTTCATGATTGGTTAATAAAGAATTTTTATTTCTAATAATAAGTATTCCTATTTCTAAACGATAATGATTTCATTTTGAGCAACAATCTTAAGTAAAATACAAATATGCAAATGAAATTAATCATTAATGTTCTAAAAAAAGCTACTAGACATATATCTTAATAATTTGTTCCTTCAATATTCTTTGTATTTGATTAGCATGATTAATTTCACATTCACTAATATTTAAGGTGGTACCCAACACTTTCACTAAAATTAATTTGGCTCGTTTAATTTTCATAAAATTTTGTTAAAGTATTTACTTTGACACTTTAACAAAAATATAAAAATTTTAAAAATTTTGAACCAACAGTTTTGTCAGAAAAATTACACTGGTTATATAGCAATTTGACAACCACCAATTTTGATCATTGAGAAGCTTAATATTCCTTTTACAACACAACGTAATTAAAACGTTTAGCTGACTTTACAGAGTTATCTCCCTGTAGTGTTAGGTACCACCTTAATAATGAACTACATTTAACTACATGTAACCCTCCTTAGCCATCTGATCATGCCTAATCCTATTAAGTTTGGTTAGTTTTCATCATACATAATGATATCTTATCAATTTTCCAGAATTCAATATTATCACATATTTGAATAATTACTTGTTTGTCCAGGTGTTTTATTACTGCAGATTCATTTTATTTTGACAGGTACCATTGAATTAACTTAGATCATGGAAAATTCATATTTTCATGGATATTTAATTTCATGGTTTTGTAGATGTCTTCACATAAACCTATTGCAAAAATTGTGTTGTTTTTGAACATTTAAATTTGTGATTTACCTATACCCACAGAATCAACAAAAATTAGTATTATGCAAGGCCACAATTAAAAATATTTTGGTTTGCCCAAACCCTACCCAAGGTTGAGAAAGTGGGTAGGTAGGTAGGCATTTTCTGTTTTTTTTTTTTTTTTTTAAGAAATTTACTAATCGGATGTTTATTAGTCTTCATGCCTATCTGATTAAAAAAAAACTTCTTCAAATCAGGACAATAAAAGAATTTGAGTAGGCAGCTTTTTTCTGGGTAGGTAGCGTTTGGGCAATCAAACCTATTCATTTTTATGGCCCAAATAATAATGAATCCACAGTAGCTAGTTCAACAACTTTCTCAAAACTGTTTTACATCAATGTACTTATAAAAGTATATACAATTTTTGATTATTTGAATCATGATTGAAAACTTCTTCTTTAACATATTTATGGAATTTGAACAAGTCTAGTTCTTTCTATATAATCTGTTGTAACATTATGTGAAACATACATTTGATAATTTTCTGTATTTTGCGGCACAACTATTTTCGGTACACCAAATACTCTTTCTTCTACAGCATATTCTTGTGAATGCTTAAATATTTTACCTAAAATCACATCAAATGCTGACATATCATATTTATGACACCCTGAATATTTAAATAACGGCTTTCGTTCATAATTGCATGCAGTGTTTTGTGCTCCTGTGGGGCTTATACATTCTTCAACAAGGGCGCACTTTACCCATGGTAACATTAATTCCTTGTGAATTTTTTCTGTATCGAACACAATTAATTGACTAGTCTTTGCTGACTCCTTGAAGTAATAATCCTCTATTTTAACCTTGAAATGTTTTAACATTTTTGTATATGTGAGCGATGAGACAGGATCCTTAATCGTCCAGGCTACAAGTCCTAACGTCTGTGCCTTTTTTATTAAATGATTGATTTGACCGGTCAGTAACACTTCTGGTGGTTCTGCCCATAAAACCATTCCATAATCTCTTAAAATTTCCTAAAATTAAACAGAATAGTATGTTATCATTTCAAAGTAAGATACTTATATTATTACATGTAATAGCACACTTTAAAATCAAAATCTCTCAAAACATAATTTATTTTCGTGGGTACCTATTTTCGTGGATTGCAGAAATTTAGCTGTTTTATGCATATGTGATTTCGTGGTTATGCCAAAGTCTGCATACAACTTAATAGAAAATTTGTTCTCCCTAAAACTTTTAAACTGTTAGTTCACCTAGCCTGTAACCACGAAAATTATGAAAATTGGTATCCACCGAATTAGAATTAATCTACAGTATATTGGGTTTCTTTAAATCATATTTTAAACAAAGCTACTGTATGTGGGTACAAATTTTCATGAACTGAATAATAAGTTTCATGGATATTTGATTTCAAGGTTTTGTTTATGTCTCTAGACAAGCCCATAGAAAATTTAAATGTGTGGTCCACCTACAAATGTATATCAACGAAATCCCCAACAGTTATTCCACAAATGATAATTAATCAATAAATGTACATCCATAAGATGGCAACATAATGACACAAAAAGTAAATGTAAAGTTCAAAAGACATATGGTAGTTAACACTAGGTTCATTATTCAGAAATTAATTCTCTATAAGAATACAAACTTTTACCTATTAAAACATTTAAACCTGCTGCATTTGTTTGTACTTGTCCTAAATCAGGTATCAAATGTTCAATGTGGCTCATAAGTGTTTCTCGTTCTTTTTTTTTTAATATAGGTTAGATCGTTGGTTTTCCCTCTTTCAATGGTTTTACACTTGTCATTTTTTAGACCCTTTATAGCTTGTTGTTTTGTGTGAGCCAAGGCTCTGTGTTAAAGAAGGTACTTTGACTAAATGGTTTACTTTTAAAAATTGTGACTTACATGGATAGTTGTCTAATTTGCACTTATACCACATCTTCTTACGAGGGGCCTGATGGGTTATTTTTTGTTCTTCGTGATTGGCGCATTTTTCGCTATCATGATCCGTTTTTCTAGATTTTTTTTATATATTTTCATGATCTGTGATCATGGAAATTTATTTTCTGTGAATTGTGAATGACAACAAAAAAAAACTCGTGAATCGTGATGAAACCCCCCCCCAATCTGGCACCTCTCTTATGTCATTTCTATATTTAAAAGTCTCACCTGTATAATTATTGGTCTATAACTCTTTATTTCTAAATCTTTTACATGTGAGGGATATTGTTCATATTCAAACTTCTTTAATATGCATTTCCTAATTGTCTCATTGCAGTACATTTTCACCTGAAATATAATGTCGAATCATTGCAATTGGTTATGGCACTTGAATTATTGCAGTACGTTTTCACTGGAAAATAATGTGGAATCAATGGTTATGGCCCTTGATTTCAGTACAAAAAACAAATAGTAAACAAAGAACATTTCTGTAGTGCATTGGTTCCGCTGTTCCAGATTAAAATGCATGGGGAAGGGGATGCACTCATATGAATAGATTGTGAAGATTGTAGTTTCTAAAGAATTTAGCATTTAGAAATAAAAGAAAATTAAAGAATTTAAAATTAAAATTAAAGAATTTAAAATTAAAACTAAATGGGAGTTTAGGGTCTAAAAATAATTTCTCCCATCCCCCATGCATTTAAATCTAGAACAGTCCTAATTTAAAGTATGATCCTGATTTTAATAGTCCAATTTTAAAACTCATTGAAAAGGGAGACAACTCCTATGCAGAACAGACTTACCAATAGACGTTGATGGTAATTTATTCCAAGGTCATAAATCAAGATCATCTTTGATGGTAAATGTTTATGGCAAGATTTAATTAAGCGCATGCTTTCATCATAAAGCCCAGGCTTGATTGCAGTTCCGATCGGCAAATTTTCAATATCTTTGTGTAAATTATTATATGAAATAGAATGAGTTTCATGAAAACCTAATTCTTCTAGCACATTAGGATCAATTTTGTACTCTTCATTATGGGAGGTCCTTATATTCTCTGGAATATTCTTGATATTGTTGATTTGAATATGGGTTTGCGTTACGATAGTGTGAAGATGTGGTGATGGATTGCTTAGCAACCAAAGTGACAATGTTGAAGCTCCAAGAAAAAGGACAAGAATATAGAAGTTTTTTGTCTTCATTTTATCTTGTATTTTACAATTTCTTCCAAAAGATTGAAGTTTTTGTTTTAAACTAGATTTCATATGGAAATCTTTTTCTTCGTCCTCGGTCATCTGTGTTTTAGATATTGTTGAAGATCATCATCGTCTGTTCTCCTCATCTTGATGTTACAAACAAATTTATAAGCCAATGCAAACTGTTTTGCTTCCTCAAGCCATTTTCTAATTTTTTATCTGAAAATGTAAAAATAAATACATGTAGTGACTATCATATATATATACATATATGATTCAGTATTTTCTTAAAATCAAAGTGATGGAAATCACTCATGGAAAGATTAGAAGAGTAGTTTGAATTATTGGTAAGGTGGGGAAAAATGAACATTTATAAAGTACTATATTCCTGAAAATTGCATTAACAGCAGGTCTTTAGAAGGAAACTTGCTTTATTTCAGTATGAGGATAAAATGAGGATAAAATTAAATAATATGGGTCTCTTAATTTGCACAATTTTATTTAAACTGCAGTTTATATCTTATCGAAATTATGTTGCCTGTTCTGAACATGTTTCAAAAAAAAAAAGGCAAACTAAAAATTCTTCTAGTAAATGTTACCAGCTACCCTTGTTAGACATAAATCCAGACCAACAGCTAAAAACTTTAAAGTGTCAACAAAAATAATCTAAAAATGTTGTTTTGTAAGTTGAAACAGAGGTTATATGACATTGAAGATAAAAGTTTTAGAGTGCCTTTTGATCAATTTTTAAAGTATTTTTCAACATAGGGCATTTGAAAATGTACTTTTTCAACGTAAACCAATTAAAAAACTAATTTTATTGAAATGTGGATTCTTTCTTGATTGCAAAAATATATATTCACTTCTAACATGTCTAATGAAAATTCAAATGACTAAAATAGACATAATGATTGATGGAAAATAAACTAATAAAAAAAAGGTTTGTTATAATTAAAAGTTTAAAAAATTTTAAAACTGTTTCAAGCCAATTCCTGATAAAACAAGTGAACTAATCTAAATTGTTGATTAATTACAGATGATTATTGGAAATTTATCAAGTAAATTATAGGCCTTACTTGGATACCTTTTATATATTCATATTTATATTCATATTTCATTTCTTAAAGATCTTGTTAATCCATTAATTATTTATCTTTCAGATATAATTTACAGAATCACTTTATGTAATGTAGATCAAAAGTAATTGGCAATAAATAAATCTATCATCCTTATAAATATCAAACATCTAATATACACATTTGTGTATTCAATTATGAGGTCAAATACTTGTGTATAAAGAATTAGATGTATATTGAGTGGTCTGTATTATATGTTATGTAAGACTGAGGTTGATAGGTGATGTGGTCAATTTGATTGGCAGTTTAGGAGGTGGGGCATTGTTATTAAAGGTACACCTTTTCTCTGATTGTTTAGAGATAATGACAGTTGTCAATCATACTAGTATTGAATCAATACCCACTTTTCTAAACAAAATGTTTTTAAAAAAGCCTGCACATCAGCACACCTTAATGGCATATATTCTTGAATGAACTGCTCCAATAATATACTAATTTTTCCAGTTTATATGTGTATTATGTGTACATACATAATAACCATAGGGAACTATATTTCAGTGTGAATACATTTAGTAACAGTAGCTAACCTGTCCTGTTGTTAGGGAGGTCGTGCCTAAGTAAAGATTTAGAACAAGTTCTAATCTTTCCAAAAAATGTATAAAACATTAAAACTCTAATACATGTATATACACTGTAATGTGGATTCATAATCATTTATCACACCACTGGGAAATCATCATGTTGTGATTGGTTTAACGCTGTCACATGATGAAGGCCACAAAAAAGAATAGGTATGTTTGCCCTAACCCTACCTACCCAGAAAATAGCTGCCTAGTCAAAAAATTTTATTGCCTTGATTTGAAAAAATGTTTTTTTTAATAATCAGATCAGCATCACTCCCAAAGTCATGACAGACTAAAAAAACATCTGACACTTCATCTTCTTTTTGTTGAAATAAAAGGAGAAAAATGCCTACCTACCTACCTATTGTCTCAACCTTTGGGCAGGGTTTGGGTAAACCAAAGTATTTTTAAGTGTGGCCTGACCCCCTATCATATGGATTTAAAGGGGGTTAGTAAATTGCATAGGTGGTTCATAACATCATGTCGAATGTTAATGGTGACGTCATCCATTAATGTTTCATTGTTTATTTTTCTACAAATTAAAACGCAGCAGAAAAGTCTGTTGTGCGATAAATTCGTAAAACAGTTCACTTCTGACCCCTATGGATATTACTAACCCTGTAGGAATCCGTAGGGGGTCAGTAGCTGTCCATATAACTTTTAATGTTGGATACCAATTAAATGTATTATGGATTTTTTAAACATAGGTGAACCACAAATTAATTTATCTAAGAAAGTACAGATTTTCTTGAAGCTCCTATGCATAACTGCAATGTTTTTTCTAAATCAAAAAGTCAAAACATAATCACAAAATTGCATTTTTTTTAAATCAATATACACAAAAATAATCCATAACATTTACTTTCATGACTAATACTTGACCTAATGAGCAAATGGTAAAAACATCATACATGTATATCACTTATCAAAGCACTTGAATCACAGACATTCTAATAAAATTGTGGATGTCAAAAGTGGATGTCAAATGTGGATGTCAAAAGTGAACATTTTATATGCCACAGCACAAAAATTATTTTTTTATCACATAAAAAGGTCAAGTGTCACAAAATCTTCAAAAAAAGATAAATAGTCATGATTAGTTTGAACGATTCTAATCGTAATCATGATTAGTTTGAATGATTCTAATGGTAATCATGGTTAGTTTGAACGATTCTAATGGTAATCATGATTAGTTTGAACTATTCTTATCTATACTATTAAACGAGAAGACCTCATATTGTGTGTCGCTTCTCTTCCTTCCATGATAAATTAATCATCATGCCTCTGTGTTCTATAGGTAACATGCATAGTCGCATTTGTCATCCATTCTTATGCTTTTTCAGATTGAGTTATATTTGGAGAAAAACGACAAAAAAGGAGTCCGGATATTAATTCCGTCATCAGACTGACTTTTAGTCATAGATAGATGTAATACTTCTGGTTTAAAACATGCACAAGTACAACCAATCGTATGATAGATAACAAAAATAAAAAAATAAATAAGCCAATCAGAAGGTTCTCAATATCATGGTGTTTAGATCGCAAGAACCACAACTATTATACCTCCTTAGGACAATTTTTTTCGCGTTTATCTACATGTACACTACGACTATACTACTTTAATATATAGAAATTCTCGGTATTTTGTCTACTGTTTTCTTTGAAATGTTTACTTTTTAAGGGGTGTCATACCAGTTGCTTATATATATTAAAATAAGTAAAACATGTGACACAAGTACAACCAATCGTATGATAGATAACAAAAATGAAAAATAAATAAGCCAATCAGAGCATTCTCCGTATCATGGTGGAAAATTATTTTTCGCGTTTATCTACATGTATACACTACGACCATACTACTTTAATATATAGAAACTATTCTGTCTACTTTTTTTTTTTGAAATATTTACTTTTTAAGGGGTCATACATTGTACCTGTTGCATATATATCAAAATTATTAAAACATGTGGAAACAAGAATGTGTCCATAGTACACAGATGTCACATCGGCACTATATTTACTAAGTTTCGAGTTGATTGGACTTCAACTTCATCAAAAACTACCTTGACCAAAAACTTTAACCAACCTGAAGTGGGACAGATGGACGGACGAACGAACGCACGGATGCACAGACTAGAAAACATAATGCTCATAAATGGGGCATACAAATTTATTGTTGAAAGTGAAAGTAGTGATTTGGAAAAAATGAAAGTAGGGTAGAGATTAGAGGGAGGCAGGACCTTTTTCGGGACGTCGGGATCAGGAGTTTTTGAGCTCGGGATTTGGGGATTGATCCTTACGGGATCCGGGAATATATTTTTCGATTTCGAGATTTCGGGATATGAATTTCATTAAATTCTGCATTTCGGGATTTCATGGTTTTAAGCCCGGAATTTTGGGATCAGGACCCCTCCGACCACCCCTCAAATTAGCCTTATATAAAAAAAGAAGATGTGGTATGATTGCCAATGAGACAACTATCCACAAAAGACCATAATGACACAGACATTAACAACTATAGGTCACCGTACGGCCTTCAACAATGAGCAAAGCCCATACCGCATATTAATAGGCCCGATAAGACAATGTAAAACAATTCAAACGAGAAAACTCATGAAATATTGAAATATTTATATAAAAAAAAAGAACGAAAAACAAATATGTAAGGTCTTAGTCATTTATACAAGATTCATATCCTACCATTGGCATGTTAATAAGGCTCTCAAAAGAAAAGCACTGATGGATTGTCCTAGAAGCATATTCTATTAGACTAATAATGTTCTACAGATATATAAGCAGTTACATTTATTTCATGTTTGAAGCGGTGCAAATTTTTAATTGAATTTGACTTTTACCAAAAGATGCATTGCAGCAAAGGAGAAGAATAATTTTGGTCTGAGGCCAGAAACACGAAAATAATTGAATTTAACAGAAAGGAATCATATATCAAATGGAAAAAGGGAGAGGGCTTTTGATACCTTTAATTTTATGAAATTCTCCATACATATTATCTTTTACAAAAATCATCCTACAACAGTTAACACACTGTATATTCCCGCGATTTCGAGGGTGTGTTCTAGTGGTATTTAAACCATGTAAACTGGTTATAATTTATTATAGTTTTTAAGATATTAGGTCAAAAAATCTTTGTAAGAATAACCAATTTAAGGCATTAAGGTTTACTCTTCATGTCTTGTAAGGAATTGACTGACAATTCAGACAATGCTAATCTAATTTTAGAACTTGTCCTGATGACAAAGTTTTGCTATTAATTTTTTTTTAAAGTTTTCGCACCCTACACTTTCACATCCTTTTTTAAGATTTTGTTTTAATAATTTTTTAATTGCATGTCTCCGAATGCAGGGAGGTGTAGCCAAATTTGCCTTTGTAGGCTATGGGTTACTGCCTCCAGGTTTCTAATCTAATGTCATAGGATAGGGAATAAAATGTGGAAGAAACCCAGAAATTATAACAATTAGCGAAAAAAAATGTTTACTCAGACTTGTCAGAGAGATCTGAAGATTTGAAATGTCAAAATATTTATTATTTTAGATGATAACCAAATTAAAAAGGCATTACAAACAAGTAAGAAAAATAGTAACAAAATTAGCACAGTAGTTCTTAAAATAAATGTAGAAGTAGCAAAGGATAAATCTCTGAATGGATATATAATTATCAAATGCATCTACTAAGCTATAGACATATGGAAATTTATCTTATTACACTAAATTGTGTATAAGCTCAAACTTTATTTTTAGTTGTTTTAAATATTTTGAAATGTTTGTTTCTGTTTTGAATATTATGCATGTTATCATGGTTATTATAAATAACTTTCACACTCTAGTCTTTTTAACATATTCAAATTCAGTATAATTATTCTTTAAATATGCATTTACATAAAATTTCTATTTTCCTAACTGATAAATTAAATACAAATTAAAAAAATATCATTTGCCATTCTTTTCACTGAATTCACAAAATCAAGAAATAACCGATAGTTTTCGTGTATCTTTCACATTTCATTCCCAATTGTATGAATGATATATGTTTAATTATTATAAAATCAGTAGCTGGTACATGTAGCTTACAAAGGTCAATTTGGCTGTGACACCCTCATGCAGGAAAGCACAGATGATGCCTATTTCATTTTGTCTTTTAATCATGTTTAATTTAAAATATTGGTATCAAAGTATTCCAGCTACCATCAGCCTCCAGTAATTATCCAATACACTCTTTCTCCAAAAGAACCATCCGAGATTCTAACACTCTTCCTCTTGGGTTTGTATCAGAACTGACAGTCGATGCTTTAATATCCTTGAAGATGCTGTATTAAAGTCAAATATTTTAATTTTTTTTAAAGGGGGGATTTGGTTAGTTTTGTATGAGGGTAGTAATGCCCTTTAACGTCAGGGCATCAAACAGTCATTTCCGGCTACAGTTAGCATCAAATTGGTTAAAATTTTACCGTGTTTCAAAATATCCTTATCGTGATTTGTCAGAGGTCTCAAATAGAGCGTTACCGTCATTTTTGGAGAAAACAAATATGTGATACGTCAAAATCGGTCTAAGTTTCTGTTGACTAAAAGAAAGAGTACATTTTATCGTCATAATTAAAAAAACTACCATTAACGTCATTTGGCAAGAATTTTTACAGTTATTCGTCATGAAAGTACCCCTATTACGACCCTCCTGTATACATGTTCCAGACCATTTGAGTATTTGGACTGTACGCCTACGGTCTGGACCGTATAGGTATACTCGTGCAGTCGGACAGTATGAGTATACGCATATGGTGCAGTTGCAGTAGGAGCTGACCATACATTTTATTGGATCAAATTGATTAAATTTAAATAAACATTTATCACAATCTTTAGTTTTAGTTTTACAAATTGTTATTATTACAATTACATGGATAAAACATGTAAAATGAACACTTGAAATTAAATACTTGTTTAATTGTATATCTGAATCCTATTTTGGTACTCTCGCCCAAGGTGACACTAAATTGCTACATGTATCACAAAATTTTTTTTTTTTTTTTTTTACATTTACATGTTTACAGTTAATTCATGCATGTTCCTTTGCATTTGCATTTTTGGTAAAGTTGCTAAATATTTTAAAACAATTGTCCTCCCTCATTATGTTTACTTCCGATATCTTCAATTTCACTGATCATAATTCAATTAATGTATTACTGATTGACATGCTAAATACAAGAGATTAACATATTTTATCAACATGATTTTTTTGAATAGTTAAAATAATTATATTAATTTGAGAGTTTTGTTGATCTGTTATATGCATTTGTATCTAATAAAACTTGAACAACTTCTTAATATTAGTCAGACCGTACGTGTACGGTCCAAATACTCATACCTGCTGGAACATACACACTACTCACTAGTCCAAATATTTATGAGGTCTTGAATAGCTAAAATATTTTTTTGTTTGACACCTACATTTGTAACTTCGCTGTATGTTGTCAAAGCAAAAAATAAAATAGCCTTTCAAGACCATAATATTTATTTGGACTATACTATATGTTGGAGAAGTGAAGGGTGGTCACTCACACTGGTCACTGCAAACACCTATGACTATGTTCATACAGAGGATGGATCATGCTTGCTGTTATGTCATGTATAGACTGGCTTGACCCCGTCCTGAGAATAAGAGTTGAATAAACTTACTAAAGATCTTCTTCTTTGCTAAAAAGTCTTTAGCCGATGTCCGCTAGATGATCACAGATCAGTATACATCGCCGATGACAGATGACATCTGACCTAACAAGGGAGATAACTGATGTGGCCGGAAGTGAAGTTTGTTCGGAAGTTCGGGAAATGTTCTTCGGGACAAGAGGAAAATCCGTCTGCTCAGAGTTCACACTTGCATTTCTCTCTGAATTTTCAAGTTTTTCATTGAAGTATTGATCATTTTAAATCTGATTTGTTCTTCTGCAGTCTCTAGAATTTAAGAGGTCATTTGTCATCTAAAAAATTCTTTAAAAGAGGTCATGGGACGAAAGATACCAAAGGGACAGTCAAACTCATAAATCTAAAACAAACTGACAACGCCATGGCTAAAAATGAAAAGTACAAACAAACAACAGCACACACGACACAACATAGAAAACTAAAGAATAAACAACACGAACCCCACCAAAAAACTAGGGGTGATCTCAGGTGCTCCGGAAGGGTAAGCAGATCCTGATCCACATGTGGCACCCGTCGTGTTGCTTCGGCAGCAACCATTTATTTTCTAGGGGGGGGGGGGCTATGGATTTTTTTGGAAAAAAAAGTTTGTTTCCAGTTTTTGGAGAAAAAAATAATTTGTTTTTGACCCTGAGGAAAAATAATTGTTTGTTTGACCCGCAGCTGCCACAATATGTAATGCTAAAATTGAAAGAAAAAAATTGTTTTCGACTTGTCGCCAAAAAAATGGAAAAAAATCCATAGCCCCCCCCCCCACCCCCCGAAAATCAAATGGTTGCTGCCTAATATGTGATAACAAATCCGGTAAATAGTCTAATTCGATAGGTCACATTCATGAAAAGGAAGGGGATTTTAGTTACGACTTAAGGAACATATCCAATATCATTTGTGAAACAGTTATTCCATAACGGTCAACCAACTCGTGATGGCGTCCGTAAAATTTACGAAGGGATGATTTCAACTTCACCATTTGGAACTCTTGGTTTAATAGCTTCCTTGTGAGCAGCAACCCTCTATCAAGAAAATTATGATAGGAAATGCAAGCACAGAGAATATTGTATCAATTGGGAGATATATACCCCGTATGCAGGTGCTGCTGGAATGTTGCTACTTAGAAATGGAAAGTTCACAATTGGAAAGCTGAAATCATCTCTTTTGTCGTAAAGTTTTGTTTTCAACCAACCCTCATTGTCAATTTCTAGATGTAAGTCAAGATATGAGGCTGATTTAACTGTATCTGTTACGTGAGTATCCTTTATCTCTAGCTCGATTGGATAGATGCGTTCCACAGTCACCAAATTTTGAATTATTTAGTGAAAGAACATCACCTATATAGCGAAAAGTAGAGTTAAAGGATATTGCTAACTTCTTATCTTTCTTCCTAAGAAGTTCCTGCATTAAGTCAGCCTCATAATAATAAAGAAACAAGTCGGCAAGTAGAGGGGCACAGTTTGTTCCCATTGGAATGCCAACAGTCTGTTGAAAAACATGTCCTCCGAACGTAACAAATATGTTGTCAATCAAGAAATCAAGCATCTTGATAATATCAGTTTCAGAGAATTTTTTGTTCGAATCAGAGTGATCTTTTACAAAGTAGGATTTATCCCTCCCTAAGATACTTGTATCTACGTTGGCCATTCTTTTTACGAAGCAAAGCAATACCAACTCTTTCAATTTGTCTTTTAGTTTAACTTACACTGAGTTACAGTTACACACAAAAAACATAAAGTAAGCACTTTTCACAGGCACTCGTCTCAGAAAAAAAATTTCCTATATACCTTTATATAACACAAGGTACTTAACTCGCGATTTAGAAAAATGTCAGGCGGTGACGAGATTCCGTTATATGCAGATTTCTCGGCTGTCAACCTCACTAAAACTTGTTATGTCGTAAATCTTAATTTATTTATCTTCACAAAATACCATGGTGTATAACATGCCTACTTTTGTTGTCGGAATCATCCGTAACAGTCCTACCCAAGTATGTCAATCGTATTTATTTCGTCTACCTACACGGCAATAAAAGTCTCGCAGTAAATGATTAATTATAAAAACTGTTACAGAAAAAAACTGTTATTTCTTGTCTGAATAGAACTTTTGCCCATGAGTTAGTAAAATTGTATAAGATACCTTGAAAAAAAACCTCCCAAGTGTTATTTGTGGTATGTCTAATAAGTTACGAGTTTCCTTTTTTGGATACAAATTTTCCCATGACGTCAATGTCATTCAGACTCTCTTTTGATTTTATGTATGAAAATTAAACTAGATCAGATAACTCCGATAATCATTTAGACTTTCCCATAAAATTGACTAATCAGAAACCGAGATATATAAGGAGACATGACTCGTTTATTGCCAATTCTTTAGCGGTTGGCAAAATTATAACGATTGGCATACTTTGGTAGGATTGCTTCGGATGATTCCGACAACAAATGTAGGCATGTTATACACAATTGTAAAGATAAATCAATTTAGATTTACAATATTTAGACAATATATGTATAGTGTCTTGAAATATGAAATTTATTTGTATTCGGCACTAAACGGGAAAATGCTCGGTTTGTCGAGCATTTTCCCTTTTCGTGCCAAATACAAATAAATTTCATATTTCAAGACACTATATATATATATATATATTGTTTTTATACTGAAATCGATAAAAGAATTAAAAAAAAAAATGTAATAAATATTGTTAAAAAATAAACAACAGGAACCCCACCAAAAACTAGGGGTGATCTCAGGTGCTCCCGAAGGGTAAGCAGATCCTGATCCACATGTGGCACCCATCGTGTTGCTTATGAGATAACAAATCCGGTAAATAGTCTAATTCGGTAGGTCACATTTATGAAAGGGAAGGGGACTAGTTACGATGTAAGGATTTTTTTAAAACAGTGCTAATAAATCTAAAAATGTCATTAAAATGTGCTGGGGTATAGGTTTTGTAAATTTATGATAGATGGGGAGGCTGGACACAGATTTAATTTTTTGTCAAAAAGAATTTAAAAGGTGAAGCCTAAATTATTTTGCAAATGAACCATGGCAACCTACATTGATGACAAAATTAGATCATCAAGACTCTTTTTTACAGTTATAATTTATAACAGTCAAATCAAAATAATTTTATCATTTTAAATGTATTTTAGGTTTGAAAGGTTGAATATAATTTAGTTGCAATTTGATGAACAGACCCAATAACCACATCTTTGAATAATTGATATAGATCATAGTGACTTCACTGTATCGAAAAGTGCTTTCAAAGCCTGAGGTATGTGATAAGAAATTCAAGAAACACTTCACTGACAGTTATCTACAAATACTTTATATTCAGTTCAAGTCAGGTTAGAAAGTAACCTGGATAACAGACACCTTCTTTGATATTAAGAAATTTTGAAAATTTGAAAAAATAATATACTCATGAAATGGATGTTTTAATGATCATGAGCAATGAAGGGATGCATAACATCCAGGTGAGTGATTCAATCTCCTTGGAGCCTCTAGTTATGATTTTGTTCATAGATTGAACACAGTTATAAACCGACTAAGTTTTATGAGCTAATTATTTGTGTGTAGTTTTGGAGTAGAAAAATAATTTGAATATAAATTGTGAACTTTTAGACATTAAGAAAATTAAAATAAATCAGCTGGAAATAAGTAAAAGTGCAATAAAGTATCCATGAAAAATAAGTTGTTTACAGTTTCTCATTAACATATAACTTTCAATGCAAGTTATCTTATTTCAGAAAATCGGTAGAACTTCTGTGTAACTAAGCAAAAATTGTATGGACAAAATATTTGGTACTCCAACAGAACCACTTTTTAATGAAAAAAGTAATGGTATTTCACCTGATATTTTACAAGAATGGCTAACTTCTCTTGCTGTTTTGAATTCAAAGCATGTGGATGTATCGTTAAAGCATGAGGTAAGATTTTATCAATGGGGAATACAACTGTTTTGTTTCTCAACACATTTTGATTGATTTTTGGTGTTTTACTGCCCCTTTTAGGGGTCACTTTTGGGCTGTTTCATGGCTTCTAGTTTTTATTAGTGGAGGAAGCCGAAGTGCTCAGAAATTCACCATCTCAACACTTTTAAATTAATCACTGAATTATTAATGAAAGAGTACAAAATTTGTTTATAAATTAAAAGAGAAGATAAATTTTGATGACTGTCTGATTTGATATTACGGAAAAAGTGGGAAAATGGAATATGAAACTAAAGCAGGTATAACTGTGCCTTCTTCAAACGTAGAACGAGTGTGGAGAAAGAGATTCTTTTCTGAAGTACAAAGCATTTAAAAGAAGAAGTTGACCCCAAGGTATGAATATAAATTCAGGTGGTCAATAAAATGTGAAATAGAATAGAGTATGGAAAAATGAATATGTGTAAAAGTGTTAGCAACCCAACCAAAGAGCAGAAAACACTATAACAGATCAAGGCCACCTGTGGGTCTCCAGCTGGCCCCTATACAAAAATGTACCTGACACTAAATCACCATTGTGGACAGAATGTAACAGAAAATACACATATTATTTTATTTGTTCTACAGAAGTTATTCTCTGTCATGGTGAGTTATGGGGTATTCATAGAAAACTTTTAAACTTACATAAAATCGTGAAATTGAGATATGAAATATTTAACGTTGTAAATAAACTGAATATTCCTAGTACTGTTCACCAACGATAACTTCTCTTTCAGGGTCTGTTCAAAGCAGGCAAATCAGCTGAATTTGTTTTCCTTACATGTGAAAGACTCAAGCTGTCTGCTGATGCTAAGTATTGTGCAGTTGAATTGTTTGACAGGTTTGTTTTAGTATGAAAAGTAATGTAACTGTATTATCTCAAACAAAGGACAAAAATGAAAGATTAACAAGGCCAAGTAAAAAAAATTGTGTGTTTCCTATTTGCCTACCTACCCTATATCTTTAGCTTACCTTAAAGGTTTTTTTGTCATTTTTCAATAAGCACTGTGAAAGTCAGACTCAATGTAAAAAAAAATGTAAAATTAAATATAAAAAAATACATACCAACCTACCCTAATTTTTTTAACGATGTAATGGGAAACACACTTATTATTTTATTTGGCCTAATTGTGTTTTCAGGAAATTCTGCATACAGAAACATGTATCAGCTGTAAGAATGAGAGTTCTAATATGGCAATATTCACTTAAAATCTGAAAAAATGGATGTGGTATGATTGTAAATGAGACAATTATCCATCAAAGTTCAAATAAAGTGGATGTAAGCAGTTAATACCTACTAATAAAAAGCAAGAAACTTTAAATGATTCAAAGATTGATTTATGGGTGTTTTATGGTCAAGAGCAAACATCAAATAAAATTGAGAATGGAAATGGGGACTGTGTCAAAAAGACAACAACCCACCACAGTCAAGATCAGACAACAGCCGAAGGCCACCAAGGGGTCTTCAATGCACTCCCGCACCAGGAGGAGTCCTTCAGCTGGCCCCTAAATAAATATATAAATACTAGTTCAGTGATAATGGATGTCATACTAAACTCGAAATTACACACAAGAAACTAGAATTAAAAAAATTATACAAGACTTACAAAGGCCAGAGACTCCTGACTTGGGATAGGCACAAAAATGTGGCGGGGTTGCATATTTATACAGAACACTATGGTTGTTATCCTAAATTATCTTTGTTGCCAATAACATGACATGTTTTGTAGTCACATGACATGAAATAAGGTTTATAAAAGAATAAACTAATTATTCAACAACTTATTCTGAATATAGTTTCATAATAAAATTTATGTTCTCTATTTTTCAGGTTTATGTTAAAGCATGTGAATGATTTATATTCGCATGTTCTCAAAACAAACAGTAAGAAACGGAAAAAAGACTGGAATCTTATTCTAGATAGAATCAAAAATCAAGTCACATTAAGACTGGTGTCATGTTGTCAAATTGCCAGTAAGCTCACATCACATTACAAGGTATTTACCAGTATTAAGTTAATTAGGTATTTACCGGTACTAAGTTAATTTACAGCTGATTTCAATGAGTGTGCAAGCAAAGGTAATATCTTTGGTTAGCTTGCTTGCTAGGTGAACTGTTACGTCATTGTTAGGTTAGGTAAACTACCCTTCTTTAAGAGTAGACTAGTCTGACAGAAAACCAACCTATCTGTCTATAGGATTAAAATTGAGAAAGGAAATGGGGAATGTGTCAAAGCGACAACAGGCTTCTTCAAAAGGAGGGTAATATACCTTACCTAAAAAGGACTTCACGGTTCAGCTAGCAAGCAAGCTTACCAAAGATATTACCTTTAGCTATACACTCAATGAAATCGGCTGTAAATAACTAGAGTGAATTTATATATTTGTGTGCATAGTTAAATAGTAGAAATGTAAGGGAAATTCTGATATTTTAATTTTAATTTTTTAATTTCATCTACGTGTGGTTGTCTCTTTTTCCAAATGCTTTCTCTGGGTACCATGTATGTTTTTAATGGAACAGCTCTTTGACACATTCCCAATTTCCATTCTCAATTTTATTTAAAACTCAATTCAACTAACACATTATTCTATTGTTCTACTGTGTGTTCAGCTTATACCTCAGAAGGTAATTGCTGAATAATAAAAAAAAAAACACAAATTCATTTATGCAACTATGTATGGTAAATTTCATTGGTATAGCTTATGATTGAATTCTGTGAGTTATATGTACAATAAATTCCTATATAGTACTATTTTGTTTAAATGAAGACATGATTACAATTTTATCTTATGTTTATAGTTGCATTTTACGCTTTAGGCCAAACAAATAAGTATGTGTGTTTACTGTTACATGCTAAATGAATAGGGTAGGTAAGTAGGAAATATATTGTTTTATTTATATTTATTACATTAAGACTTTAACAGTGCTTAATTAAAAATGGTTTAAAAAAAAATTAGGGTAGGTAGCTATAGGGGTATGGAAAACACATTCTTTTTTGATTGGCCTTAAAATTTGAAATCTTCTTATGCTCTGTCAGGTTGTCACTGCTTCAAAAGCAAGAAGATTTCTAAATGAAGGAGGACACAGATACACTCAAGAGAGTATATTGCAGTCAGAATTAAGAATATTGAAAACTTTGGACTTTCATGTAACAATACCTTCAACACTTGTATACATAGAAACAATTTTAGAGATACTTGGTAAGAATTATTTATTTAATTTGAGTGATTTTGTTTGAACAGAAAACACTGAATTTTTGTTTCAATTTTAAGGTGGAATCCATAAAATATTGAGGTGTAAAATGTGAAACAAAATAAAGAATAGCTTTTAAATATGAAAGAAAACATTGAATAGCTTTGAAATGTGACACAAAATATTGAATAGCTTTAAATTTAAATTTGAACTAAATTATTGAATAGATTTTAAATGTTAAAGAAACTATTAAATAGCTTTTAAATGTTAAAGAAAATATTAAATAGCTTTGAAATGTTAAATAAAATATAGAAAAGCAGTTTTTAAGCTTCAAAATGTGATGCAAAAAATAAATTTGAGGTGACATTACTTGCTCCAATATCAGATTATATTTCTTATGATTAGGAGTTCAAATAACAAAAAATAAACATATTTGTCCAAGAAATTTTTAAGTTAGAAACTTTTGATGAAATATTTGTTCTTATTGAAGTATTCACTCAGTGATGGGAGAGTGGTCATGGTGGTTATCTACAGGTGCCAAAAATAACGGTTCAGTTTCAGTCAAATATTTTCTATATTCAAGCTACTAGCTCAAACTCCAAAATTAAGCAACTGAATAAAAAGAGATGTTGGGTATATGAAAATAGAACGCAACCCAACAACAAAAGTTACCAAAGACATCAGGGGCCAACATACACAAACAAACAAACGAAATAAAAAATGGGAGATAACTTTAAGGCAACATCTTTTTCTTTAAAGGGAAGTAATTCTGCTTTATTGATGAATTTAACTTCACTTTAAAGCAATATGGTTTTCGAAAATAATATCTGTTTAAAGCATTTAAAAAAGAATGATCTAGAGATTTACATAATCTTTAACACTAAGAAGATGTTAGCAGCTTCTCTAGAAGATGTCAAAACCTAAATTGGCCAGTGTTTAAAAAAATTGTAAATGGATTAATCAGTTTTTAGCTTAACTTTGATATTTTTGAAGATTTTATTAGGAAAACCATGGTTCTTTTTTTATAACAGATTAGTTATAATAATAGCAAGATATGGTGTGATTGTTAACAAGATCAAATGTTGTAGAAGTAACAACTATAGGTCACTGTTTTGCCTTCATCCATGAGAAAAGTAAATATCATATATATAAAAGACAAGAAATGACAAAAAAAACAAGAAAACTAACAGCCCGATTTCGAATCAATAAACAAAAAAAAATATGATATAAAGCTTCAAAGCACAAACACTGAATTGCAGGCTCCTGACTTGGGACAGGGGCGGGTTAAACATGTTTGCTGAAGCGAAACGCTCCCTCTGGTATAGGACAGTGGTGTAACAACATATGAACAACCTATAAAAATCAGTTGAGAGGGGCTTAACTTATAAAATTTACTACAAGCATACAAAAACAATTTTTAGGAATTCTGCATGAAAATGATTGTGAATGGTCCATTGACTACACCCTTAAAATTCCAAGAAAAATACATGCATTTAAAAATGGAATTGAAAAATTATATAGATGTATGATGAATATATAATCATTATAAAAATTCATGCATTTTCTTGTTTTAGTTGCAAATGCTTATAAACTGTAAATTGTGAAATTTTTGTGTTGTTTTTATGCTCCACCTAGGGGCATTATGTTTTTCAATCTGTGCTTCCATTCATTTGTCCATTTGTCTGTCCCACTTCAGGTTCAAGTGGTAAAGTCAGTTTAAAGTTTTGGTCAAGGTACTTTTTGCTGAAGTTGAAGTCCAATCAACTTAAAACATAATACCCATGATTCCCATATGATCTTTTGACCCCCAATTCACAGTACCATGGTCCACTGAACATAGTAAATGCTAGTGTGAGTGGAGCATCCATGTACCATGAGCACATTCTTGTCATAACTATGAAAATAGCATTGCTATTGGGTTTCAAAATGTTAAAACTAACATCTAAATGTTGCTCGCATTAATTGTCATTTGCATTTCCTAATATTTAAACTAATTTGATTTAAAGCAATTGAATTTACAGATCACTTTAAAACCAAAAAGCTGAATATTATTTTTTTAACAGATTTTAAAATTGAAATAAATGGGTAAGACAAAATGATAATATTTAAATGTAAAGTCATATTTATTTTTCTTTCATAATAATAATTCCTTTCGCATGTTGTATTTTAATTATCAGCTTTTGACAATGTTGCTGTAATAACCCTTTAATATTTAACTTATTGATCAATATTTATTTTGCATTTAAGTTAAAATATTAATTTTGATTCATACTTACTTTTTCACAGGTTACAATGAACCAGACACAGAAATTAAAGTATACTATGAAATTTCCCTCAAAGTATTGGAAATAGTCTACTTAAAGTTCTCTAATATCTATAACAGCTTGTTCCAGATAATAGTACAGCATCAGACACCTTCGCAGGACGAAGTGTAAGTTTAGATGTCCAATTTATGTTAATGATTGTTTGAGCTTTTGTCCAAATTTATGTCAGAATTCATTTATCTTTTCACACTGTCATTGTCTCCCCTGACAAACTCCCACAAAATTGGCAGAAAAACTAATATGTCATATGCCGTATAGCTGGTTATTTTTTGTGAGTGTAAAATTTCGGGATTTTCATTGAATAAGGTATACGAAATATTTTGGCGGTTATTATTTTGGATTTTTCAAAAATTTTATGAATACCTTTGTATGTGCACTTTTAAGTTGGCCAAATTTATTTTGGTGATTTTGTTATATCTACGAAAATAAGCGAAAATTTACAACCCCTGGAAATAACTCTCTACATGGTATATTACAATGGTCCATCTTCTTTGGATCACTGAATGTTTCCATTGACAGAATCTACTTGGATTATGTCTATCCAAATGTAGGAACTTCCTATATGTCTCATTTCACAACAATTTTCAGGGGCGGATCCAGCCATTTTTGAAAGGGGGTTCCACCTATATGTCCCCATTCAAATGCATTGATTGTCATAAAATGGGGGTTCCAACCAGTTATCCTAGAACACTCCTCACAACTTGGATTGGCCAATTGTTTGATCTCGCTTAACCATCAATGGGGTAACTAACTTAAAAGCACATTTTTTTCAAAAGGGAAAATATTTCTTTTCATTTGAAAGTTATGGTGTTTTTTTTTTCAAGTTATGAAATTTTCTGAGTTTGTGAAGATACATTTTCCTTTGATGTCTAAATTTCAATTAAAAATGGATATACTGTAGATTCAATCATTTTCATCTGTACATATTTTCATGGATTTAAGAAAAAATGTAATTTTGTGAATATTTGAATTCACGGATGGCAAAAGCAGCCAACAGTTTACGTTTAGAATCCTCAGTATCAAGTACCTCTTCTGTATCCTTTAGAGCTAATTGGCCGTTTCAGAATCTAATGCATCCTGGGTAATATTTTCAAAAGCGTACACCAAAGCGTTTTGATTGGTTTAAAACGTTATAAACAATGGAAATTCAACCAATGACATAACGTTATTTTCACTTTGGGGTACGAACAATGAAATTACCCATGATGCTTTAGATTCTGAAACGGCCAATTTCATAATGCATGTATAAATCAAGAATTTGGTTAGCTTGCTTGCTGTCTTTGTATATTGTGCAATTGTTATGGGGATAATGTCCAAACAAATTTAAATATAATAATCAGGTTTTATTATGCCTACATATATCATTTGAAGATCTCAATCTTACATACAAATCTTTAGTAAACATTTATGCAAACAATGCAAGCAAGCCAACCAACCAAAGTCTTACTTTACAAGCAGTAGGAAATTAGCTTTAATACTTATTTCATATTTTGTTATATAAATAAAGAGATGTGGTAGGATTGCCAAAGAGACAACTATCCACCAAAGTTCATATGAAGAGGATTTATGTAAGCAATTATAGGCAACTGTACAACATTCAACAATGAGAAAAATCCATACTGTATATAGTAAGCTACAAAATGCCCTGACATGAAAAATATGAAACAATTTAATTGAGAAAAACTACTGCCTTATTTATAACAAAACAATTTACCAAAAACTGTTGTCTGCTCTTTGGTTGGGTTGTTGTCTCTTTGACACATTTCCCATTTCCATTCTCAATTTTATTTTTATATAATATTTTTTCACATAAAGAATGTGGGGGGGGGGGGGGAGTTAAAGTTGTTGTTATTTGTATTTCACATCACTGAATAGATATTTGTATTTTAGTAGGTCATTATGTCAAGTCAAATCAGATAAATTACTGCTGGCAGTGTCTGTGATAGCAGCAGCTGTGTATGTTACAGGGTTCAAGTCTGATAAGGTAGTATTATGAGTTTTTGTTGCAAAATATGTAGTTGGCCATAAAACATAAAAAATGTAGAACATAACTGAAGCGGATCAGAAGCCCGAAGAACCTGACAAAACTGAAACTTTCATACACCAACAAAACTAGCCTAAAATACGCTTTTATATTCAAGAAGGAATATTAATACACCAACAAACAAACAAGCCAAATAATTAAAAATTACCCTAAATTTTTATTGCATTGATAGGAAAATGAATATTGTTTTTTTGTTGAGCCTTTGACTTTTGTCGAAAAAGCGAGACATAGCGATCCTATATTCCATTGTCTGCAGTGTCCACAAACATTCACTCTATGGTTTAAAGTTTTTAAAATTTTAATAACTTTTTTAAACATTCCCGGATTTATATCAAAACATGGACAGAAGCTTGTTTATGATCAAAAGCTAGTATCTAGAAAGAAATTTTGTTAAAATTTTGTTCTTGTTTTTTCAATATTTTACTTATAAATGGTTTTTCTTCGCAAGTTAACATTACATACAGTCTGCAGCTAAAGTTTTTAAAACATTTATTAGATTCATAAACTGTCCTGGATTTTTACCAAACTTGGACATTCAAAAGATATTATAGAGAGGAATATTTTTATTCATTTTTTTGCTCATTTTTGTTGAGCCTGCTTTTAACAACAAATGTAGGCGAGACACTGGGTTCCACGGAACCCTTACAATTTTTTTATCATTAGTTACCACTATCTTCTCAAATCAATTTCTGTGTGGAAGGATGCTCTAAATTACAAAGTGATTATATATGTATAGACATTCTACCAAAGATACACAAGTTTTATACTTTTACAAATTGGGCAAGAAAATTACATGTGTTTACCAGTATATGTTATTAATTTGGTTTTAACTTCTATGGTTTTCCTAATGTGCTGTGGATTCATTAATATTGTTGGTATACCAATTTTCCTGAGTTTTATAGGTATCCACAATTTTGAATATTCAAAAACGTACAAATTTCCATAGGCTTGCAATCCAGACTTTGGCACAACCATGCTATCAAATATGAAAGAAAAACAATTTTTCCTCGTTTCAAGAAAACTGGTCCCATGAAAATGAATGATTCCACAGTACTCCCAAAATGAACTATACAAATCAATAGTAACTTCTTGAAGGGTATGCAGCAATTGCCACTCATGTGCCATCTTTTTATGTTGATTAAACACATTTTATATATGTTCTCTCTTGTGTTGTAGATGATTGAATGTTTACATCTAATAACCAAGATACCATTGGAGGATATTGTTGACTTTGCTACAATCATTATACAAACGATAATTCCAAATGAACCTCTACCAGAGAGCTAACAACACAGTCTATAAACAAGGAACCAGATGCAGCCAGGAAAATCAACTTGATAAGCTATGACTATGAATTTTGTGAGAATTTTCTGAATTCACTTCTGATTGTTTTACAGATGAAATTTTACTAAGGGGGGGGGGGGGCTTTAATGAAATATGTAGGACACTAAATCAAGTCCTTATAAATATACTTTTATAAAAAAAAAATGGTTGGTGAGAATTTTCTGAAAATTCACTTCTGATTGTTTTACAGATGAAATTTTACTAAGGGGAGCTTTAATGAAATATGTAGGACACTAAATCAAGTCCTTATAAGTATACTTTTATAAAAAGAAACTGGTTTGTGAGAATTTTCTGAATTCACTTCTGATTGTTTTACAGATGAAATTTTACTAAGGGGAGCTTTAATGAAATATGTAGGACATTAAATTAATTCCTTATAAATATACTTTTATAAAAAAAAACTGGTTAGTGAGAATTTTCTGAATTCACTTCTGATTTTTTACAGATGAAATTTTACTAAGGGGAGCTTTAATTAAAATATGAAGGACACTAACTCAAGTCCTTTTAAATATCCTTTTATAAAAAAAAAATGGGTTTCATATTTTTCATGGATTTTGGAAAATGTGTATTTATAGATTAGACCAAATCATATATTAACTTCTTTTCTTACAATGTCTACATAAAAAGAGGTGGTTACGGGTAAGTATCATATCTTTAGATTTCCTATACCGCTATATTCTGTGTCGTGTGCAAATATGTAACTGTCAAAATTTTAAAATTGTTTTTGTTTCATCATGAATTCCTTCTTTCATTAAATATCCTTCCATGAACTTAATCTCCCTTATTGACTCTCTAAGGCTGTTTGATGTGATCAAGTAAACCTATATTTTATTTAAAAGTTAAAGCCAAATTTAAATTGATAATAGAAACTTTTAACCATTATATAATAGCCAATAAGAGTTGATCTGATCTGAAAGTCCCAATTGTTATTATTGAATAAGAGCTGAGATGACCTGAAAGTAAACTTAGTTGCCATGAGTATTTATAATTGTTGTTTCTCACCGTATTTTTCTATAGCTTACATAGCTCAATTTAGCTTTATTTTGCCTCTTCTTGATGTAAATAATTATCTCCCTTTGTCCTTAAGAAAGAACTCAGTATCAAGGATGTACTAAGGTGAGGTTTAGGAATATTTGTCAAATGTTTAGACTCTTGGCTTTTTTTCCTACAATACAGAGTAAAATATTTTGCCCCATAACACCATTTTCTCTTTTCATATAAGACTTCAATAGCTGATAAAAGGTTATTTTCCAAAATTTATGTAGATTCTTGATTTCTTTTCTTTTTATTTGAGACTGAAATAATACCAGTGCAAATATAAGTAAAAAGTCTAGATCCGTTTTTTCCCAGACATTTTTTTTAATGAAATGTCTCCTAAAGGAGCTCCATAACCCTATTAATATTTGTTTAACTTATTTTTTCCTTAACTTATGCTGAAAATTCTGATTATTAAACAGGGGTATCATACATTTTTAATTTGTAGTGAATTAAAAGTTCTGTTTAAAGTACATGTATCATAGGGTTTTGCTGTGAAATAAATGTAAAATTATCTTAAATGTCCTTTAATACATTATCCTTAGGTCTCAGTAGAAGTGTTATGAGCAGACTAGGAGGAGTAAATACAGTCGACTCTCGTTATGTCGAAGTCAGCCGGACCAGAGAAATATTTCGAGATACACGTAGTTGACTCAAACGAACACCGGAAGTTTGACAATCTAAGGGACACAACTCTTGCTTAGCTTGGTAATGCTAAAATAAATCCGGGTGAATATGGCAAGGGGATCGATATTCTAGTATCAGATCGATGTATTTGTATGTCACTGTCTTTCATTATTATAATGACATATTTCTATTATTCAATTGTTGCAATTAAAAAAAATCCTATGGCTTTTCCAGGAGAGTAATTTCCAATCGACAGTTTCGTAATTCAGGTTGCTAATAGCTGACAAAATTGTTGATTCTCGGATACAAGAGATTTAAGAAAATTTTGATTTCTATTCATTTTGTTTCATCTCACTCTTTCTTTTTAAAACAAAATATAACAAGATTAAAGATGCCGTTTGAGTAGTTTTTAGGTGATCTTCAATGGAAGCCATAATCCTCACTTTATACACACCCAAGCTCATTAGTGTAAATCACAAATTAATTGCCTTGTAAACAATTTAAATACTTTTTCATGAACATTAACAATGTATCACTAATTATTTATAAAAATTCTGTAAAAGATAATCTTAGGTAAACACTCATGGAAATAGCATGTCATAAATCAATACAGTGGTCAGTGACCGGAAATTTAATTACACGTGTATTGTCAGATTAACTCTTCAATCCATTTAAATCCCGGAGGTCATGTTTTGACATGTGTATTAGTTTGAGATAAAAAAAATGAATTTTGAATGCTTTTGTTAACCTTGGGACCGTAAATTTAGTTCGACTCAACCGAAATTTCGACTCATCCAATTTCGACTCATCAGGAGTCGAATTACATACTTTTGTATGGAATAAAGTTCGGGACCATGTGAAAACTTCGACTCATCCGAAATTTCGAGTCAACTGAGTTCGAGACAACGAGAGTTAACTGTATAGTTTTATCAATATGATAGTGTACTGTAGGCTTTTGATAATTGTATTGATAGACTTGTATTTTATTTTTAAAGTTTGAAACTTATTTTAATAGGACTTTTACAATGTTTGGTATTTCAATGTCATCAATATTATATTGTTTTATTGAAAAGATGTGTTAAGGGCTGTTCCAGAAATAAAAGCATGTTGGAATGTTTTAAGACCCCTGACCACATATAAAATATAAAAAAGAAAATGTGGTATGATTGCCAATGAGACAACTCTCCACAAGAGACCAAAATGACACAGAAATTAACAACTATAGGTCACCGTACGGCCTTCAACAATGAGCAAAGCCCATACCACATAGTCAGCTATAAAAGGCCCAGAAATGACAATGTAAAACAATTCAAACAAGAAACTAACTAAATTTTCTTTTATTTCATCCAAATATAATTTTACAAATTCAAAGGTAAATGTAACTTCACATAATTTAATTAATTTTAGTGCCTCCTATCCCCCACCCAATAAGTTTTTGAACAGCCCAAATTTAGATGTAAGCTTATATAGTAGAGTTTAGATTGCTGTGCATCTAAAAAGTGTCATTATTGAAATTATTTTGATTTAAATATGATAATTTGTAGATATATTGAATGAACTATTGTTTGTTCACTAATTTTTTTATTTTGCATTAGGCCAAAGAAAATAGTATGTGTCGTTCCAGTTACATCTGATAAAAAGTTAGGGTAGGTAGGTAGGGATTTTTTTTATTTTATGTTTTTTTTTTACATTGAGTCTATGGGAGCATCATTCTGACTTTAACAGTGCTTAATGAAAAATGACAATAAAATCTTTAGGGTAGGCTAATTTCAAGACGAAAAGGTAGGGAAGGTAGGGTCACTGGAACCACACATATATTTTTATTTTGCCTTAGAATTGTAAAAAATGGATTGTTACATGTTTATATATTCGTATTACAGAAACAATATGTTCTTTTATCTGTCATTGTTATTATATTGTAAAGACTGAAGTTTAGAGGTGATTCTTATACATTATTGATTGTATCAATTATTGCAAAAGAAATTAAAATCTTTCCCCAGAATTAGTACCTTTTTGTCGGGCTTTTTAAATGTTTTCAAATAAACCTGGCCCTTTTTATAAATACAATACCAATTGTTCTCTGTGGATTTTTAATATTTCTCTTTGAAGAGTCAATCAATCATTGATAAGTTTACCGTATTTGGTCATTTATAATCCGCACTGTACACCCAAAATATAAAGTTGGTACAAGGGGATGAAAAGGAGAGCATACTATACAATAATGTGGGATATACACGGCCCAAATATGGTAAACTTAAGCTGTTGTCTGCTCTATGGTTGGGTTGTTGTCGCTTTGACACATTCCCCATTTCCTTTCTCAATTTTAGTTTGACAAAATATTTTACCCTTAAAGATAATATTACAATGAGACAAATGAACTTGCAATAATTTAAATAGCCTGACAAAGAGATATTCATTCTTTGGAAAGATTTCATTTCTTTTTCAATGATTTTAACTTTAAGAATCTTATATTTGGTTATTATATTTAATCAAATATATTAAGATATAAATCTCATCTTGCTGTCGGTAAAAAATTTAACAGAAAAACTCCCATTAATGATTTATTTTTCTTTGAAGGATTTGGAGGTTTAAATGTTGATATCTAGATTAATTGACATATTGTATGCAAATATTGAAATACAAGCTTTCTAACAAAGCTATAAATAATGAATCAAAAATTTAAACGGAAAACCATTGCGATACTTTCTGAATTTACAGTAGCTATTTCAAGATAACCCTATAGTTAGTATTTTTTCCCTATAATTTTTGGGGAGAGAGGTTTTTTAATGTTTCATGGCATATGCACTAATTTAACCATTTCATGACATATGCACTAATTTAACCATTTCATGACATATGCAATGATTTAATCATTTCATGGGATATGCACTAATTTAACCATTTCATGACATGCACTAATTTAACCATTTCATGACATATGCAATGATTTAACCATTTCATGGCATATGCACTAATTTAACCATTTCTTGACATATGCACTAGTTTAACCATTTCATCACAATTGCAATAATTTAACCATTCCTTTGTGCATGGTTTGTTATGCTAAAATCTTATGTTGTTAATGTAAATCATTCTATTCTGATTGCTGTGATACAGTTTATATATTAGTTTTTGGATATTATAGTGGAGGGAACTTATATCCTTTTACTGTGTCAATCTGTGATTAAAACAATGTGATATTTTAATTATTTGTTATGTTACAAAATAAATTTTTGAAAAAGGTAGAAAATTTTCATCATTAGGCATCATAATTAAATACTATATATAAAAACTAGATGTGTCAAAGTGACACCAATGGCCCCGTCTCAAAAAGTTGAAAAATCTGCAATTTCAATAACACATGTGGACACATGATGGTAGTTTCACATATCTAAAATCAGCTCAAAATGTGGAGGTGTTGTATAACTGTGATTTTCAACAATTTTACAAGTTTAAAAGGTGGCAAAATTTAATTGAGGGGAACAAAACTTAAACTTGATCTATAACTCATCATGAGTAACTCACATACCAAAAATCAGCGCCATATCTGAAAGCCTTTAGAAAAAAAATCTGTATAACTGTGATTTTCAACAATTTATCAAAGTCCATAGCCTTTAATTTAGGCGAAAAATTATCCGAGCAGAACAAAACTGCAACTTGATCTGTAACTAATCTTTGTTTTAACTCACATGCCAAAAATCATTCCAATATTTGAAAGAGTTTAGAAAAAAAGTCTATAACTGATTTTCAACAATTTATCAAAGACCATAGTCCGTATTTTCAGCAAAAAATTATCCGAGCTTAAACTTGATCTGTAACTCATCTTTGTACTCACATGCCAAAAATCATCCCAATATCTGAAAGAGTTAAGAAAACAACTCCGTATAACTGTGATTTTCAACAATTTATCAGTTTAAAGCCCGTAATTTCGTCAAAATTTAGCGGAATAAAACAAAACTTAACTTGATCTGTAACTTATCATGGTTAACTCTCATAGCAAAAATCAGCCCAATATTTGAAGGGGTTTAGAAAAAAAGTCTGTATAATGGTTTGTTGCAGAATAACGGAATTTCGGACAAGGGTAAAACTGTGTGGCACCGACAACTTAGTTGTGGGGCAATAAAAAGAAGATGTGTTGTGATTGCCAATGAGATAACTCTCCACAAGAGACCAAATGACCAAGCGGAATCCCAACCCTCCTCTAACCTGAGACAGTAGTGTAACATTTCACAAGAAGGAATAAATAAGGATTGTGTCCATTGGACACAGATGATGCCCCTGCTTGCATATCAAAAGAACTTATAAAGGGACATAACTGAAGAACGGTAAAAGTAAAAAAAAAGTACATGACCTGAGTTTTGTGGTAATAAGTATTGTGTATAAGTCTCATAATATTTGGTTGAGGAAAACTTCAGTTGGAGAACAGAAACAAATTATTCAGCAATTTTTCCATTTGTAAACAGGCATTCTCCGTTTGCGGTTTCGAGAGTTATCGTTCGTTGTCGGAGTTGTCTTTCTTGTTATAAGGTGTCAAACCATTTCCGGTAGAATAAGAAAATGGGGAAACCTAACTATTGTGCCATCAAAGACTGTCACAATAAGTCTAGAACAGTAAAAGTGACACTACTGCGGGGCATTACTATAACAAGAGTGCACACGCTGAAATGTCTCGCCTTCTATACTAATCATTGATATTATGTTGATAATCCTAAGTATAAAGCTAAGCTTTATTACAACTGTCACATAAACTTAACATTAACAAAGATAACTAAACAAAGACCAATGAACCTTGAAAATGAGGTCACGGTCAGATGAACCATGCCAGGCCGACATGTACAGCTAACAATGCTTCTATACAACATATATAGTTGACCCATTACTTATAGTTTAAGAAAAATAGACCAAAACACAAAAACTTAACACTGTGCAATGAACCATGAAAATGAGGTCATGTGTGACTGACATAAAGATCATAAAATATTTTCATACACCAAATATAGTTGACCTATGGCATATAGTATTAGATAAAATGACCAAAACTCAAAAACTTAACTTGACCACTGAACCATGAAAATGAGGTCAAGGTCACATGACATCTGCCCGCTAGACATGTACACCTTACAATCATTCCATACAACAAATATAGTAGACCTATTGCATATAGTATGAAAAAAACTGACCAAAACACAAAAAATTAACTATAACCACTGAACCATGAAAATGAGGTCAAGGTCAAATGACACCTGCCAGTTGGACATGTACACCTTACAGTCCTTCCATACACTGAATATACTAGCCCTATTGCTTATAGTATCTGAGATATGGACTTGACCACCAAAACTTAACCTTGTTCACTGATCCATTAAATGAGGTAGAGGTCAAGTGAAAACTGTCTGACAGACATGAGGACCTTGCAAGGTACGCACATATCAAATATAGTTATCCTATTACTTATAATAAGAGAGAATTCAACATTACAAAAAATTTGAACTTTTTTTTCAAGTGGTCACTGAACCATGAAAATGAGGTCAAGGACATTGGACATGTAACTGACAGAAACTTCGTAACATGAAGCATCTATATACAAAGTATGAAGCATCCAGGTCTTCCACCTTCTAAAATATAAAGCTTTTAAGAATTGAGCTAACGCTGCTGCCGCCATAGCCACCGGATCACTATCCCTATCTCGAGCTTTCTGCAACAAAAGTTGCAGGCTCGACAAAAATCATTCGAAAAAAGGCGTAACTCATCAGATGGATACAAATAGAAATACATATAACAAAATCATAGAGTGGACCCGACCAGGTACTTGTACATTCCAACAACAACCAGATGCTCCGCAGGGAACCCTGAACGGTTGGGGCAAGTATGGACACAACATTCAAGCTGGATTCAGCTCTAAATTTGGATTGTGATTAAATAGTTGATACAGCATAGGTTTCTGACACAGAATGAATGTGGTCTAATGAACTTAAAATATTTTTTTTGCCTTTGAGCAATTCACTATGCTGTTGAATATTAATCCTCTCAAAAAAATGTTTGAAGAAATTTTCTTTTTATTTATGAAATCTGAAATGAGAAAAATTTAACCCCCCACCCCCATTTGTTTTCACATCCCCCTTTCCCTTTTTCCAAAACTGATCTCAATTCAAATTTCTAATGGAGTTTGCAACAATAACTACTCATTTAAATACATCATAAAATATTAAAATGTAAAATAAAGTGCTTGTTATCACTGAATGGTAAAGATTGTTTTAATTTATCAGTTGGTAGAAAAAGTGAATATACATTGTATATTGTATAAAACAATGATTTAAGTTGATTCAACTACTATTCTGGACAAAGAAAGATAACTCCAATTGAAATATTAATTATATATCTGTATTGTATAAAACAAAGATTTAAGTTGATTCAACTACTATTCTGGACAAAGAAAGATAACTCCAATTGAAATTGCAATTAGATATTTCTTGCTATTGCGCAATACTGAGTATTTGAAAATATTTGCTATTGCACAATACTGTGCAATTAAAGATTTCTTGCTATTGCGCAATACTGTGCAATTGAAAATTTCTTGCTATTGCACAATACTATGCAATTGAAGATTTCTTGCTATTGGTGAATACTGTGCAATTGAAAATTTCTTGCTATTGCACAAAACTTAATATAATAATTTGGATCCTGATTTGAACCAACTTGAAAACTGGGCCCATAATCAAAAATCTAAGTACATGTTTAGATTCAGCATATCAAAAAAACCCAAGAATTCAATTTTTGTTAAAATCAAACTTAGTTTAATTTTGGACCCTTTGGACTTTAATGTAGACCAATTTGATAACGGGACCAAAAATTAAGAATCTACATACACAGTTAGATTTGGCATATCAAAGAACCCCAATTATTCAATTTTTGATGAAATCAAACAAAGTTTAATTTTGGACCCCAATTTGGACCAACTTGAAAACTGGGCCAATAATCGAAAATCTGAGTACATTTTTAGATTCAGCATATCAAAGAACCCCAAGGATTCAATTTTTGTTAAAATCAAACTAAGTTTAATTTTGGACCCTTTGGACGTTAATGTAGACCAATTTGAAAACGGGACCAAAAATTAAGAATCTACATACACAGTTAGATTCGGCATATCAAAGAACCCCAATTATTCAATTTTTGATGAAATCAAACAAAGTTCAATTTTGGACCCTTTGGGCCCCTTATTCCTAAACTGTTGGGACCAAAACTCCCAAAATCAAACCCAACCTTCCCTTTATGGTCATAAACCTTGTGTTTAAATTTCATAGATTGCTATTTACTTATACTAAAGTTATTGTGCGAAAACCAAGAATAATGCTTATTTGAGCCCTTTTTTGGCCCCTAATTCCTAAACTGTAGGAACCAAAACTCCCCAAATCAATCCCAACCTTCCTTTTGTGGTCGTAAACCTTGTGTCAAAATTTCATAGATTTCTATTCACTTAAACTAAAGTTATAGTGCGAAAACCAAGAAAATGCTTATTTGGGCCCTTTTTGGCCCCTAAAATATTGGGACCAAAACTACCAAAATCAATCCCAACCTTCCTTTTGTGGTCATAAACCTTGTGTTAAAATTTCATTCATTTCTATTCACTTTTACTAAAGTTAGAGTGCGAAAACTAAAAGTATTCGGACGACGACGACGACGCAGACGACGACGACGACGCCAACGTGATAGCAATATACGACGAAAAATTAAAATTTTTGCGGTCGTATAAAAAGGCACTCAGTACAGATCTGAGTGTACATGCAGTTACTGATAGCTAGTTTAAAGCCAATAACAACAATATAAAAAAGAAGATGTGGTATGATTGCCAATGAGTCAACTATCCACACAAGACCAAAATGAAAGACATTAACAACTATAGGTCACCGTACGGCCTTCAACAATGAGCAAAGCCCATACTGCATAGTCAGCTATAAAAGGCCAAAACTGTTTTATCTTTTTGTAATATTGACAGTAGAATGTATATTTTAAAATTAAAATGGCAAAACTCTAACATGTAAAATTAAAATGGCAAAACTCCGACATGTAAAATTAAAATGGCAAAACTCTGACATGTAAAATTAAAATGGCAAAACTCTGACATGTAAAATTAAAATGGACAAACTCTGACATGTAAAATTAAAATGGTCAAACTCTGACATGTAAAATTAAAATGGCAAAACTCTTGACATGTAAAATTAAAATGGCAAAACTCTGACATGTAAACTATGCAAGACATTCAGAGCCAAATTATCACCATGGAAAAGAGATGTGCCAATGCTAATACATCTGCATACCAAATACAATTGACACACCACTAGTCGTTTCAATTAAATTGACCTGATCACAAACTATAAGTGTAAACTGCAAAAGTTTCAAAGTCATTAGACCATGACTAAAGTGGTGAGTTCAAATAATCTCTATGCAAATGAGATGTGCCAATACTAATGCAATTACAAATCAAATACATTGAACTGCCAGAAGTAACTGACCGAAACACAAATTAAAACATTGTGGGTGCCTTCGCCAGAAACAGCACTCCTTAGTCTTGCTTTTTCGACTTTAAGGGGAGACAAAAACGTTTCTTCAAGTTCATCGTTTCAGATTTAACACTTGCATGACCTTCATTCTATATCAATGTTTTGCACTATTTTTGCTGAATTAACAGGACCAAAAAAAATGCCTCAAAAATGAACCTTGTCCTTTAGGCTTTGAAGTCATATGTAACTCAAGAACAATTTGTCCATCTTTAAATGTCGTTTTATCCTTGAAATACTTGATGAGAATGGGACATAGGTACTTTTTACAAAAAAAATGTTGGATCAAAGGCTAGATGGACAAAGGGATTGCAACATAGCCCTTTCCTAAGAGTTGGTATTAAAATAAGCAGACATACTGTAATTATAACATTTATTTCATCAACAAATAATACACACAAAATAAAAAGTGGTAAAAGAAATCTTCTATATAAATATATCATTAACATTTTTAAAGCCATTTTTAACAAACATTGTAAGCCATAAAACCTTGTATCTATCCTTATGTCTGCTAATCATTTTATTTTTAATAAAAAAAATCATAATAAATAGATTCTTAAAATTTTTAGAAAGCATAATCACCTACTGTGGATTCATTTATTTAAGGTGGTACCCAACACTACAGGGAGATAACTCTGTAATATCAGCTAAACGTTTTAATTACATTGCGTTGTGAAGGCAATATTAAGCTTCTCAATGATCAATATTAGTGTTTTTCAATCTGCTATATAACCAGTGTAATTTTTCTGATAAAACGCTTGGTTCAAATTATTTTAATTTTTTAAATTTTTGTAAAAGGGTCAAAGTAAATACTTTGTCAAAATTTTATGAAAATTAAACGAGCCAAATTAATTTTAGTGAAAGTGTTGGGTACCACCTTAAGTGTTTTCCAATTTTCGTGGATTGAGGAAAATTTGCATATTTATGGATATTTGATTTCGTGGTTTTCAAAAAATCTGCAAATTTCCTCAGATGGATAAAAAAAATTGTGGCTTTTTAATTGTTAATTTTTAATACTATTATTTTGAAAATACACATGGATTTTTTCAGATTTAAAACTATATTTTCAAATTATTTTCCATCTCAAAAATATCTTTATCAAATTACTGGGCTGACGCCAGCAAGTATGAACAATATTTTTATCTATTGTCTATAAACTCATAGGAATGTCACCAAATTTTAAGCAGCATGTAAAGGTATTCCATAAAAACAAATATACTGCAAACTTATAAATACAAGGCAAGAACAAAGTGTTTGCTTTATAATAAAATCCCCTTATTTACAACTTATTTTTCATTCTGAAAGTACAATATCATATTAACATAAAGAGTATACAGGTTTCATAATTTACCATTAATATCACTTTTGTCAAAATACTGATTAATTTTATATTTTGATCTATTTTTTACAAATTTCACAATGTTATTTCCATCAAATCTTTTTAACTTTAAGTCTGGCAATTTCGTTCATTTTATAAGTCTGTTCAGTTTGTTTATATAACATTTTATGAACCACAACAATGAATTACAATTTCGCATTGTAACCATGAAAATAAGACTCAAACAAACCATGCAATTTGTATTCTTGCCCTAAAATAAATTTTGATTTAAGTGAGTATGTATTTATTAATCTTTACCCAATACAGGTAAAATCTCGAATGTGCATTTTCAAATATTCATAAGTTACAAACACCCATAAAAAAACATACACAAAAACACAATACAATAATAAACATGTGTAACCACACTATAGTCTAGAGATCTTTTAATGAAATGTAAAACATTTATTATGTAAAACTTAATAGATCTTATAATACAAACAATGTAATTAAAATAAAACCTAGGCACTTGCTCATTTTTTTATGCTTGGAAGCTGTGTGGGCGACCAAGCAAAAAAAAATTGAAGAGAGCAGAGATTTAAAATTAATTAGATTGAAATACAAAGTACTGCACAAATAATCATTACTGCATCTATTTCAGCTAGTAAGTCATTGTTTAACAACATTGAATTTATTTAATCGTTACATAATCAAGTTATATCAAATTCTAATCATTTAATTATTATCATCATGCAACATTTTACCAACCTAACAACTACTTCCGAGTTGCTTAGTGACAGATAGACGGTGTGGAGGTTGTAGGCCCCACACCCCTTTTTAATAAACAAAATTGAGACATTTTTTAAAAGAGCAATGAACAAATATAACTTCCAATTTCATGTTGATCAAAATACATGTTGGATACTCAAGATGTTGAAAACTTGTGACATATTTTTCTTTGTCATAGTTCTAAATATGATAGTTACAAATGTAATTCACTGGTATCATTTGGTTGATAAAATTTTGATTAAAAGTCGTCTCGTGGAACCTATGGCACTAGAAGGGAACCCAATGCATTGTATGATTAATATGAAAGCACCCAACAAAACATGAATTTAACAACATCTGTGATTTATCTTTCATCATGAAAAAATAAAAACACTACAATAATTATAACATTCTAAGAATGAACCCCACAGCATGAAAACACTGAAAAAATTTGAACCCCACATGTACATTGAATTTTTTTTTTTCACAAAAGATTTGCTACAAATGTCAAAACAAGTCTTCCAAGACCACTAATTACATAATACTGAACAAGTTTTCTGTATATCACTTATATCTTGTCATTTTTAATTAATTTTGAAGTCTTAACACAATTTTTAAACAAATTCTGACAAATAAGGCCTTGTAAAAAAGTTCTTTGTAACCTCGAAATATAGATACAAATCCTACTGAAAGTTTGATGTTCTGATCATTAAAAACACTAAATTTTATCATCAATGACCCCAAATTGTAAAATTTTGTTCCAGATTCATTTTTAATTTAACATGAATACATAGGTTATCCTAAAAACTTCTGTAGGGATCTGGAGAAAGCAAAACCATAATTATTCTTTTAAACATTATGTCTCTTTCTCATATAAATTTTAAAATATATTTGAATGCTGATGTTTATATTCACATGTTTAAGTAAATATATACTATATAACTGATGTTTACATGAATATTCAGATGTTTTAGTAAATATATACAATACAACTATCAAGTATCTGTATACAAGTCAATAAAAACTTTACAGAAAGGTATAAAAAGTTTATCACTATCACAATCACTTGTAAATTAAAAACCCACAATATTAGAAAATGTCTGGTCTCTCTCATTTTTTTCTCAAATTCCTCCATCAATCATCAACATCTACAATGGACAAAATATAAATTAAATATAGATTGTATACGATTGAAAAAAGTAAGCTTAATTATCAAATTGGATAGATAAACCTACTAAAATATCATTTATGATACACAACATTTTAGGAGACAGAATAATTGTTAGTCACTTAGTATCTTAGATATGAACTGAAACTTAAAACTGAGTTTTACTGCACTTTTTATACATTGGCTAGATGTATAGGGGGAGGGTTGAAATCTCACTAAATATGTTTTAACCCCGAAACTTTTTTGCGCCTGTCCCAAGTCATGAGCCTTTGTCATTTTTAAACATAGAAAAAGTAAAAAACAAGAGTGCACACGCTGAAATGTATCGCCTTCTTTACTAATCATTGATATCATGTTGATAGTCCTAAATATATGCTTTATTGCAACTGTTACATAAACTAATCATTAACCAAGAAATTTAAACATTGTCCAATGAACTAGGAAAATGAGGTAAAGGTCAGATGAACCATGCCAGACAGGCATGTACAGTTAATAATTCTTCCATACAATAAATAAAGTTGACCTATTGCTTATAGTTTAAGAAAAACAGACTACAAACAAAAAAATAACACTGAGCAATGAACCGTGAAAATGAGGTCAAGGTCAAATAAAATCTATGTGACTGACAGATTGATCATAAAATATATCCATACACCAAATATAGTTAACCTATTGCATATAGTATTAGAAAAAAGACCCAAACTCAAAAAATCAGGTCAAGGTCAGATGACATCTATCAGTTAGACATGTACACCTTACAATCATTCAATACAACAAATATAGTAGACCTATTGCAAACAGTATCAGAAAAACTGACCAAAACACAAAAACTTAATTATAACCACTGAACCATGAAAAAGAGGTCAAGGTCAGATGACACCTGCCAGTTGGACATATACACCTTACAGTCCTTCCATACACCGAATATACTAGACTTATTGCTTATAGTATCTGAGATATGGACTTGACCACCAAAACTTATCCTTGTTCACTGATTCATGAAATGAGGTGGAGGTCAAGTGAAAACTGTCTGACGGGCATAAGGACCTTGCAAGGTACGCACATACCAAATATAGTTATCCTATTACTTATAATAAGAGAGAATTTAACATTACAAAAAATCTTAACTTTTTTTTCAAGTAGTCACTGAACAAGTTAAAAATGGGGCAAGAACATTGGATATGTGACTGGCGAAAACTTCATAACATGAGGCATCTATATACAAAGTATGAAGCATCCAGGTCTTCCACCTTCTAAAATATAAACTTTTAAGAAGTAAGCTAATACCGCCGCTGCCGTAGCCGAGGGATCACTATTCCTATGTCGAGCTTTCTGCGACAAAAGTCGCAGGCTGGACAATAATGTACAGAATTTTTTCTATATTAATACAAACCTTTAGTTAATTGCTATTTCTGTCGTGTCCATTTTACTTCCTGCTTGTTCTAACATTCTCTCCACAATCTCCCAAAGACATGATTCCTTGGGGAAGTCATTATCGACTAGATTAACAAGGTAGTGGCTATCATGTATGCGATTAATCATCTTTCGGGAGTCAGAATCCTCTGGGTATAACCGTCCCCATGTTTCTTTCCAAAGTCCAAATGCTTCATCCTGCAAAAAACGTGAAAATTGAACAGAGTGTTCAAACATTGATTGCATGGCATAGAAGGTGTCCAACATAATTGTGTTGTCAAATCAGCTGTGTCAAATCATAGTTTCTATATGAAATAAAGGATTTTTTCTTTAAAGATTTCATTTTATTTCTTCAAATTCATATTCAAAACTCAATGATATTTGGGTTTTTTTCTACTTCCATAATAAAGATATAACTGCTACACTGCAGCAACAAGAATGTGTCCATAGTAAATGGATACCCTACACAAACTATCATTTTCTATGTTCAGAATACTGTGAAATTAAGAGTAAAAAAAAAAATTGGACAAATGAACGAATGAATGGACATTTTTTAATTGCAAGTCAAGGACCACCAATTCTTTACCATGAGGTTTTGTCTTCCTTTGCTTCAAATTTCATATGATCCTCGACTTTCCATCATTTAAAGCAAAATTTTAACCCAATAATACTCAATGATTACAAAAACATAACATGCAATGCATATTATGAACTTTATATAGATCAGACCATTGTTTTTCCTGTTTAATTGTTTTACACTAGTCATTTTTAGGCCCCTTTATAGCTTGCTGTTCTGTGAGAGCCAAGTCTCTGTGTTAAAGTTACGTTGACCTACAATTGTTATTCTTTTATACATTGTGACTTGGTTGGAGAGTTGTCTCATTGGCACTCATACCATAGCTTCTTATTTAATTCCATATTCTTACCTTCCACGTCTGAAATGCAATTGGATCAACCACTGTTGGCTGAACAATCTCCTTTCCAGGGAACACACCCCAAGTAACAGCTATTGGACAAGATCTGTCACAATTAGTGTCAACATCCTGGCCCTAAAACAGAACATTTTGTATTATTAATAAAATTACTTGTTGCATTATAAAACGCTATTTCTATTGGCTAAAAGCAATTTCGTGTCAGTCTGAAATTAACAATCAATTCAAAATGAACTGTAACATTCATGATGACACAAGATTCTTAATAAAGTCCACAGATAAATAATAGAATTGAATGATTCCTTTTGTATACAATTCTATTATTTAAATTTAAAGGATGGTAAAAGCATCGACGATGAGCACGTTTTTAGAATGAAGAGCAATCGTACTTCATACAAAATGTACTCAGTCAATGCTTTTTCACCCAAATAAATTTACAAAAAGAATCATTCAATTCTTAAATAATAGAATATTCAACTAATACAAAGTGACAGAAGAATTTGAAATATTGACAAACTATTGAAATTGGTATTGTAATAATTGAGTTGCAAGTGTAAATTGACATTCTTAGATGAAGGTTTTTATAGGTGTATTCCACCATCTTGGACGACACATGACTGCAAATAATTGGTAGATATTTTTTTGAATTTTAAAATTGTACAGTCAAAAGGTGTTTTATAAAGCAAAAACATGTGAAAGAGACGCAATTATTTTTTATGAATGGTAAGGAATGCTATGAAAGGCCCAAAATCAACAGCGATTTTTTCCCCGATCTTGACAAAAAGAAAACTTACGTTGTGGTTTATAATGTGATAGTTGACATATGGATAGTCTTCCAGGATCTTCTTTAGCTCTGCTACATTCTCAGCTGATGTGAAGAATTCTAAATATGCCTGCAATGAAAAAGGGTGTGTATAGAACATATCATGATACTTAAAATACAGTAAACTCTTATAAATATTAGCATTATGAAGATATGTATTATAAAACAAATTGAAATATTTTCCAGTAATACAATGAACTGCAATTTTTCTTTCTCTTAGTATAGGTATGCAATACTTTCAAGTGAAATGAGTTTAAATTCAGTACTAATCATTACATAGGCTACAAAAATAAAGTTGGTTTCATTAAATGATAATTCTGTCAACTTTTCTAAATTCTCAACCTTATGCTCCTTTTATATTGTCATAAGTGTTCCTAATCTACTACTATTTGTTTGAACTAGTGTGTATGTGCTTAAATACCCAAAAAGTTCATTGAAAGCTTGTTTGAATTGAGATGTTCAATTACATGATAAGAATTTTGGTCAACACCTTTTACGGGGGAAACCCTAATAATCGTGATGGTTGGCATGTCTGCCATTACAGGGTAAAACAGATCACCACTTCATGCATACCTTCTGGAAAATATATCCTCCTGGACTACCCCATCCAACATTAGGGTCTGTGGAGGGCGCTGCGTTAATATTAGGCTGAGAATTTATAGTCATCACACCCCGTTTATTTACAGCTGCTAGCTTTTCTTGAATTAAAGAAGTTTCTGGATTAAGCTCTTCATCTACCCATGGGATATTTTTCACCTGTTCAAAAGGAAATGTACATTATTATATAAAACAGAAGCATTGGAAAATTCTAATGTAATAATTTTCTACAATGTTAATTTTAATAGATGCAACAAATATACTAATGTATGAATATGAATGTTCCTGTGGTGGTTTGAAAAATAATTACAGAAAAAAGAATGGTTTTATCTGTCATTTTTATAAGCATCAAAGCCAGATAAAACATAATGTAAGCAATATTGTTTTGGTTTGTTTTAAATCAATATAATTTTATTTCAGTGATCTGTAGTTTAATTTCCACATGGCACAAAAATATCCTCAAGCATTCAATGACTAAAATTATGATTACTGTTTTTAAAGTTTGAATGAATAATGTTGTAGGATGAATGTTGGAGCTTTGCATTAATTATGTACCCTCTATGTGTTTTGAACGGACAGACATGGTTGAGTGGTTACTAGACCAGGCCTCACCTCTGGTATTGCAGGTAAATATGCCAAACTTATAGTCACACATCTGCTCATGAAAATTAAAGTAAATAAACCATTAAATAAGCATGATAAAGGCTTATGTATGTGCAAACATATATTGACCCATTCATATCCATTTTTTTTTGCACTGTGCAAGGAATGTTAGTCAACTGAACAATAAAATTTAGACTGTTTGATGTTGTTTTTATACCCAACTCTAAAATAGTGTACCCAAAACAATTCCTGACACAAATCATTTCAAATTTTTTCTCAAGATTTTCCCTTATCATTTTTTTGTCAAAAACATTTAACATGTAAAAAAATCCCTCCCTACCTACCAAAAACTAACAAGGCATGAATAGGCAACAAAGAATTTGTCAAGGGTGGAATAAAGACTTACATATGTGCATTCATATATTGACCCATTTATATCAATTTTAGATTGCACCCTGCAAGGGATATATATAATTCTCTTATAAATTTAAATCCTTTAATTCTTTTCAAAGATTTGCAGAAAGTTGTGTTCTGAATATGTGAAGTCATCAGAAAAAGGTCCCCTTTTTTCATGATGTCACAACAGGAAATTCAAAAGAAACCAACAAAATTTGACTTTTTACTTTCTCTATGTATATATATTCCAAAATTCTGACCCTCATTATTTCCCTTTTAAATGGAAACATCTTTTTTTGCTTACTAAAATAATTTAAGGTTTTAAAATTTAAAAAGAGTGGGAATCAGATATCATTTGATAGCAACTGAATTTATCCAATTTCAATATACATTTGTTGTATATTCAAAGAGCCTATGGCTAAATATCTGTTATAGGGAAAAAAAGATAACTGTCTATTAACCCCAAAAGAATGTTCATTGCTCTACCACTGTGTATTCAAAGACTCCATTTACCTTTACTCCTTCTGAGTTGGGCTCTCCTGTAATATATGAGTAAAATACTCTCCAAACGTCTTCTTCACTTTTAAGCTCTGACCCCCACATTTTAAGCATGTCCTCTTTTGGCGATTTATGTTTCAAGTAAAACAAATAATAGTCTGATATATCACCAAATGATGCAGCCGAGGAATTACCCCATCGCCCGTTTGGAAATTCATCCCAGTTAGACGTCCGATGAACGTAACTATTGGGTCTCATTCTCCAAAATATTGGTCGAACATCTTCCTTGGTCCTGTTATAATGGGCCGAGAGTTTAAATGGTAAAGGTTTTGCAGGTTCTTCAAGCCACATACCAAGTCTTTTGAGAATTTCTATTGTAGCAACTTCTCGATTTAGTGTGTAGAAATGTAAGCCATGAATTTTATCACTGTTCAATAATTCTTTACAAATTGTTGTGGCCTGATCTATTCCATAATTTCTTATGGCTTCGTCATTGTCTTTGATTGGATTGATAGCATCTATTATCTCTTGCGGTACCTCTAAACGAGACAGTTTCACAATGTGTCGCAATGACTGGTATGCCTAGAAATAAAATCATATCAAATTTTTATAAAATATTTATTTAAATTATTTCGAAATATAAATGACTACTGTAGATAGTCATTAGATGTATGAAATTTAAACATCCACTGGCAAAAATTACAGACATTTTCAGGATGAATTATACATTTATATGATATAAAAATAAAACCCGCTTTGTATTTGACTTAAAATCTAAGACCTGTTAGTTTTGAAATATGTTACTTCATTAAGAAACAGACATCAAGAAACATTCACCACTCCTGAAGACATGTTTCCAACTCGAAGGTGATCAGAGTTTGATCTTACTAAATTATCCTGCATGTTAAGTAGCAGAAAATTAAGAACTAAAAGTCTAATATTTAAACAAACCATGGACTGAACTTAAGACCACCTACACTTGAGAAAAACATGCTACTGCAAGACCATGAAGGCAGTTGACAACAGAGAACTGTGGACCATTTCAATTTTGCCAATTCTTATATCAGTAGTTATGAAGAGCATTTAGTAAGGAGGCAATCTTGTTTACTGCAGATTCTTTAAATTCAGACAGTTTCAATTTTCAAAGATTAAAGAAAAATTGTATATTCTTGGATATTTGATTTTTTACTTAAATTCTACATACATGCTGGTCTTTTAGAAAATTGTTTGTCGAACACTAATTTAGTTTAAACATATTTATTTATAGTGGATTGGGAAACAAGTTTTGCAACTAATATTAATCCCTTTCCACTCTGCGGGTGCGAGTGCTGCCTTGTAGCGGCATTAGCCTACTCTTTTTCTAAATCTACAAGGGTGTCTTTAACGTGCAAGAGATATGGCTCTCTCTTAAGTAAACAACAAAATAAAATTATACTTCAATACATGGCAAGATATAATTGATTTCTAAGCCCATCAACCATTGAGATGCAGTTCCTTTTTTTAGCAATCTATTTATTTACCTGATTTTCATATTATTTTCTTGATACCAAACTGATCTATTTATAAAATCACATTTACATGTAAGTTTTAGTTGTTGTCAGTGGAGGCTAAGATCATTCTTATGTGAAATATAAAACAAGAATGTGTCCCAAGCGCATGGATGCCCGATCTGCATTATCATTTTCTATGTTCAGTGGACCGTGAAAAAGGGGTTAAAACTCTAATTTGGCATATCATATCATAAGGAACATGTATACTAAGTTTCAAGTTGTCTGGACTTTACTTCATCAAAAACTACCTCGACCAAAAACTTTAACCTGAAGCGGAACGAACAGACGCACAGATCAGAAAACATAATGCCAATAAATGGGGCATAAAAATTTGTGAAGGTTATAAGGAACTTGTGTCTCCCCTACTTTTGCTGTTAGTCACAGGCCCAACAAAAAAGGGTAGTTAAGAAAGTAATCAAAATTTTAAAAACTTCAACCACAGGGTAAGTTTAATGTTAACTGGCATTACAGCTGATCCAATTTGATTTATTGATGTTGCTTAAAGTTCAGTGGCAAATATTTCATGCTTGTTCAGATTGGTCTGCAGATCTTCATTCTGCTAAGCTAAACTAGTATGTTATACCAAATAAAGCCATAAAAAAATAATTTCAAACTGTCAAAATATTGTGAATCAAAACAATTTTAAATGATTGGTAATAGATGCACACTGAAAAAAGACCCATGACCCACATCCAATAATCAAACCACCCTTCCTACCCTCCCACATACATTTAAATGGAATAGCCATTAAGAATTCAACCTACCTGTATTGGCAAAATTCCTGGAATGATAGGACAATTTATGCCAATTTTTCGACAATCGTCAACATATTTCAGAAAAGTTTCAGATTTGAAAAACAACTGAGTAATAATGAAATCAGCACCAGCATCAACTTTTTCCTTTAAATATTTCAAGTCCAACTCATAGCTGGTACATTCAGGGTGCCCTGTGGGATATCCTGAAATCAACAAAAAACAAATCTTTTTATTATCTTCTTCATAGAAAAACTCTTCATATAGGCATTTGGCCTGTAATTCAGCAGTTGTCGTTAGTTGCTGTATATTACACTTATTTTTGTCATCTGGTATGGGTTTTGATCATTGTTAAAGGCCAAATCATGATCTAGAGTTTCTAACATCCACATCATTTGCTCTCTCATGGATGGTTGTCTCATTGGCAATCATACCACATCTTCATAGTTTTATATTGCATGGTCCGAACCCAGTCATTAATCTCCAAAACATAGTGGTAAAATCCATCTTATCATGTTATAAATCTTGACCAAACAAAGTTAGAAAGTATAAAATACATATGTCTGCTTTTCTCTAACAATGTTAACTTTTTTATGACTATCCTGATGAAATACTACTGTAAATTCAATAATTATTCCCTGCATTTATTATTGCAATTTTTCAAGAACGGACAAAAATGTGTGTTTAATTATCCCGATTTTGAAAAAAAGGGATACAGATCTATGTTTCAGTCATCAGGATGTGAGTTCTTTTTACTGTGAAACCCAACCAGTCGCATATTGTGCAATAATAAAAACCTAGCAATAATGTTTGAATTTACAGTATGTAATTGTATCAATTCAATTAAGGGGAGGTAACTGTCAACCAACTGTTTCAATTTTTTTAATTATGACAATGAGTTACATAAATTTAAGAATGAGAAAAACTCTGAAATTGAATGAATTATCTCCCCTTTAATGGCTGTATATTTTTTTTAAACTACTAATTTTTCTACATTACCTGCTATACAAATCACAAAGTAATCTCCATGCTCTTGTCTTACAAGTTTCACCAAGTCAGTGGCATAGTTCAATCGTCCTTTTTGGAATGTCCATGATTCACCACCATCTGGGGGATCTAAGAAAAATAGAGTTATTTCCCTTTAACAAATTTCAATAATCTTAGAAAAAGTCACTCTTTATCCAAATAGGTTACGTATAACCTCAATATTTCTCTTAGTGAATATCAAATTAATGTAATGATTGTTCAATGCTAAGGTTTATCATTTGTATTGTATTATTTTTAAATGTATCAACTAAAGATGGATGATCTGATATGATTTAACTTTTTAAGGCTTTTTCAATATTGGTGCTATCAAATATCTTAAATACTTTTTCCTTTTGGAATTGTTTATAAATCACCTTCTTTAAGAAAGTGTGCAACATATTTATTTACATCAGAAAATGTAATGTGCAAAGATAATAGGAGTTATTGAAAACTTAAGTCTAAGAAATAATTACTTTTTTTAGGGACAAGTTGAGACGATATTTCCAGAGAAACTCTCCACTAAACTGACATGGTGTTTTTTTTTTTTTGTGTAAGCTGTACAATAACAAAAATCTTTCAGGATCAGCAATCAAACTTATTATCTTTTGAGATGCAAGAAAAAAAAATGAACAGTACCTCCTCTAAGAACCAGTAAATTTCTGATTCCCAGATCCTTGGCTTTGTTCAGGTTCTCTTTAATATCTTCGATGTCTTGATTCCCACATGTAATATGAAGCATGGTATCTACACCACAGTAATTTAACATTGTACCAGCCATACATGTTGAACTTGTTGGCTTTTCTGTGTTTCCTGGGTCACCTGCTGGATGCCAAGTAATGTCACAAAAAAGTGGTCCTCCACGATTCATTCTTTCAATCCTGTATTAACAAATTTCATGATAAGCGTACATGTATAAAATGTTACTAGCAGCAGTGATAATAACAACTTGTGATAATGATTATAACATTGTGATTTTTTTTTTTAAATAAGAAACCTTTTGTGGTATTTTTAACATTGCAAAGTACACTTCTCTTCAGTAGTTGCAAAGCTACATTATTTCTGTGGGGTGATAACCCTTTCCTCCATAATGACGCTTTTTGATGCCACCCCTTTACTCCATAGACACCTTTCGACGCCTGTGTAGTACCTCAGTTGAAACAAAATGTCTGCATCAGACTTAATAAAACTTGTATCCAATATGAAATTGATATTCACTAGAATATCTGACTTATATTTATTTGATGAAAAAATTTTCACAATGCATTTCAACACTTTCAAGCATATTTCAGCATTTTATTGAAAATTCCTACGCTAATCAAGTATGCAAAAAAAATATTTCCATTGAGGAAAGGGTCAAGAGACAAAAGAATGATATGATTATAAGTTATCAAAGGTCCACAACACACTTCTTATTGCTATAGATTTTTTTTATACGTTTGTACGTGTCTGTGTGCAAATTTAGTTTATTTCTAATTGATTATAGCACAAGTTGAAATTTGTTTAATAATAACCAGGTGCTCCGCAGGGCGCAGCTTTATACGACCGCAGAGGTCGAACCCTGAACAGTTGGGGCAAGTATGGACAAAACATTCAAGCGTGATACAGCTCTGAATTTGGATTGTGATCAAATTTTAGACATTACATGGGTTTTTTTTACACAAAACAAATGTCAAGATTTTACAAATCAATTAAAGATTTCTTCTTCAAACTTTTTAAATCTAAAATTAAATAGTTGACACAGCATAGGTTTCTGACACAGAATGAATGTGGTCTAATGAACTTAAAAGTTTTTTTTTGCCTTTGAGCAATTCACTATGCTGTTGAATATTAATCCTCTCAAAAAAATGTTTGAAGAAATTTTCTTTTTATTTATGAAATCTGAAATGAGAAAAATTTAACCCCCCCCTTTTTTTCACATCCCTGTTTCCCTTTTTCCAAAACTGATATCAATTCAAATTTCTAATGGAGTTTGCAACAATAACTACTCTTTTAAATACATCATAAAATATTAAAATGTAAAATAAAGTGCTTGTTATCACTGAATGGTAAAGATTGGTTGGTAGTAAAAGTGAATATACATTGTTTATTGTATAAAACAATAAAAAAAACTTCATCTGCAACATTTTATATTGGCAAATTTCCAATGAAGTTATTTACATAAAGTTATTGGCAAATAAAAATAGAAAATGACATCATAGTCATGTCTGGCAAATGTCCAACATACATTATCTAAAAACATTTTAGATAAGATAAGGAAAAAAAGCTTCATCAGCAACATTTTATATTGGCAAATTTCCAATGAAGTTATTTACATAAAGTTATTGGCAAATACAAATAGAAAATGACATCATAGTCATGTCTGGCAAATTTCCAACATATATTATCAACTACTATTATATACAAAGAAAGATAACTCCAATTGAAAATTAATTGCTATTGCACAATATTGTGCAATTAGATATTTCTTGCTATTGTGCAATACTGTGCAATTGAAAATTTCTTGCTATTGCACAATACTTGATATGGAATCCTGATTTGGACCAACTTGAACACTGGGCCCATAATCAAAAATCAAAGTACATATTTAGATAAAGCATATCAAATAAGCCCAAGAATTCAATTTTTGTTAAAATCAAACTTAGTTTCATTTTGGACCCTTTGGACCTTAATGTAGACCAATTTGAAAACTGGACCAAAAATCAAGAATCTACATACACAGTTAGATTTGGCATATCAAAGAACCCATTTATTCAATTTTTGATGAAATCAAACAAAGTTTAATTTTGGACCCCCATTTGGACCAACTTGAAAACTAGGCCAATAATTAAAAATCTAAGTACATTTTTAAATTCAGCATATCAAAGAACCCCAAGGATTCAATTTTTGTTAAAATCAAACTAAGTTTTATTTTGGACCCTTTGGACCTTTATGTAGACCAATTTGAAAACGGGATCAAAAATTAAGAATCTACATACATAGTTAGATTCGGCATATCAAAGAACCCCAATTATTCAATTTTTGATGAAATCACACAAAGTTCAATTTTGGACCCTTTGGGCCCCTTATTCCTAAACTGTTAGGACCAAAACTCCCAAAATCAAACCCAACCTTCCTTTTATGGTCATAAACCTTGTGTTTAAATTTCATAGATTTCTATTTACTTATACTAAAGTTATGGTGCAAAAACCAAAAATAATGCTTATTTGGGTCCCTTTTTGGCCCCTAATTCATAAACTGTTGTGACCTCAACTCCAAAAATCAATCTCAACCTTCCTTTTGTGGTCATAAACCTTGTGTCAAAATTTCATAGATTTCTATTCACTTAAACTAAAGTTATAGTGCGAAAACCAAGAAAATGCTTATTTGGGCCCTTTTTGGCCCCTAATTCCTAAAATGTTGGGACCAAAACTCCCAAAATCAATCCCAACCTTCCTTTTGTGGTCATAAACCTTGTGTTAAAATTTCATTGATTTCTATTCACTTTTACTAAAGTTAGAGTGCGAAAACTAAAAGTATTCGGACGACGACGACGACGACGACGACGCCAACGTGATAGCAATATACGACCAAAAAATTTAAATTTTTGCGGTCGTATAAAAACTTATTCAGCTGCTGTAAACCTTCAGATCTGTTCTAATGCAATGGAAATATAAAGTAAGAGATGAAATTATTCTCAAAGACTTGCTCCTGTGATGCGATCAAACTTAACTACGAATGCATATGTCCTGTTTCTGCAATGGAAACCTTAAGACTTCGGAAACCTTATGAATTTATTTCTTACCGTCCAATCAAATTAATAGCCCCATTTTCTGTTCTTGGTGGAAAAAATTCCAGGGAATACCATGGATCCTTAGACTCAATGCGTTTGAGCACCCTTTCATTCAAAGGTACATAGTCTGTCAGAGTAGGTGAATGTGCTCGACAAATTTGCTGCTGCTTAGAACAGGAGCCATTTTCATGATTCCCGTTCTGAAGAAGTTCTGGCATGTTTTAATCCTTTTTTTCCTAAAAAAAATTAAATTAAATGAATTAGTACTTTCAAATCAAATGAAGCAATCTACACAACCATGTGCAAATCTACCAAGTTCAGCTGTCCTATTTATATTTATGTTGGGTATACATCAATAAGACAACAATGCAACTACAACTACCCTCATAGTGGACTAATACACCCTTACCAGCATTTTAATGGCTGCTATGAAATTCAGTATTGAGATTTCTGGTTTTCAACCATTCCTTTTATTTATTATTTATAATATTATTGGAAAAATAGTTATCTAATAGTTACCTCCCATGTAACTATCATTTGCCCTTAAACTAAGGTTATTGTTCAGAAACCAAATGTGTCATCGGGCTACGATGCAGACGACAACGAAATCATAGCGTTATACAAACCCAAAAAAATTTGTGCGGTCCGACTTTAATCTAAATACATTGTTAAGATTCAACATATTGAAGAATTACAAGAATTCTTTTTTTATTAAAATCAAAATTAAGTTACTATTAGACACTTTGGACCTTAATATGGAACAAAATGACAACTCTGCCCAAAATCAGAAATCTAAATACCACTAGATTAAACTAACAGGGAATCAATTTTGAATGGAATTTATACAAGTGCATTGTGGTATCAGGTCCGTTCGCGCCCAATACACTTTCAAACCCTACATGTTCGCACCTTGCACGTTTGCACCCAAGGTCCGTTCGCATCCAATTTAAAATCAAGTTCCAGTTGAATAATTAGAAAATCATGATTGTTGTTATAAATTGCCTTGATGTAAATACTGCATGTATTTAGCTTGTATGAGTAAAACATTGAAAATTTTAAATGAAAAACACAAAAGATAATTGTTTTTTTAACAGATTGGCCCCTTTGATCTGAAACAATTAAATAAAAATTATAGCAATACACTAACCAAAATTTTAAAAAAATTTAAGATTTATTCCACCCAAAAATCCCGATCGTCAGAATCTCACATTATTTAGAAACAATGATTAAAAATATTTTAACAATACACTATCCAAAACATGATTAAGATTTATTCAACACAAAAAACATGTTGTCTCACTTTATTTTGAGACAATGATCACAACAAATATACTAATAGGAATACACTTGCCAATAATTGGTTATAAATTTATGAAACACAAAACCAATAAAATTTGGGCGCGAACGTGTAGGGTGCAAAAGTAAAAGGGTGCGAACGTGATTGGGTGCGAACTGAATGGGCGCGAACGGACCCGGATTCGTGCATTGTATATCTATATATTGATTAAGATTTTAATTGAAATCGAATAAATCAATCCTTTCTCAATTTCAGCAAAAAACTAAAATACCTTTTGACAAAAAAATAGTGATTAACAGTTTTAACACACAAAATCAATTTGAATTTTTTTTTTTTGGGGGGGGGGGGGGGGGGACAAACTGACAACTGTTGCTAAAAGGCTACAAGGTTGAAAACTGACAAGTTTGAACGTCCGATTTCCTGCACTGGTCAGATTAAATAATATAGCAAGGATTAAAAAAAAAATCCTTAATTAAATTGTATTGTGCTAAATTTGTTTAATTAATTTTGACAAACAATTTCCTTACCTTGGAAATTTATAAAAATACCCATTACAAAATATTTTCTTCAAAAAAGCATAAAAATAACATTTGTTTTCTATTACAAAATCTATTTTAATAACATCCTGTTTCTCTCGAGTTCCTTGTATTGATTTGATAGCGGCGATTTGAATTCAACAAAGGCAACACATAAATTTCTTTTTAACATTCATTTTTTATACACTTTAGAAAATATATAGCATGCATTTTACTGCTGATCCGTTACCGTGGTGACTAATTATAAACATCGCATCTTATTGCATAATTGCAATTTTCCGTTTGTAAAAAAAAAAAAAAAAACGGATACTGTGGCTGAAGGAAAAAACAATAATAAAATAATATTATACTGATGCTAGTGTTTAATTAAAGCTTAAGTTAATTTAGGATACCGTTACAAGTGTTTCTTTTATTCAATTCATAAAATTACCTCAACAATAAACCTTTCTGTCATCAAATTTTCTAAATTATTCCTTCATGCAATCACCACGAACGTTTAAACTAGAAGAGAATGCAAATTTGTAGAATTAGGTATTTATACGAATTGTCAACCAATCAGAATTAATGTGCGATCATGCATGACAATGTTATGTTTTACAATCGTCTCCATTTTTAAATGTCTTCGGACTTTTCGGATTTTATCGGCTTGGTTTTTAACAGTGTTTGTTAACATTTGAATCTGATTTCAATTTCGAAAATGCTTTAACTTTGAAACTTTTATTATAAATGCGTAATTTATTTACATAAACATGAAACTAATGCGCAAACACGCTTCTTTGCAAGTAGATTTCACATCATCTAGAGAACACCCGAACATATAAACTTTTAAGCGGGAAATTTTCAAACCAGATGTCAACCATTTCTTGGGGTTATAAAATTTGCAAAAGAAATAGAAATAGTGGTCGATAGTTCTTTTAAATGTTAAAACTTATTTTTCCTTATTTAATTTGGTTTTACTCGTACGATTTTTTTCAATAGCAGCATTTACTACAGTGACATATAATACATATTATCCTTTTTTTTCAATATATAAGTATTTTTCTTTGTGTCATATTTATTCTTGTGAATCTTTTTCAACATTTCCACTAATTTTATGCGTTCATAATTGCTCTTAACAGAATTGCATGGGTATTATGAGTCTCTCATGTAAGATCATATAAATCAAACATGATTATAAATAATCATTCCGGTCGAGACTATGGAACGCCATGACTGCCTTATGTTAATAATCAACATTATATGCAGTGGTCACACCATTATATGAAGTGGTCATAACATTATATGAAGTGCTCATAACATTATATGCAGTGCTCACAACATTGTATGCAGTGCTCACAGCATTATGTACAGTGCTCACAACATTATATGCAGTGCTCACAACTTTATATGAAGTGCTCACAATATTATACGCAGTGGTCAAAACATTATATGCAGTGGTCGCAACATTATACGTTTTTTGTTGATGAAGGTGATGATCAGTGATGGTGATGATGATGTTTGATGGTGATGATAATGTTTGATGGTGAATGATGATGTTGGATGTATGTGATGGTGGTGGCTCAGATTCGGTAAACCTCGGGTTTTATCAGCGGAAATTACCGAATCCATAATTGGTAATGCACCCAGCAAACAAATTGAAACCAAGTTATCAAAAACATGTCATTATTAAGGCAGTATACATTAATATTTAAAACTTATTGAAATAAGGAAATTAAGAAGTATGATCTATTTACCACAAGTTTATTCCACACCAGTGGCGGATCCAGGGGGGGGGGGGGGGGTTCCGGGGGTTGGAACCCCCCTTTTTTTTTGCCGATCAATGCATTTGAATGGGAGCATATAGTTGGAACCCCACCCCCCCCCCCTTTTACTCTGGGTTGGGAACTCCCCCTTTTAAAATGGCTGGATCCGCCACTGCACACCAGGGTATTTTAATGATCAGTTTCATCATATTCACAACATATATTAACCGTGCAGACTGATGAACAAACGTAGCAAACGTTTTCATTCACATCCACGATCTTAGTTTTCATAAGAGATGATAACTATAAATGAAAATGTTAAAATGGGTCTTGAAAAGGTATTTTTTCTAATGAAAGTTTATATCTCTATATAAGGCTGCTTCTTATATTTATAAGACAAACTGTTTGACGTGCCAAAAGCTGGCAAAAAATGGTACACTTAATACTTATTCATGTAAAAATGCAAAATTCTGAAAATCGATGCCATATAATGACTCTATCATGACATATATACGCAACATTAATATGGCACTTAGGTCTTATAAAAAACTGAATATTTTATTTAAACTGAGTACTGACTATAAAGTCGCGATCCCACCTTGCTGAAGTTCTTCAGTAGGAAATGAACTCGAGGCATATATATCGTACAAAGTTTCCTTCGATATTTCATCAACTAAAATCTTTATTTTTAACTAATTATGCCATGCGTATAATTTCTTACGACGAACAGAACTAGTTCATTCATTTCAGGAATCTAATGTACAGTGGTTGTCGTTTGTTTATGTAATTTATACGTGTTTCGCGTTTATCGTTTTTTTTTTTTTTTTTTTTGTATAGATTAGACCGTTGGTTTCCCCGTTTGAATGGTTTTACACAAGTAATTTTGGGGCCCTTTATAGCTTGTTGTTCGGTCTTAAAGGCAGTACATTGACCTATAATGGTTTACTTGTGACTTGGATGGAGAGTTGTCTCATTGGCACTCATACCACATCTTCCTTTAGTTTCATCTTTTCCTCAGAATGAATTTCCAATAAATTAATAAAATTATGGCTGTCCAATTGCAGACAAACGCAGGCGTTATTTTTTCTGATATAGTTTTCAATCGAATTGCCTTGATAACATCAAGGAATTGTATATTTGAAATATACAATTCCTTGATAACATGACTTCAACAACTGTTTCTATTTGTTTGCGGTGCACTATCAATTATGACTGTATTCGGTAATTTCCGATAAAAAAAAAATCCGAAGTTTACCGAATGAACCACCACCATCACATACATCAATCATCGTCATCAACATCACTGATCATCACCTTCATCAACAAAAAAGTATAATGTTGTGATCACTTCATGTAATGTTGTGAGCACTTCATATAATGTTGTGAGCACTTCATATAATGTTGTGAGCACTTCATATAATGTTGTGAGTACTTCATATAATATTTGGACCACTGCGTATAATGTTGTAAGCACTTCAAATAATGTCGTGAGCACTGCATATAATGTTGTGAGCATTGCATATAATGGTGTGACAACTGCATACAATGGTGTGAGCACAGCATATAATGCTGATTATTAACATAAGGCAGTCATTGCGTTCCATAGAGAAGCATCCTGGTGTCTCATAACTAGGCTATTATTGTATATACATGTATAGATTAAATTATATCGGATAAAATTGATTTGCTTTACGCCGCGTGATGGGAATTTTATTTTATGACTGAATTATTTAGAAAACTTTAAAATATCATATACCAAAAGATTAAACAATGAATTATATTTCTACGAACCGTGTCAAACGCCTTTCTAGTTTCTCATACCAATGAAAGCAAAATATTAATGCGGTATGAATAGTTTTTAAGTTATCTGATATATATGGTCTATAGGAAAATATTTGGTTGTGAAATGCTATGATTTGGGATGTGGAAAATCAATTTCTTCAAAAGAAGGGTCCTCTTGGACAATGGAATTAAGACACTTAATTGAAAGCAGGGGTGATAGATGAGTACAATAGTTGACGTCTTGGCTAATTTGTGAAATTTGTTTATGAACCGCGGATTATGCGCTCAATTAATTTCTATTTTTTTCAGTGCTATTCATGTTGACTCTTCTTGTACACTCTATTTTCATTGTGTCACAGAATTGTGAATTTTGTGTATTATATGTCGACCATACTATCCTAAACTTTGCTGAAAGGTAAGAATCTAGGAAGCAAATAATGTTTATGAAATTGAAATGTGAGAGAGAGAGAGATATTGTCCTGTTTTGTATTTGAAGTGCAAACGTGTAAAGATCCGTAATCTTATCACTGTTCGCTATAGTATCAAAAAAGTTAATATGCTTAGTATAGATATCATATATATATATTGTCACTGGCTCAGACGTACTTATATATATATATATATATATATATATATATATATATATATATATATATATATATATATATATATATATATATATATATATATGAATCCCGCCGAGGGAACAACAAAAAATTTGCGAAAGCAAATTTACAGATCTAACATTGTTGGGTTGATATATATATAAATACGTAATGCGTAAGTTGATTTTAATGATGGGGAAAATACAGCTTTTAAGAAATTCGTTAAGTTGTATTTGTTATTTGGGTTTTGTTTTTGTTTTTTGATCTTGTTCTTTTGGTTTTGGTTTTGTTCTTGTTCTTTGGGTTTTGTTTTTGTCAGATTGATTTTTTTATGGGGGTTTATTAGTCAGTCAGGGACCAAATATGGCTGAAGAGTCAACATATGTCTGCGTCAGTAGCTAGGGAGTTAAATTAAATATGTAGACACGGTGGTTGTATTTTGATGGCACTTGCTGTATATCTTATTTGTTTCTCACTAGTGCATGTTTTGTTTTGAACATAAATCAGATTTACATAGTTTTCTGGATTGAAAAAAATAAAATTTGTCACATTCGAGACCATTTATAAACTTGAGTTTATCTGTTGTGTTATGTGTTTAGTATTTTGGTTCAAAGATGAAACTGTAAATGTCGCTCATCATAATATTGTTGTAAATGACAATTAATTGTTATGCCATTGACCCTCTCATGGGTGTAATTTGTGCTTAATAAAGTTATTATAAGTTACCATATGGCTTGCTATATGCGGTATTGGTTTTGTTCGTTGTTGCCGGAAGGCCTGGTTGCTAACTTTTGAGTTGCTAACTTGTACATCATTTCGTTTCTGGTGTAGAGTTGTCTTATTGGCATTCATACCACTTCTTCTCGTTTTCTTACACGGTTGAAAAATGCCATTCAAGAAAACGTAAAATCAGAAAACAACACTCCTAACATGTTTCAAACATTTAAAATTGAAAGTGGCAGCAATGCTGTGTGCCGTCATGGCATGTTATTATTAAAATCGTCAGACTGTCGGAAAAAAGAATCATTGCATCACGCGGCATATTGGCTTGCTGCACATGTCGTGTTGAAAGATGTAACAACGGAACTTTCCAGACTTAAGATATATATATTTTAAACTTCCTTAGACTCGTAGTTAAAAAATATATTATAGATTATTTGTCTACATATTCTTTTTAAAGAACTTAAATAGTTTTTATTAATCTTTTTTTATCGCATTGTTTGTATTGTAATGAAAATGATTGTATTGTAATGTTTATGCCCTTTGGGGTCCATAATTGGAAAATAAAATATCTTCTTCTATTTTCTATTATCAGTCATGCATGATTTTTTTTATTAGTTGTTAGTGTCTTTGAACTAGCTGTCAGTAACTGCGAGTACTCTTAGATCTGTACTTGGTGTCTTTTTGTTGTAAGAGATATATGCAAGGCCACGTTCATGCACTCTGTTTTTGTTAGATGTATTTCTAAGTGTATCCATCTGATGAGTTAAGCCTTTTCAACTGATTTATATATTTCGTTCTTATATATATGTTGTACTGTTACACCACTGTTCAGGGTTAGGGGGTTGGGATCCCACTAACATGTTTAACCCTGCCTGTTTCTGTATGTATATGTACCTGTCCCAAGGCAGGAGCCTGTAATTCTGAATCAGTGGTTGTCGTTTGTTGATGTTACATATTTGTGTTTCGTTCATCTTTTCTGTACATAAATTAGGCCATTATTGTTTTCTCGTTTGAATTGTTTTAAATTTGACATTTAGGGGCCTTTTAAACTGAGCTGAATATGCGGTATGGGCTTTGTCTATTGTTGAAGGCTGTACGGTGTCCTATAGGTGTTAATTTCTGTGTCATTTGGTCTCTTGTGCAGAGTTGTCTCATTGGCAATCATACCACATCTTCTGTTTTCTTATAATAATTGAAATACACGCAAGAGCGATTGAATGGTCAGGCTTAATTGTCTCCGCAATAAAAGGTCGAAACTATTAGAGATTGTACCGATTATCATAATTATCTCATTAATGACATAGGTACTTGAGTAAAGAGCAATAGCGGTATTCCAAATCAGTCATTTATTTATTTATTTTAATTTATCTCAATTATTTTCGAGTTTTTCTGCATTAAATTTACAAAATTATACTGGAAGTAACATGCATTTAATATTTATAATCAATTCCTAGTTTACTATCTGCAGCGGTCACTGATATTATCAGTCGATGACCGCTGCAGATGGTAAACATCCTATTTCATATTGACACAGAAAACGCGAAAATAATTGAAATAAAAACAAAACAAAAAATAACAAATGTTGGAGAAAAGGGGGCTAAAAAATTCTCTCGTGATTAATCCAGATATTCGGTTATGTATACCTTGTATGTCTTTGATTGTAACTTTATTGTTTATAAAAAAATATATATAAATCCGAGGCATACATAATTTTAAAATTGTCTGATGTATTTAAAAGTGTCTCATAAGTCAATTCTAAGGTTGGATATTTTATTTCTGTTTTTATTATGAATTGTTGTATATATATATTGTCTGATCAAATATGTGACACTATAATAAAATAATTATTTATCATTTATAACATATGGTGACATTTAGTGTTCGACACGATGTAAAAATAAATAAATGGATTAAATGTATGAAGAAAAAGGTTAATTATAAGGAACAACATTGACAAAGAATAATGATAAGTTAACCGAGTGCTTAGCGAAGTATATTAGTTGGCACATCTTTTGTCCAAATGTTAGTTTTAATTTTGATTAGAGTTATCTCTCTTGTATCGTGTCAAATCATGATAAGGTTTTCAAAATACTGCCAATGGGGTGTTATTTGCGTACCACATGTACAAAACAGGGTGTAAATCGAACTATGCGAGTCCAGATTATTTAAAGTGTTCAAAACATCGAACAGAGGACAACCCATAAAAACAAAGAAAAATCGTAAAAATATTGTGAACTAGTTTCTTGAAAAAAAAATTGACCGCCTGCGTATTACAATGTTTGAAATACAAGGTTAACTCTCAACATAAGGTAATTTTCAATATACAGGGATTATGATACAGCACTCTAAAATCAAGAACAACTATAAGTGTAAATAAAAGTTATCCAATTGAATTTGAATTAACTTTTCTTTTCGATACCCAAAACTTGACATTGGAATATTATTTACACTGTTACAGAGGAACTTGACTGATGTCCATGATAGTCAAAATGCATACGACAGTGGGAAAAGAGAAAAGAGGGGCACCATAAAAAAAAACCTTCTGTTATAGTAATATCGTATGGATTTCCAAAAGAACACGTAAAAAATGAATTTAAGTAAAATGTTAAAGAATTTTGACTAAAAATTTATGAAAAACAAAAGAAGTACATACAGATATATATAGAAAAGGGAGTTCACATTGTTTCTGGTGCATGGGATTCAATTTGCTCAAACTTAAGTTTAATATATGAATGACATGAAAACCAAATGTATTTCTGTTATTACTGTATAGCCTTCATGGGCGCATGAGTCGGGAGTAATCCCCCTACTTGTTAAAGTCGTTGCAAAACAATTTTTTGGAAACCCCCCCTTTTTTGCCGTAAAAAGAGGAGGGGACCCGAGTAAACCCTTGACTAGCGAATATGAGCGAGCACTGACTAATTACCAGACTATAAGATTATTGAAATGTATTATTTACTGTAGTGAACTTTCAGAAGTATGCTAACTCCAAATTAAATAATTCAAAATATCCTCCCATTTCTTACTATATTTCTGACGCTTTCGGTTGATATTGATAAGTTAGTAATGACTCATTTCTGAGTTATGTGTGTGTATAGAAATATAGAACCTCTACTTTCAATTTGCTCGACGATCCTTTTAAATTAGATTCTGATAGATAATATAGTGATAATACTTCGTCTTGTCAATTTGTGTATAAAATCTTGCTTTTTGTTGAACCTTTTGAACAAACTTCTTCCAACAGCAAAATAGTTCATGGTTCAACCGACAGGGGCGGGTCCAGCCATTTTAAAAGGGTTTCCAAACCAAGAAAGGGGGGTCGAACCATGTGTCCCTATTAGAAAACAGATCGTATAAAAAGCAGTGGCGGATCCAGAACTTTCCCTAAGGGAGGGACCGCTGACTGACCTAAGGGGGGCCCACTCCAGTCATGCTTCAATGATTCCCTATATAATCAACCAAATTTTTCCAACGAAAGGGGGACCCGGGACCCCCCCCCCAGGGCCCCCCTGGATCCGCCTAAAAAAAGGGGGTCCCCCATCCCTCTGGATCCGCCAATCATGATTGAAGATGGTTAGGCTTTTCAAAGATTACTTGTTTGTTTCCTTTTGCACGTCATCGTAAGGTATTCGCAATAATGTTGGTCATGGGAAAGCTATTTTTTACGTTTTTACACAGATATTTCATTTTTGGCGGGAAATACAAGATATGTTGGATATGTTATTTGTTGATGTGTAACGCCACATTCACCAGTCCCTTTTTTATTGGCCCATAGTCTTAGTGAAAAGCTGTACCACCTAGACAGAATCACAGACCTTAGCAGCCAGGGTATAGGGCCATTCGTAAAGATTATAGATCATTATAGTCAGTCGAACACACCTAGCCAATAGCTATAGCAATAAAAATTCATGCGGCATGAATGCCGGACTGCAGTTTCTATGGAAATGTACAGAGGTGGATTTATGGGGGGCAAGTAATCTTTGAAAAGCCTAACCATCTTCAATCATGATTGGCGGATCCAGGGGGATGGGGGACCCCCTTTTTTTAGGCGGATCCAGGGGGGCCCTGGGGGGGTCCCGGGTCCCCCTTTCGTGGGAAAAATTTGGTTGCTTATATTGGGAATCACTGAAGTGTGACTGGAGCGGGCCCCCTCTTAGGTCAGTCAGTGGGCCCCCACTTATGAAAATTTCTGGATCCGTCACTGATGTATTATATGCCTGTTAAATAGCTGCACGAAATATTACATGATAGAATTGAGTTATAGAAATAGAAAAAAACAAGTTAAAATTTTGCGATTTAGTTGTAAATCACGGGTTGGGATTTTAATTTTATTCAGATTTATAATTTAAGACATAATTATGTACTACATCATTTATCACGCACTTTTATTTGATAAAGTATTACAACGGACACGATTTTCAAATTAAGCGTGATTGAAAAAATCTTTATTCTTTATATTAGGGTTTCGCTTAAATGTTTAGGCTCACAATAAACAATAATTGCTCATGGTATATAAGATACAAATTATACAAATCCTTGAGTAAATCATATATAAACTATATTTAAGTCATTCACTAGACAAATGGACATCCGGAAAGTTGTCGTTAACCTTGTTACATTTTGATCGTGTGATATGAAACTCGTACAACCATACAGGTTGACAGGTCATATCCACTTTGATAGGCATGCACGCATCATCGCGGAAAGACACCTCTTTCGTCCGTTTATGGAAAGGTAACATATGAAATCACGTGACTTACCTTAACCTTTCGCCATCTTGAATTTACAGCCGCCATTTTTACTCTAGATTTTACCTACAACGGCTTGCTGCCGTGGCAATTTTGTTGAAAAGTGAAGAATCCCAAAAGTTGAGTATGGCAGGAAATATCCGGGAAGAACAAGTGCATTGGGCCAAAATTGCCGAACAGGCTGAGAGATTCGATGATATGGCAGAAGCCATGAAAAAGGTAACAGAGAATTTAGAGAACGATGAAAAAAAGGAATTGTCAGTGGAAGAAAGAAATTTATTATCAGTTGCATATAAGAATGTGGTAGGTGCCCGAAGATCATCTTGGCGAATGGTATCACTGATAGAAAATAAAGCAGAGAGTACTCAACCAAGGCATAAATTAGCACAACAATTTCGGGTAAAACTTGAAGATGAACTTAATAAAATCTGCCAGGAGGTTCTTGATCTTTTAGATAAGCAACTCCTTGCAAATGTTACTTCAGATGAAAGCAGAGTATTTTATTTGAAAATGAAGGGCGATTATTATAGATATATGGCTGAATATTCATCAGAAGAGGCTAGGCCAGGTATCGTAGAAAATTCTCAGAAGGCTTATATGGATGCTATGGATTGTGCAAAAGAGAAAATGCCACCAACACATCCTAGCAGATTAGGTCTCGCATTAAATTTCTCTGTATTCTATTACGAAATTTTGAATACCCCAGAGAGAGCTTGCCATCTAGCAAAAGAGGCATTCGATGCTGCTATTGCTGAATTAGACAATTTGGATCAGGAGTCTTACAAAGACAGTACACTTATAATGCAGCTTTTACGTGACAACCTTACACTATGGACATCCGATGCCCAGCAAGAAACAGAGGGAGACAACTAATGTTTAAAAAAAACTAAGGCTACATTTTAAGTTTACAATGCTGCTCAACTGATTAAAATTTGGACATAGTTGTGAGTGAAAGCAATACGAGGACGACTCTTTTACCTAGAATAGTGTATCTGTTCAGTTGCCTATCCTAAAAACATAATTTATATACTAGCTAATTGTAATGAAGTGCTCTAGAGATACTGCCACTTATTGTGATCAGAGAAATGGACATGCAGCAGTAACGCCGTTCTGTTCAAATCCAGTTATTTCATAGTCATCATTACTCTTCTTTTATACGTAAACACATATCCACAAAAACTGTTCATGTGTCTTCTGGAAAGTTAAAGAATTTGTATGTTTAATATTTTATGGCGTTTTATTTTGTATTCGTTAGGTGATGATTCTTATTTACGCCTTTTATGTAACTTATAGTTATTATTAGCTTTGATCAGTCAGAAACATATTTTCTTGTTATACTGTAATAAATTTGTACCTGCCATTGAATATGAACAATTAATTTGCTAACATGATATAACAAAATCTAGGTCACATTTTTTAAGATGCCAATCTTTATTGAAATGGTGTGTGAAAGGCACTTTCTTCATCTATGGCTTGTGTAACTTACATGTATTCTATATTTTTTTTAGTAAGGACAGGCTTTTTTATTTGTTGGTTTACTGACTTTGTATGTGAAAGATTCAGGTTGGTCTCTAAAAAAAATAATAAACCAAACGTTTTTTTACAAGACATTCATATGTATTGAATTACTGTGTACTTGTATTTAACTTCTTTTTGTAATCATTCCGAAAATTGTAGTGCATAATATTATTCCTGAGCTGTTTCAAACTTCCACAATAATTCAAAACTCAGGACAAGTAATGAGTACAAATTTGGGTAGAGTAATTTTTTCCTGTTCTTCAGTTTGTGACTTACATGTATGTCCCTTTTAAACTTTATATGATATGAAAAGGGGGAATCATCTGTGTCCACATTTATTTATTCATATTTCAGGGATTATTAATTTGGTTGATACGGCAGGATTAAAAAAACAGATTTTTTTTTTAATTTGTCAATGCAGCATAATGCACATCTGTAAACCAACAAATAAATAAAACCTCGCCTTAATATCATTTACTGCAACAATTGTGTCATCAAATGTTCTATTCCCTTAATTCAATTTCACACATGTACTACACTTACCAACTAGATTAGCGCTTTTTTCAAAAATGGTTTTAAAGCTAGACTGGACATTTAACGGTACTCATCTCCTTATATAATTAGCAGACAAAGACATGTACATGTATGTCTATATAATCTTCCTCTCAAGAAAGAGTGAGTCACTTATGATACATAGAAACATACTTTTGACTGAATCATGGCAATTATGTTTCATTTCTATGTTATAAGAAACATGGGAAAGTATAAGAATGGGAGGCAGAGAGATTAAAAGGTGGCAGTGGTGTAAACTATTTGTATTAAGTTTTAAATTTCAGAGTAAGGGAAGTTTCAAACAGACCTTAAGGCTTCATACTTTTATTAATTTTGAGAATTGAAATGGGGAATATGTCAAAAAGACAACAACCCAAACAAAAGAGCAGGAAATACATTGTAGATACATGTACCGTATGTTATGAAGTTTCCATTTGTCATTTGTTCTTGACCTCATTTTCATGGTTCAGGAAATGCTTGGAAAAAAGTTTAGTTTCGTCATGTGAATTTATCACTTATTATGAGTAATTGGATTATTAATAAGGTGACTGGTCTACAAGTACATGTCTGTAACACAGGTTTCATCTTACATTGACCTTGTTGCATAGATCAGTCTTTAAGGATAAAGTTACATTATATAAGGTCTGCTTCTAAGAATACTAATCTGTATTTGGTGTGTTTGTTTGTATGGAATTATTGTTAGGTGTACATGTCAGGTCACACTTAGAAATATTTGGGTTTGCCCAAACCCTATATAAATTGTAAATGTAGCTACCCAAAGGTAAAGACATTGGGTAGATAGGTCTTTTCTTTTTTTTCGTTGAAAAAGAAATTGAAGTGTCATATATTTTTAGTTCGCATAAAGACAATGAGATGTGTGTTCATGGCAGCTATTTTCTTGGTAACTTATGACAAACAACCGTATTCTTGTTTATGGCCCAGTCTTGCAGGTATCTTCTGACCTTGAACTCATTTTTAGTAGAAGTCAATTTTTTTGTAGTCTATTTGTCTTATTCTTTGATATAGGAAGATGTGGTATGAGTGCCAATGAGACAATTCCCCATCGAAGTAAAAAAATTATAAAAGTTAACTATTGTAGTTCAAAGTACAACCTTCAACATATAGCCTTGGCTCACATCGAAAAAGTAGGCTACATGTATAAAGGGCCCCAAAAATTACTAGTGTAAAACTGTTCAAACAGATTTATAAGATGTTTGACCACATTTGTTTTGTGTCAGAAACCTATATTATGTTAAATTTTTTTATCACAATCCAAATTCAGACGGTATCAAACTTGAATATTGTGTCCAAATTTTCCTCAACTGTTCAGGCTTCAACCATGGTATCAGACTGCTCAGCGAAGCATTTTATTTTAAAAGGTAGCATTTTTGCTTTAAGTGCAAGGTTGTGGGTCAGATCACTTCAAATAGATATAAGAAGATGTGGTATAAGTGACAATGAGACAACTCTCCATCCATGTCACAATTTGTAAAAGTAAATCATTATAGGTGGAAAGTACGGTCTTCAAATAGAGCCTGTGTTCAGGAGGAAAGCAAGCTCTGAAAGGCCCCAAAAATTGACTAGTGTAATACCATTCAAACAGGAAAACCAAATGAAAACCAAATAAATGGTTCTGTTAATCTTGAGGATTTCACAATCAAAGAGCTAAAAGCAAGTAGTAGTAGTAGGTCAACAGTATTTAGTGTAAAAATGATAGTAAGGTGAATTATCGAAATCTGACGGGCCTCATCTGACCTTGACTTAATTTTCATGGTTCATATTTGTCAAATTAATGTTATCAAGTTCGTTTTTGTCAAGCCTGAGACACCTGTCTCAAAAACTCGACAGGGATAGTGATCCAGAATCAGCAGCTAACTTCTTAAAAGCTTTATATTTTAGGAAGATGGAAGACCTGCATGCTTCATACTATGTATTTTACGAAGTTTCCGTCTGTCATATGCCCATTGTCCTTGACCTCATGTTCATGGTTCAGTGATTACATGAAAAAAAGTATTGTAATGTTAATTTCTTTCTTAATTACAAGTATGAGTAATAGAATAACTATATTTGTATGGTGTACCTTGAAGGTCGTCGTGTCAGTCAGACAGTTCATTTGACCTCGACCTAATTTCATGATTAGTGAAAAAGGTTAAGTTTTCATGGTCAAGTTCATACATCTGGTACTATAAGCAATAGGTCTACTATATTTGGTGTATGGAATAATTGTAAGGTGTACATGTCCAACTGGCAGGTGTCATCTGACCTTTATCTCATTTTTATGGTTCAGTGATCAAATTGAAGTTTTTTAGTTTGGATCTTATACTATATAAAATATGTTGACTATATTTGGTGTATGCACGGCTGATAATCTACACACGCAGAACATTTGGTTCTGCAATGAAAACCGTGAGAGGATTTTCCGGTTGTGCTTGAGTGGAGTAATTGTCCCCGCTTCAAAAGGTGTGTACATTTTTAAATCGCGATTTCCTTATTAAACTCATCAAAATATTGAAAATCGGAGAATGCTATGATGTGGTGAATACTTAAACGAACAGATACATGTATCATTTACTGCTGTACGTGGAGTTAAACTTGATCCTACAAAATCAGTTGCCCCAAGAGAAATGGCCTAAAAAAGTGACATTTTAATTTTGAAATGGTTCTATTTACTGACCTACAAGTTCAAATTTACTTTTTTCTCGGTCAATGGATATGAATGACGTTTTGAGCGGTGTGTACGTTGTCCGGTGTTGATAGACATCTTAATAAATCTATAAACCTCATATTTTCAGTATGTCATGCGTGAGGGGATCGGTTCTGATTGAGGACATCGCGAAATCATATTTTTGAATCCAAGCTATGAGTCTTTGAAAGTTGCCTAAGTGTGGTTAGATTGTTCATGAAAAACACATTTGTGTGCATAAAGAAAAATTATGCGAGAGAATTTTGAAATACAAAAAAATCATAAAGTTTTCTTTTTATGAATAAACAGTCTAACAAATTAATTGCAAATATGTCTCCAAATTCGTGGATTTGGGCAAATAATCGGTCTAGTTTTATTAATTATATTGTAATTTTCGTTGTTATTAATAAATGTTATATCAGTATTAGAAATCTAATCTTGAACTCTTTCTAGTGTATTTTCAATTTTTGGGATTGTTTTTTAGACATTCAAATGTGACGTCACTTTGTGTGTTGATGGCTTTGGCTAACTCGACTGAATTTTTATGTGCTGGCTTTATGTATCCTTTTTTTTACGACCGCAAAAATTTTAATTTTTCGTCGTATATTGCTATCACGTTGGCGTCGTCGTCGTCGTCTTGCGTCGTCGTCGTCCGTCGTCGTCGTCCGAATACTTTTAGTTTTCGCACTCTAACTTTAGTAAAAAAGAATAGAAATGGATGAAATTTTGACACAAGGTTTATGACTACAAAAGGAAGGTTGGGATTGATTTTGGGAGTTTTGGTCCCAACATTTTAGGAATTAGGGGCCAAAAAGGGCCCAAATAAGCATTTTCTTGGTTTTCGCACTATAACTTTAGTTTAAGTGAATAGAAATCTATGAAATTTTGACACAAGGTTTATGACCACAAAAGGAAGGTTGGGATTGATTTTGGGAGTTTTGGTTCCAACAGTTTAGGAATTAGGGGCCAAAAAAGGGCCCAAATAAGCATTATTCTTGGTTTTCGCACAATAACTTTAGTATAAGTAAATAGAAATCAGTGAAATTTAAACACAAGGTTTATGACCACAAAAGGAAGGTTGGGATTGATTTTGGGAGTTGAGGTCCCAACAGTTTAGGAATTAGGGGCCAAAAAGGGGCCCAAATAAGCATTATTCTTGGTTTTCGCACCATAACTTAAGTATAAGTAAATAGAAATCTATGAAATTTAAACACAAGGTTTATGACCATAAAAGGAAGGTTGGGTTTGATTTTGGGAGTTTTGGTCCCAACAGTTTAGGGATAAGGGGCCCAAAGGGTCCAAAATTGAACTTTGTTTGATTTCATCAAAAATAGAATAATTGGGGTTCTTTGATATGCTAAATCTAACTGTGTATGTAGATTCTTAATTTTTGGTCCCGTTTTCAAATTGGTCTACATTAAGTTCCAAAGGGTACAAAATTAAACTAAGTTTGATTTTAACAAAAATTGAATCCTTGGGGTTCTTTAATATGTTGAATCTAAAAATGTACTTCGATTTATGATTATTGGCCCAGTTTTCAAGTTGGTCCAAATCGGGGTCCAAAATAAAACTTTGTTTGATTTCATCAAAAATTGAATAATTGGGGTTCTTTGATATGCCAAATCTAACTGTGTATGTAGATTCTTAATTTTTGGTCCCGTTTTCAAATTGGTCTGCATTAAAGTCCAAAGGGTCCAAAATTAAACTAAATTTGATTTTAACAAAAATTGAATTCTTGGGCTTTTTTGATATGCTGAATCTAAACATGTACTTAGATTTTTGTTGATGGGCCCAGTTTTCAAGTTGGTTCAAATCAGGATCCAAAATTATTATATTAAGTATTGTGCAATAGCAAGAAATTTTCAATTGCACAGTATTCAGCAATAGCAAGAAATCTTCAATTGCACAGTATTGTGCAATAGCAAGAAATTTTCAATTGCTCAGTATTGCGCAATAGCAAGAAATTTTCAATTGCACAGTATTGTGCAATAGCAAATATTTTCAATTGCACAGTATTGCGCAATAGCCAGAAATATCTAATTGCACAATATTGTGCAATAGCAAGAAATTTTCAATTGATTGGAGTTATCTTTCTTTGTCCAGAATAGTAGTTGAGTCAACTTAAATCATTGTTTTATACAATATACAATGTATATTCACTTTTACTACCAACTGATAAATTAAAACAATCTTTACCATTCAGTGATAACAAGCACCTTTTGTTACATTTTAATATTTTATGATGTATTTAAATGAGTAGTTATTGTTGCAAACTCCATTAGAAATTTGAATTGAGATCAGTTTTGGAAAAAGGGAAAGGGGGATGTGAAAAAAAATGGGGGGGGGGGGGGGTTAAATTTTTCTCATTTCAGATTTCATAAATAAAAAGAAAATTTCTTCAAACATTTTTTTGAGAGGATTAATATTCAACAGCATAGTGAATTGCTCAAAGGCAAAAAAAAATTTTTTAAGTTCATTAGACCACATTCATTCTGTGTCAGAAACCTATGCTGTGTCAACTATTTAATCACAATCCAAATTTAGAGCTGTATCCAGCTTGAATGTTGTGTCCATACTTGACCTAACCGTTCAGGGTTCAACCTCTGCGGTCGTATAAAGCTGCGCCCTGCGGAGCATCTGGTTTATTCTGTAATAAGTCTTCGATTTTATCATGACTTTTTTGTATATCTATTATATAGTCATTTCATATAAAATTACTGGTTGCAAAAGTAAGAATTATTCTAAATAATAAGGATGTTCTTATCCCAGACAGAAAGTCCCAACATTTTGTAGAACTGTTTGTCCTCATTATACGTGACAATATTTGGCTTTCGCAGTTTATTCATTTTTTAGCGTCACTGATTAATCTTGTATGGACGAAACGCGCGTCTGGGGTAAATTTGTTTAAACCTGGTACCTTTTGTTAGCTATTATTAGTGTGTGTCTCTGTCCTATATGTTCTCTCATTTATTGTTATTGTAGTTCTGTCATGCAATGTTGTCCTTTGAATGTTACATTTAATATTGCCATAAAAGCGGGAGGTTTGGCATGCAACAAAGCCAGGTTCATCCCACCATTTTTAGCTCACCTGGCCCAAAGGGCCAAGTGAGCTTTTCCCATCACTTGGCGTCCGTCGTCGTCGTCCGTCGTCGTTAACTTTTACAAAAATCTTCTCCTCTGAAACTACTGGGCCAAATTTAACCAAACTTGACCAAAATCATCATTGGGGTATCTAGTTTAAAAAATGTGTGGCGTGACCCGGCCAACCAACCAAGATGGCGCCATGGCTAAAAATAGAACATAGGGGTAAAATGCAGTTTTTGGCTTATAACTCAAAAACCAAAGCATTAAGAGCAAATCTGACAGGGGTAAAATTGTTTATCAGGTCAAGATCTATCTGCCCTGAAATTTTCAGATGAATCCGACAACCCGTTGTTGGGTTGCTGCCCCTGAATTCGTAATTTTAGGGAATTTTTGCTGTTTTTGGTTATTATCTTGAATATTATTATAGATAGAGATAAACTGTAAACAGCAATAATGTTCAGCAAAATAAGATTTACAAATAAGTCAACATGACCAAAATGGTCAGTTGACCCTTTTAAGAGTTATTGACCTTTATAGTCAATTTTTAACCACTTTTCGTAAATCTTAGTAATCTTTTACAAAAATCTTCTCCTCTGAAACTACTGGGCCAAATTAATCCAAACTTGGCCACAATCATCTTTGGAGTATCTAGTTTAAAAATGTGTCCGGTGACCCGGTCAACCAACCAAGATGGCCGCCATGGCTAAAAATAGAACATAGGGGTAAAATGCAGTTTTTGGCTTATAACTCAAAAACCAAAGCATTTAGAGCAATTCTAACATGGATAAAACTGTTCATCAGGTCAAGATCTATCTGCCCTGAAATTTTCAGATGAATCGGACAACCCGTTGTTGGGTTGCTGCCCCTGAAATGGTAATTGTAAGGAAATTTTACTGTTTTTGGTTATTATCTTGAATATTATTATAGATAGAGATAAACTGTAAACAGCAATAATGTTCAGCAAAGTAAGATTTACAAATAAGTCAATATGACCGAAATGGTCAGTTGACCCCTTTAGGAGTTATTGCCCTTTATAGTCAATTTTTAACCATTTTTTGTAATCTTTTACAAAAAATCTTCTCCTCTGAAACTACTGGGTTAAAAAAATCTTCTCCTCTGAAACTACTGGGTTAAATAATCCAAACTTTTACAAAAAATCTTCTCCTCTGAAACTACTGGGTTAAATAATCCAAACTTGGCCACAATCATTTTTGGGGTATTTAGTTTAAAAAATGTGTCCGGTGACCCGGCCATCCAACCAAGATGGCCGCCACGGCTAAAAATAGAACATAGGGGTAAAATGCAGTTTTTGGCTTATAACTCAAAAACCAAAGCATTTAGAGCAAATCTGACTGGGGTCAAATTGTTTATCAGGTCAAGATCTATCTGCCCTTAAATTTTTAGATGAATCGGACAACCCGTTGTTTGGTTGCTGCCCCTAAATTGGTAAGTTTAAGGAAATTTTGCTGTTTTTGGTTATTATCTTGAATACTATTATAGATAGAGATAACCTGTAAACAGCAATAATGTTCAGAAAAGTAAGATTTACAAATAAGTCAACATGACTGAAATGGTCAATCGACCCCCTAAGGAGTTATTGTCCTTTATCGTCAATTTTTAACAATTTTCATAAAATTTGTAAATTTTTACTAACATTTTCCACTGAAACTACATGGCCAAGTTCTTTATAGATAGAGATAATTGTAAACAGCAAGAATGTTCAGTGAAGTAAGATGTACAAACACATCACCATCACCAAAACACAATTTTGTCATGAATCTATCTGCTTCTTTTGTTTAATATTCATATATACCAAGGTGAGCGACACAGGCTCTTTAGAGCCTCTAGTTTTCTTAAAATGTCTTTTAAAGTCGGGAAAATGGCCATTGTTATATTATAATTCGTGTCTGTGTATGTTACATTTAAATGTTGTTTTTCTATTGTGTCGTATTTCTATAAATTTGACGTGTTTCACTCAGTTTTAGTTTGTAACCCGGATTTGCTTTTTTCTCAATCGATTTATGAAATTTGAACAGGGGTTTACTACTGTTGCCTTTATTGGAGACATATTTGCAATTTATTGGTTAGACTGTTTACTCATATACAGAAAACTTGGTGATTTATGGTATAAATCAAAATGTTTAAACAAATATTAAATTTGTGTTTTCATAATTTTTTAAAGTATGCAATTAAAGGGGAGATAACTCTTTTGGTAAAAAAGATATATACAGGGCTGATATGAAATTTATTTACTTTATTTGTGGCAAGACACAAATCGTTGACACATTTTTTTTTTTTTTTATTTTTCGTAAAACATAATATAAAACCTTTATTCCCACAATTTTGTCAAAAATTCTATCTCATACTTTTTTAGGCACAAAAATGTGTTTTTCATGAACAATCTAACCACATTTAGGCAACTTTCAAAGACTCATAGCTTGGATAAAATGGGGAATGTGCCAAAGAGACAACAACCCGACCATACAGCAGACAACAGCAGAAGGTCACCAACAGGTCTTCAATGCAACGAGAAATTCTCGCACCCGGAGGCGTCCTTCAGCTGGCCCCTAAACAAATATATACTGGTTCAGTGATGATGAACCCCAGAGATATGTGATTTCACGTCCCCTCACGCATGACATACTGAAAATATGAGGTTTATAGATTTATTAAGATGTCTATCAACACCGGACATCGTACACATCGCCTAAAACGACATTCATACCATTGACCGAAAAACAAAAGTAAATTTGAACTTGTAGGTCTGTAAATAGAACCATTTCAAAATTAAAATGTCACTTTTTATGCCATTTCTCGTGGGGCAACTGATTTTGTAGGAGTTCAACTCCACGTACAGCAGTAAATGATACATGGATCTCTTCGTTGAAGTATTTACCACATCATAGCATTCTCCGATTTGCAATACTTTGATCAGTTGAATAAGAAAATTGCGATTTAGAAATGTATATACCTTTTGAAGCGGTGAAAATTACTCCACTCAAGCACAACCGGAAAATACTCTCACGGTTTTTATTGCAGAACCAAATGTTCTGCGTGCGTAGATTACCAGCCGTGGTATGGATATATTATGATGCACATGTCAGTCTCACAGGTTCTATTTTACCTTGACCTCATTTCATAGTGCATTCCTCAGTGTTTTGGTTTGTAAACTTGAACCAATACGTCAACAATATTTTGTGTATGGAAAGGATTTCTGTCTGGCATAGCTCATCTGACCTTGACCTCATTTTCATGGTTCATTGGTCAATGTTTTGTTTTCTTGGTTAAGTCTGTTTCTTAGAAACTACAAGCAATAGGTGTACCTATATTTCTAAATTGGTTTATCTGACCTCATTTTCTTGGGTCATGTTGGGTTCATTTGATTCTCGTAGTAAAGCTTTATATTTTAATTGGACAATCAACATAAAATCAATGGTTAGTAAAGAAGGTGAGCCATTTCAGCATGTGCACCCTTGTTCAGATACTATAAGCAGTATACAAATCATCTATATTTGGTGTATGGAAGGTAAATATTATACAAATCTGTCTGGTGCATTTTCATACATGTATTCCTTTCATGGCTGTCTGATATGCTGTAATAATCTTTTATACATATAGTTGCACATTATCAAGTCGCTCAGTAATTCAATATAGACGTTAAGGACATGAACTCCATCTGAATTATTTTTTTATGGTCAATGCTCTTTTATATCATAACTTATTTTCCCTATTCAATGTGGTTCTTATTCATATGACATTGGAATAATCGTGATATCAGTACTGACCCTCTATTTAAAAAAAGGGAGGATCCATGCCCCTAGCGTCGTGGGTATTCTAAAATTAATTCATAATAGTGCATTAAGTAATAAGGACTTTATAGTTAAGAGAAGTTTTAAGTTGTGGATCTAGGATTTCAAATAATCAAAAAAGGTGTGTGTTTAGGGGGTGGGGTGGTATAACATACTTAGAAGAACCGTGACTGGTGCAATTAGGTCTTAGAAAATTTACTCAGATCTTAGAGGTAGTTTCTGATGAAACAAAATGTTTTATCTGATCACGGAATTGATCCCCGGGCTAATAATCCTTGTAAAGTTATAGATTTTGTTCACAAACTAGCTATCTTTGATGACTTTCATGAGTTTATTTTTATTAATCAATTGATTTATGTGCTGAAATCATGAAACTATTTTATTGTAGTATATATTGATCCCAACCCCAGTTCCGTATCTTGTATTACATAGAAATACAGCCTTTTATCATCTATGGTCATAAGGTTTGTTTCCTGGTTAATCGATTATAAAAATGCTTCTTAAGTACATAATTGCTAATCAACTTTCAAAAGACCATGACCTTCATCTCACACTTGAATTGCCCGTTGAGAAGCATTGTCCATCTGTACGTGTTTCACATAAGGTGGAAAATCGAAAATTTGATAAAACTAGGTGCAATTAGAATGTTAATTAGTTCAAGGACTTAATTTTACTGTTTGAAGTTTTTGTTATCATCAAAATGACACGCAGTCCCAGATGATTTCATCTTCCCAATTGTGAACGTTCCATTTCCATTTAATAAGATTCCAGCAGCGCCTGCATATAAAGTGTGTGGCTCATTGCATGATAGAGGATTTCTCCTTACAATGTAGCCATGGGTTTAACCATGCTGCTGCAGGTTTCCAAGAAGTGAAGCTCAAGTAAATCATTTCGAAAATTTTACCGTCGCCATATTAAAGTAACGAGTTGACTGGTCGTTATGGAATATCGTTTTCACAAATGACGAATGTTATTACACTGCTAAACAACACGGTCACTGCTTACCCTGAGCACCTGAGAGATCATCCCATTTTTTTTACTATCTTTTTTTGTATACTGTTTTTTTTTTGTCTACGGGTAATTCATTTTTTGTTTACATGCATAAGGCGTTGGTCGTTTGTCTTCGATAGTCACACACGAGAGTAAACATTCCTTTTGGTATTTTCAATCCTCAGTGGATAAATTTTTGATTAAATACTGAAAATCATACATCTGGTTGCTAGTATTAGGGAGCTACCATTTGAATTTTATATGGGGAGGGCTTGCATGCAATTTGAAAAAAGGCAGGACAGAATCACATATTTTTAAAAGTGGTGGCTGGGCTCACAAACTAGGCAACATTTAGAGTGGGACATGCATGTCAAAAGACTAATGTATTAACTGTATTTGAAGCTTCATAAGGGAGGCCCGAACACCTCCCTCCCCCTCATCTGCCTCTGTTACTTAAACCTCGGTATGAAAAATGGTCAAGACCAGTGACGAGAATTGTTTAGTCATCACACTTTTTAATATGTGCATTTTAATCAGACTTTAATCCAGCTTCGATTTTCGCTCAAATTGATAGACGGAATTAAGATAAAGTTAAGCGACATTTAATTTGTATCTTGCCCACACCTTAAATTTCTATAGGAAATCCCGTATGTAATATACCAACACCGCTGTTGAGTCAATATGTATATATTAATTTCTATAAGGGTATCAAAATGGGTTCACAACAGTAAACATGTAAACAAAAACGTAGATAAGGTTTCGCCTGAGAGCCCGCCATATATACCCTATAGGGTATGAATGAAACTATAGATATTAGCCTCGTTTGGACATGTTTCTTACTCAAGCGAAACGTTGTAGTATAGTAACGATAATGGGGAATAGTACAGGATAATAATAGTCAAACTATGAAACATAAAACACTTCCTTCTTCCGTCTTGTTTCACACACAAATACATCAAATGGGAAATATATACAAGTGTAAACGTTTCGCCTAACACTTGCTTTTAGCTCGTTAAGTGTCAGGTCGATTACCTAATTTGCTATTTTATGATGAAAACTCGACTATTGGTATCATTTATCAAATATTTATTTGAATCAATATCTGCACGCTTTATAGCTCAGGTTTTATTGATCTTTTGATATGATGTTGCTTGCTTAACGTCTAGTGGCAAATAGCTCATGTATATTCAGAACGAGGATTTGTTAGTTTGATGATGTGAATATATATTAACGTTTTCTCTCTCAGAGTCCTATTATAAAACCACCGGGTCAATCTGCAGTGTTTTGATGTCCGATTATAAGGTCAGACCCAGGCGCGGACTCAGAAAAGGGCGGGCGAACATATCCCTCCCTTTTTTATAAAGAGAAAACTGATGTAATTAGTAGGAAGAATTACTATAATCATTATTAGTCAAAATGTGTTCCTCTAACTCTCAGGATTTTCCTCGTCACTTTAACATAAAAACCTGGGAATGTTGTAGTCATAAATTGGAATAAAGGGTTAAACGTAAACTTTACCACTTATCTATTTCTTCGAAACTATACATACTATATGTTGTCTGCTCTATGGTCTGGTTATTGTCGTTTTGACACATTCCCCATTTCCATTCCCAATTTTATAAGTTAGCTTCACATTGAAGTAGTCATGAACATGCAGGGTGGTAAAAAGTCTTGTTCGGTATTTGACAAAATAGAAGTAAAAGAGAAAAGGCAGGATGGCATGTCGGCTTTTTCCTCAATCTGAACATGGTTATATAAAAAGGTATGGTGTATGACAAAATAGTGGCGTTGCTTTGAATGTGTCGAAAGATAATGCATATCTAATGGAACCAAACCTAGGTTGAAATATGCCAAAACCATTCGTTCATCAATCCTAATCGTTGCTGTCTGTTCGATTGGTTTGAGTGGAGAATTCTTTAAAACAAACCAAGTCGTTAAAATTGGCTTTTAATAGATATATTCTTGGGAAATGAAAAATAATCCAACATTTTACAGCCATATTGATTCCGAAGCCTTTTGTCTGGAGAAGTAAAAGTGTAAAAAATGTGTTATTGCCAACATGTTACACCACTGTTTATTGATGATCAGTTTAATTTTATGAACAGAAATAAGCATATAAGTGTTGTAAAACGTCACCACTAAATTGTTTGGGTGTAAGAATGAAAAAGATGCCTTAAAAAAATATGGACGACCAAAATTTATCATTAAGTCATATTGAAATTTTACGGACTTTTCGTGGATTTGTTCAGAAAAAAAGGTTAAGTGTAGCACTTTATACAGCAGAGTTAAAGCAAGGATTAGTAATTATTTGTAATTGTTAATATAGTCTGATGAGCGTAGCGGGACAAAGATTTTGTATACATGCTTTATATTTGAATGATATTTATCCTATCCAAGTTAGGCGAACGCCCTCTACACCCCACCCCAAACCCGCCACTGCACAGGTTTGCAGAAAAGTATACGATGAAATTACATGCTATTAAATGATTGTAATATGCGTGTCTCGTTTAAATTTGTTCGTTTGGTTGATTCCAGTGGCAGAGTTTTGAAATTGTCATCTCTTCTCACTGACCATGATTGCATCTAGCGTAAGCGGACAATTCAATATTTTCTTGGACTAATATTAATCATACATTGACGTGAATAATTCTTTTCCTATTACAAACTGTCAATAAGTCAACGTGTGTCATGTTACAATGATAGAAATGATTTCAGGATATTGTTATTTTAGACTGTTAGTAATAAATATGAGAAATCAATATAAATATAGAATATCGGTGTTCGTTTAAAAACGACAGGTAAACCTGTGACGTTCCTCATTTACCTGTAGTTAACATTCCACAAATATTTACAACACCTCCCAGCGGACCATAGTAAAACTATAGACAAGACTCCGCCTGTCAACTCTCAGCGGTTCATCCAGGGTGACCAATCTTGTTATGCTTTGAACTACCCTAACAAACCGGTTGAAATTCGTCCCAGTGATTGTATAGACTTGGATCTGCTTGATTACATACATAGTGTAAAGAGGACTAATATCGTTCCTTTTGTGTGTGTGAACTCACTATAGAAAAATTTCCTTGAGGATTTGCGGCCATTTTGGAATAGTTTTCAAACAAACTTGAACTTTTTAAGCTTTATTGGAGTTTCTACGCAAAACTAATAAGGAGCGACAATGAGTTCTCGAGAGGAAAGGTTGCTACAGGCAAAAATTGCCGAACAAATTGAGCGATATGACGATATGTCTAAGGAAATGAAGTCTATTGTTGAATCCGGTGATAAACCATTGACAGACGAGGAAAGAAACTTGCTGTCGGTTGCTTACAAGAATGTCGTTGGAACTCGTCGTTCGGCGTGGAGAGTGGTCGCATCGTTGGAGCAGAAAGCTATTGACAAGAAAGAAGAGGAAAAGAAACTGAAGTTATCGACAAAATACCGTGAGAAAATTGAAACCGAATTAAACGATATTTGCGATGAAGTGATCAATTTATTGGATACTAATCTAATAGAAAAAGCCGAATCTGATGAATCTAAAGTATTCTATGAGAAAATGAAGGGTGATTATTACAGATATAAAGTAGAAGTTGCTGCACAAGCAAACCGGTCCGATTTAGCTGACAAATCACGTGATGCATACGAAAAAGCCTTCCAAAAAGCCAAGGAATCCATGGGTCCAACAAATCCAATTAGACTTGGACTTGCATTAAACTATTCTGTATTTTATTATGAAATCAGGAATGAACCCCAAAAAGCCTGTGAACTAGCTAAATCAGCGTTTGATGAAGCTATAGGAGAAATCGAAACCAGCTCAGGAGATGATACAATGAAAGACAGTATGTTGATCATGCAATTGCTTAGAGACAATCTTACTCTTTGGTCATCGGAAATGGACGACGAAGGTCAAGATGAACAACAAACTGAAAATTGAACAAAATAGGATTAAGGAGAAAAAACTATTATGTGTCTATAAATGTGAAGGCGGAAGGGCATGATCTGTAAAACATTCTGATGACCTAAGTTAGTTTTGATGACAAATTATACGTGAATGATAAGCAATAAGAATTTTGTCGTAACCATCACAATTTAACAAAGGGTCGTGGCCTCCAGCTTTTTACATGTACAAGGTACACAATGTTCGTCTAATAACCTATGTTTGACAAATAATAGACATAACAAGCTAAGATACAAATATATAACCATGTTATTTCGACTTTAAAAAACTTTAATTTTGACACGTTAGGTCCATATAGGGTTCAAAAACACATGTTATGTTGTGATTCTAATAGGTATTTACCTTTCATTTAATTTTACTTCAAAATTTATCATTGTCATTAAATTGAGTTTCAATCATGTGATCATATCTCATTCAAAGTTCTCGTGAAATCCCTGTATGGATCTTAACAGTTATTATAATTTGATTTTGGGAATTAGAAAATATTAACCTATGTATATTTTAAGATTAAATTAGTAAATCTTTTTATAATTTTGTATTTAGAGCTTGTTTTCTTGTTTACAAGTATTATGTAACACCCATGCCCCTACAAATATGCACTTTAGATCAAATGACCAAATAGCAAGGATTTGTATATTTAGTAAGATATACATACTTGCTCTGTTAGTAAATATTGATACATGTGCAGTTTGTCTGAAGTTTTCTAGCTTTGTCCCTGAATGGTTGCATCCCACCCTGAGATTCCACCCCTTAAGTCTGTGACAGTCACACAGAAGTAGCTATAATTGCATCATGGACCCCTCTGACGTTTATATTTGGTGATTGGATTTCAAAATGTGCTTATACAGATGTTTTAAGCTTAGGTACTTGGGGACAAGACATTTTTTCCCCTCACCCTTTTTTTCAAAATTCGGTATTCTTGTTGTTTTTCATTCATTTCCATTATTTTCGTTCTTTACTGTATAATATGAACATAAATATAACAGAAATAACTTGTATTTGCTATTTACTATCACTGATAGTATGTCTTGACATAATATATTTCTAGTATCAGTGTCTGTGACCACTGTCCCCATGTACCTTTGGTTTTAAGCTCATCGTAAAGAGAATAATCAGAGACCTATCTTAGTTAAGATTGAATCGCTGTCCTAAATCAACATGTCATCTTCTCTAGTGGTTTACATCTTGATCGACAGACAGTACCTGAATGTATAATATATTTCAACGTGAGTCTGACCCTATAACTGATCGTGTTGCAATCTTTTGTTTGTTAGGGTCGAGTTGTTCTGAACATATTCAATACCAAGCGATAAAGGATCATAAAGTGTTAATATATCGATAATCTTTTTATTATACATGTATATAGTCTCTAAATCGTATTACTGCTCACGCATATAGTGTATTGACTATACTTTGCAGGAGGAATTAGCACACGTAGATTTAAAAAGTACATGGTAATTGACAGTTCGGAAAGATTTCAATACTAATTTTGACCCCCAGGTTGACGAAATGAACAAAATACACAGGTAAAGGGGGTTCAAATGGAATTCTTGTCTACAGACTGAGTCCTTACATTTCAAAGATGTATGTTATTATGTAAATTTAACGTTAAATCAGAAGTACGCGGGAAAACATATTAATAACGCATTGAACATCATCATGTTGAAGGTGTGAGAACAAAAAAAAAAAAAATAACACATTAATTCAATGAAACTGGCAGAGCGAACTTAATGACATCGCTTACTTCCTAGTACAGTATTTTATTTCCTTGATCTATATACACTTTGTTGGGAATCTCCCTAACAAAGTTTGCATCTACAAAAGGGGTATATATATCTTTGAGTATGTATCTTGTTTAGGAGAAAGACGTTACACCAGATTTTGCTGAATATTTATCTTATGCAAGCTGTGCATAAACACACAGGAAACAATACTTGTACATGTTGACTGGCGACCTTCTATGTCATTCTGAAGGTAAAGAGATCTCTTGAGTTAAAGTGATCCTTCAAACTTGGGAGTTTTACTATATAATAGACAGACACTTGTATCGGTATACCTTAATATATATATAAAGGTAGCCACTTAGACAAGAATTTATATTTACACTATTTGGCAATACAAGTATGAAACATATACTCCCATCACCGCTCCCATCACCGCCCCCATTTTTCTTGCAATAAGAAAATAAATACAAGAACTAGTTAGCTCCAGGTAAAAAACATCTGATTTCCTTTACTATACTGAAATACTGAATTTATGTCCATTAGAAAACTTTGGACATTATTTTGTGAGGTGGCATGCATGGTTCTATGCAGAAAATCTTCCTGGATTAGCAGTCGTTAATATAAGAGACTAAGAATGTTTGTAGTTATGTACTTTGAGGCAGTTCCCAGTTACTGACAGAACCAAAAATGTCGTAGACTATTTTTTTGTTGTGTATACTTTGGTCAGAGGGTACGCGTAATTAGGGGAAGCATAGTGCCCGGCCGCCCCCTAAGTGTGAAAAATTTGGTTGATTATATAGGGAATCACTGAAATATGTTTAAAGCGGGTCCCCTCTTAGGCAGTCAGTGCCCCCTCCCCCTTTTTGAAGAAAATTTCTAGACGTTACTGTTGGTCGTTTTTCGGCACTGGCGTTATTTGTGCAAATCTATTGTTTGAAAGTTAAATTTAACTTAATCTTTCCGCATGTAAATGTAACCTTAGAGGGGGATTGAGGGAGGGGTACATGTTGCTAAAAGGTGATAAATCTTCGGTAGTTTTTGATAAATTCTCGTTTTCAATTTTATTGGCTTGCATTACATGCGTGTTGTAACTGGGACACTAGTCTATAACTCAATTTCGAAATGGACTAAAAACTGGTACGACGTAGCTCCCAAGTCTTGAAAATTTACAAACAAATGTGCACAACTTGAATAAGTGAGAAGTTTGAAGAATCTGGAAGATAACACAAATTTAATACTGTCTTGTAAATTTTAACGAATACCGTGTCTCCGAGCAGGGCCGCAAATTACATACAGGCATATAGACAGTTGCCTCCTATTGCGGGCTCACTGACAAAAAAAAAAATGGAAAAAAAAAAAAAAAAACACTGAAAAGAAAAAAAATATTAAAATCATGCATTATTTTTATAGCACTGATTGTTAGTTAAAACAACAAGGTGGTTAATCATAATGGCATGCAGTTGTGTTCAATATTTGGATCTGAACGGTCGGTACCCAACTTAACTCCTTTGCAAACATAAAATTTCCCCACCAAATACTATTGCATCTGCATACATAGAAGTGACAATGTTGGCAATATTGAATGCATAGAAGTGCTAAACAGATGGGATTCGTCCAGTCAGAAAAATCACCTTAGCATTTGATAAAGCCAGAATAAAACTTTTTGGTGTATATGTTACAGTAAATAGGTGAAATTAGGAATTACACGTAATTACTAAACATTTCAGTAAATACCTGTAATCACTAGTCAATTTAGTAATTACATGTATTTACTAGTTGTTTCAGTGATTACAGGTATTTACTGATTTTTTTTGTCATTTTTACAGCTATTTACTAACTTGATATTTTTGTTTAAAAATCAAAGACATAATTCAAGATATCAAATAAGAAAGTAAGGGGTAGGGATTTTTAGGGCTTACTTAAGGATCAAGGATTATAAGGCACATTAAAAGTGCATACACTTCAGTGTTTGTGAATTGAAACTAGAAAATGGTTGTTTTATAAGTTTTGAAACTCCCTAAAAATCATTTTGAGCATGCAAGCCAATGATATAAATCCAAAATTGAGAAAAACATTTTTGAGAAATTTATAGGCAACTTAGCCAGCTATTTTTTAAGATAGACATTAGATTATGGCAAACTTGGTTAAATGATGATAATTCTTAAAATCTCATAATTTTGTTATATTAAAATCTCCATCAGGCATACTCTGCATATCAACTTGGCCAATAACATGAGTTAAATTCCTTTTACAACATAGGTTTAACTACGACTTCTGTTGTCAGACATTTGCGATGAAGCTGACGTGATGGCGTCAAAAGTCACATTTTCATATTTCCGTGTTTTTATGAGTTCTTCAAGACCTCCAACAAAATTTTATCATCGTTTCTTCCTGTATAATAATTATCTTTTTGTGGATTGAAAAAATCAATTAAATGGTCCATCCCTTTTGTTTTACTTTCAATGTTGACATTCTTTTCCTTTTCGTCGAGCCTGCGTTTTTTGTCACAAAAGCGAGACATAGCGAACCAACCTAATAATTCCGTCGCAAACGGCGTCCACAAATATTCGCTCTGTGGTTATATTTTTTAAATTGATAAGTTTTTCAAATTATCCTGGATTTCTACCAAACTTGAACAGAAGCTTCAGTTGTTTATGATCAAAAGAAAAATTTCAAGAAGTAAATTTTGCAAAAATAAAATCAAGTTTTTCCGTATTTTATTTATAAAGGGACTTAGTTTTTATGCCAGTTAACATTACATTCACACTGTGGTTAAATTTTTTTTAAATTTTGATAACTTTCTCAAAATATCCTGGATTTCTACCAAAATTGGACAGACGCTTGTTTATGCATGATCATAAGATAATATCTAGAAATAAACTGAAGTTTGTAAAAAAAACTATACTTTTTCGTATATTTCTTATTTAAACGGACTATTTTTTTCCAGTTAACATAACATTCACTCTGCAGTTAAAGTTTAGATTTCATAAACCATCCTGAATTTTTAACAAATTTTGATAGAAGATTCTACAGAACTAGTCAAAAGATAGTATCTAGAGGAAAATTATAAATATTTTTTTTCCTATTTTTGTTGGGCCTGTGACTCACAGCAAAAGTAGGCGAGCCACTGGGTTCTGAAAAACCCTTAAAATTTTGATAGCTGAATACTCACTGATTTTCTAATTAGTATTACCAAGGATTTGTATAGTAAGACTATACAAATCCTTGGTATTACCATAACTTTTGATCAGTTGACCATATTACAACATTGTTTTAACAGTTAGTAAATAGGTGTAAAAATTCATTTTAAAATCAGTAATTACTGGTAATTACTGGGCAGTTTTAGGATTTACTTGTATTTACTAAGTGCATCAGGAATTACATGTAATTCCTAAATTTTAGTAATTACATGTAATTCCTAATTTCACCTATTTACTGTAACATATACAAACATTGTTACGTTTTAATAATTTGAACTTGATAGATAAAATTATGAGTTATTGAGTATGCATTTTCATTTTAAGGTTTGAAAATTGTGTCTTTGAAACGAAGTCAAAATAAATTCGATTTTAAGTCTTAGCAAAATTTTCCCTAAACTTAAGTAAAAATATCTTGTAAAGAGTCATAAAGCAGGATAAAGCGAAAACAAATCTTACTCTACCGAGACACGTAATCTAACTCTTTTATAACTATTTTAAATATATATCAGGCGCATATTTATTGAAATGTAACAAAAAATTAACAAGTCGTGTATTCTTGGGAGGTACATTGCATTCAAGGAAAAGGCCTGAAAAAAATATTCTATTCTGCATGGAATGGGTCCAAATATTTTTTGCCTCGCTCCGCTCTGCGATAATTACCTGCCTCCCCTTACAGGGCAGATATTTTACGGCCCTGCCGAGTGCTGAAAATAGGAAATCGATATCATCAAACATTTCAATTACAGCAGGAACTCGCCTTCCATATACATATTCTATCCCTCTGGGACGTTTCATAGATCTGTCTGGAAAACAGTAGGAAGAGTTGACTATACAAATAGGTTCTCGTGCAATTTTCCAAGCATACCCTACATTACTGTTATATGAAAGCTAATTTTGTCCTGTGTGCAACCCTGCGAATGACAATGTGTGGTGTACAACGATTACCAGTAAAGATAGAATGGTATATATAAGTATTTGTAAAAAAGTAAAGGCCAAATTACCGAACTCTATACCGTATAGTAAGCAAAATAAGGCACCATGATAAGAAACTGTAATATTTGGCTATCACATTAATCGAAAAACAGTTGTAACAGACGACAACCATAGACTCTATATCATATGACTACTAGTATATGATCTTGGTTTAGGTCAGACACATAAAACTGTGACATCATCAGTGGGTGTAACAGCAAAACATTCTAACATACAGTAAAAAGTCAGTTCTCTGGATACTGTCTCACAAAACTAATGACTGTCCCGTTACGCGCACTAAATATAACGGATAAGATAAGATAAATTGTATTTCCAATAGAGAACCTATTATGGGCAAATCACTCAGTGATAAGCACATGTAATACTCATTTACATTACAAAATAGACAATTAAGGGGAAAAAAACAGTTCTAATAAGGAATATAGCACGAGATGGCTGTATATAGCAATAAACCATTATGTCCAGTGTTTGTTGACCACGAACCAGAAGTATAGCATCATGACCATTGTGAAACAAACTTTTGTGAGTTCGTTGTTTCCTCCTTTTGACTGATTTAGACGAACAAATATATAGTTATTCAAATGCAAGAGTCAACAAGGGCACCTGGTGTATGCTTACAAGACATTCTAGTGTTTATTGCTAAAATGTGTTGCAAAAGTTGTTTGGATTTGAATTAACTCAATCTCTAATAACAACAGAAAAGAACGTGAAATCAAGAAGCTGCAGAACACTATTCCGAGATTTTTTTATGCTAAGCGGGTCTCTCAAAAGTTTTACTTATTTTGAAGGTCACGCAACAGACATATTACATTGTCATTATCCTTGAGCTTTTCCTTGCATATTGAATTCAATACATTTACCAAATGACGCCTTTAAACTTCTTAACCATGGCCGTCTATTGTATAGCTACGGGTTTGTTATCTTTACGATAGCAAATAAAAATTATTAAGGATTATTAAACTTGGTCACATTAATCTTTATGTACAGGCAAATTATAAACAAACCTGCTTTATTAAACCATGGATTTGTGTAAACACTTGTAAGTCTATTACGATGCGGTAACATCAAGGATTTCAATAATAAAATAAAATTCCTTGCTAACATCATTCTTATCTTCAATACTTTCGTTGAAATTCTACGCCCACGCATATTCGCTGCAAATAATGTGCAAATGCGTTGCAGAAATTAACCAGTCATAGTAACTGTAGACGTATTAATTACACTAATAATTGTCATCACTAGTTATACCTCCAGATCTCTTTAATAGAGCGGGCATTTATTTAACCTGATGATATCCATAATCAAAACGTAGTTAAACAAGAGACATACAATACAACTGTATTATGATATGTCTCTGGTTAGAGCTAATTTTCTAATGCTTGTAGAGTATACTTTGGCTGGCTAGCTTGGATTCTTTGTATAAAAGTTTACCCAAGATTTGTAAGTAAGCCATGGCATCTTCAAATAATATATGTAGGCATAGTTAAACCTGTACATATTATATATATACATTTGTTTGGACGATATCCCAATTATAATTTTACAATATAAAAACAAAGAAAGAAAGCTAACCAGAGTGTTGCTCTACATGCAGTAGGAAATTAGCTCTAACGTTTATACAATTTTCGATTAATTGTTGGCGTTAAGTTTCACTTTCATTACTCTTGACTTTTTTCACGATGCTGATCGGTTTTTATACGCCCGTCAAAATTTTGACGGGACGTATTATGGTATACAAATGTCCGGTGTCCGTCCGTCTGTCCGTCTGTTTGTCCTTCTGTCCATCTGTCTGACCGGCGTAAACATGTCGCACCGTAACTTGAGAACGACTTATCCAAATTTCATGAAACTTAATATAGTTGTTTCTTGTGATGGTCAACTGATCTGTATACTTTTTGGTGAAAATAAGATTAATACTTTTTGAGTTGCGGCACTTTGTAACTAAAACAGGGGGGGGGGTTTCACATGTCGCACCGTATCTCAAAAACAATTCTTGATTATGGCTTAAAACTTTAAAAACTTCTTAGTTATATGAATCTTAATATCTGTATACTTTTTGGTGATGATTCAAAGTTTCATTTTTGAGTTATTGAGTATTTTGTAAAAAAGGGGGAGGGTTTTTTTTACATGTCGCGCCATATCTCAAAAACAATTTATGATTATTGCTTAAAATTTTACACATGTCTTTGTTATATTAATCTAAAGATCTGTATACTTTTTTGTGATGATTCAAAATTTCAATTTTGAGTTATTGAGTATTTTGTAAAAAAGAGGGAGGGTTTTTTGTCGAGCCTGCAACTTTTGTTGCAGAAAGCTCGACATAGGGATAGTGATCCGGCGGCGGCGGCGTTAGCTAACTTCTTAAAAGCTTAATATTTTAGAAGGAAGAAGATCTGGATGCTTCATACTTTGTATATAGATGCCTCATGTTACGAAGTTTCCGTCAGTCACATGTCCAATGTCCTTGACCTCATTTTCATGGTTCAGTGACCACTTGAAAAAAAAGTTAAGATTTTTTGTAATGTTGAATTCTCTCTTATTATAAGTAATAGGATAACTATATTTGATATGTGCGTACCTTGCAAGGTCCTCATGTCTGTCAGACAGTTTTCACTTGACCTCGACCTCATTACATGGATCAGTGAACAAGGTTAAGTTTTGGTGGTCAAGTCCATATCTCAGATACTATAAGCAATAAGGCTAGTATATTCGGTGTATGGAAGGACTGTAAGGTGTACATTTCCAACTGGCAGGTGTCATCTGACCTTGACCTCATTTTCATGGTTCATTGGTTACAGTTAAATTTTTGTGTTTTGGTCTGTTTTCTTCATACTATATGCAATAGGTCTACTATATTTGTTGTATGGAATGATTGTAAGGTGTACATGTCTAGCGGGCAGATGTCATGTGACCTTGACCTCATTATCATGGTTCAGTGGTTATAGTTAAATTTTTGTGTTTTGGTCTGTTTTTTTCATACTATATGCAATAGGTCTACTATATTTGTTGTATGGAATGATTGTAAGGTGTACATGTCTAGCGGGCAGATGTCATGTGACCTTGACCTTATTTTCATGGTTCAGTGGTCAAAGTTAAGTTTTTGAGTTTTTGGTCTTTTTATCTAATACTATATGCCATAGGTCAACTATATTTGGTGTATGGAAATATTGTATGATCTTTATGTCAGTAGCGCAGGTTTCTTTTGACCATGACCTCATTTTCACGGTTCATTGCACAGTGTTAAGTTTTTCTGTATTGGTCTATTTTTTTTAAACTATAAGTAATTAGTCAACTATATATGTTGTATAGAAGCATTGTTAGCTGTACATGTCTGCCTGGCATGGTTAATCTTGACCTCATTTTCAATGTTCATTGGTCTTTGTTTAGTTATCTTGATTAATGTTAAGTTTATGAGACAGTTGTAATAAAGCTTTATACTTAGGACTCACTATCAACATAATATCAATGATTAGTATAGAAGGCGAGACATTTCAGCGTGTGCACTCTTGTTTACATGTTGTGCCGTATCTCAAAACCAATTTATGCTTATTGCTTAAAACTTCATTGGTCATCCTTGTCAGTCAAGATCAAATGGACTTGCCTCGAGCGTATTCTAACTCACAGCCTGAATGCTGACAGGCTACTAGTGTAATGATGAACACCATTGATGAACTTTTTGTACCACTCGGCAACAGAGGCCCATACTTAACAATAAAGAAAGGGCAGTAATGAGACTAATAGAAGTCTAAACGATCCCAAATGAAGGGGCGACCTTCTTCAATTTTGCGTCGATGTAGAAGGCAGAGGCGGATGTAAGGGGTAGGGGTAGACGGCCCGGCCCTCCCTTTGAGAACAAAATTTTGTTGCTTATATAGGGAATCACTGAAGCGTGACGGGAGCGGGCCCCTCTTAGGCGGTCATTGGGCCCCACTTATGAAAATTTCTGGATCCGCCACTGGAAGGAGCTGAAATTTATTGGAATAACACCAGACGAGATTTAAAGTGTTGAAATGGTTACAATGATCGAACACATGTTTCTTTGAATTGTATAAATATCCCACTAGATTTGTTAGATGAAATCAAAGAATTGTTTTTTAAATATACAATTCCTTGATGAAATACAACGAGCATTTTAAATACAGAACCATGTGCAGTTATTGCAAACATTTGTAAGAATAAACTAGTATAGGTAATTGCAATAAATCTGTTTTAGTGTAATGCGATCAATAATGCTTGAGCAACTTTGAATATTTTTTGAAACATAATATATCGAAAATGATAGCCATTTGCATTCATGCAGAATGTCAAATCACGTTGTATGAGCGTCTAACTACGGTTGTCTTGCATTCATATTTAAACTATATATCAAAGTAAAATTTTTAATATATATCATGTATATAAATATTATCAGTAATCTTAAATTGCAGTTTTATATACATTATTCTCAAAAAATAGATCTGTTGAAAATTATCTAAACATTTATTTTTTTCTAGTAACACCCACAGCTTATGAGGAAAATATTATTAACTTCATTTTAAAGCTTAATGAATAGATAACGATTTTTAAATACCTGCTTTTTTGTTGTTGTTGGAATATATATATAAAAAAGAAGATGTGGTATGATTGCCAATGAGACAACTCTCCACAAAAGACCAAAGGACACAGAAATTAACAACTATAGGTCACCGTATGGCTTTCAACAATGAGCAAAGCCCATACCGCATAGTCAGCTATAATAGGCCCCGATAAGACAATGTAAAACAAGTCAAACGAGAAAACCAACGGCCTAAATTAATGTACAAAAAAATAAGAATGAAAAACACTGAATATGTAACACAGCAACAAACGACAACCACTGAGTTACAGGATCCTGACATATGGGATAGGCAAAGACATACAGAATATGGCAAGGTTTAACTTGTTAGCGGGATCCCATCCATCCTTCTAACCTGGGTCAAGAGTGTAACAGAAAAACATAAGAACGAACTATAACAAGAGTGCACACGCTGAAATGTCTCGCCTTCTTTACTAACCATTAATATTATATTGATAGGCCTTAATAGAAAGCTTAACTAAAACTATCACATAAACTTAACATGATCCAAAAAATGAGGTCACGGTCAAATAAACCAAACGATAAAATACATGTAAACCTTACAATCATTAAATACGTTAAATATAGTTGACTTATTGCTTATAGTTTCCAAGAAACAGACTTAACCACGAAGACTCAATATTGACCAATAAACCATGAAAATGAGGTCAAGGTCAAATGAGCCATGTGAGGCAGACATGTACACCTTGCAGTCAATCTATGAATTAAATATTGCTTACAGTATTTAAGAAACAAACTTAACCATGAAAATTGAAAAATGACCAATGAACAATCAAAATGAGGTCAAGGTCAATGATACCTTCCAGACAGACCTATACAGCTTTTAATCCTTCCATACAACATACAAAGTTGACCTATATTTTGCTTATTGCTTAAGAAAAACAGACCAAAACACAAGAACTTAATACTGAGCAATGAACCCCTTAAAATGAGGTCAATGTCAAATAAAGCCTGCGAATTTGACATGTTACGATGATGTTCATCATAAAATATTTCCATATACCAAATAGTGTTGCCTATGATATTAGAAAAAAATGACAAAAACTCTAAAACTTAACTTTGACCACTGAACCATGGAAATGAGGTCAAGGTCAGATGGCACCTGTCAGTTGGACATGACCACCTTACGATCATTTCATACACAAAATAAAGTAGACATGTTGCATATTAATATACAGTATAAGAAAAATAGAACAAAACACAAAAACTTAACTATAACCACTGAACCATGAAAATGAGGTCAAAGTCAGATGACACCTGCCAGTTGGACATGTACAACTAACAATCCTTCCATACACCAAATATACTAAACATATTGCTAATATTATCTGAGATATATGATCTTGACCACCAAAACTTAACCTTCTTCACTGATCCGTGAAATGAGGTCGAGGTCAAGTGAAAACTGTCCGACCGGCATGAGGACCTTGCAAGGTACGCACATGTATACTAAATATAGTTATCCTAGTACTCGTAATTAGGACCAAATTAACATCACAAAAAAAAAAATCTTAACTTTTTTTAAGTAGTCACTGAACCATGAAAAAGAGGTCAAGGACAATGGACATGTAACAGACGGAAACTTCGTTACACAAGGCATCTATATACAAAGTATAAATCATCCAGCTAGGTCTTTCATCTTCTAAAATATACAGCCTTTAAGAAGTTAGTTTACGCAACCGCTGCCGCCGGATCACTATCCTAATTTCGAGCTCTCTGCGACAAAAGTCGCAGGCTGGACAAAAATCAGTTGAAAAAGACTTATGTCAAAGAGACAAAAATCCGACCAAAGAGCAGACAACTTGTATAATTATGGCAGAAACTTCTACGTACATCTAGTTCTCTCGGGCTTTAGACAGAGGGAAGTTATTAATTGTTGCCTCGCCTGCCCGAAGGAAATATGTACAACCAAAGAGTCCATGGTCGTTTGGCAAAATGTTTGGGTCGTCAACATTGAGTTTCAAACTGGACTGGGAACAGTACATCTATATATGTTCCTGGTTTGGATATTTTGTAAAGAATTCAATATATATATATATATAGACAAACCTTCATAGATTTGCTTTTTTTTAAACAATTCGAACATAAACTTCTTCGTGATCAATAGACAGACTCTAACACCGAGGAAATAGTTTTGTGGTTCAATATTTTACAGATAAATGTAAATGGGCTTGGTATTTTTGTAGTTAACATTTGGAAACAGTCTTGTGTAAAAGAAGCATACATCAATAGATTTGTAAAACCTGTATGCAATGAAACTGTTGAAAAGCTTTTTCATGATTATGAGATATCATATTAAACACGATATTAATTTTGTATTCACCAATCTTTGGTTATTCTTTTAGACATCACTGATTGTTGATTGTTAGTTGATTGGAGTCCAGTGGCAAATATTTCATGCATGTTCGATCAGGACGACACTGATTGTTTGAACCTATATGCCTATAATTCAAAACTGGGAAAGAACCTTTTTCGTGATCAAGAAACAACCACAAAGGCAAAATTTTTTACCCCCTCCCCCCCCCCTTTTGTCCATTTTCGTCCGTGTCCTACTGATAGATGAACGTATGTATAATTTCAATATGTAAAGGAATACCTTGACATTCTGGGTGGGGTGTTTAAAAATTGTCTGGATTGATCATTTGATTTAATTTGTTGTTCAGTACCGATTGTGATTCGATTTCGTTTTCACGTGCGAAATATATATAGGCAGGTCAAGTTAAATTATTCATTCTAAAATATATCATATCCGCTCCCAAAAAAATCGTCCCCGTACATAGAGTCTGGGGTAAGAAACCGTGATGTAAGAAGCTTTTTTCTGATTAAATAAAATACCTTGATGAGGATGTATGATTTAAAAATAATGAGAGGGAAATCCCTTTATATAGGTTTGAGGTTACTACGACCAAGTCAAAAGTCAACTGTCAAACTTGGTTGGGAAGCGAAGTTTTGTTGTACCCGGTACCTGTAAAAAAAAATAACACATTTTATTTTTCACGGTAATGTTGGTTATATAATAGAGACCATATATGTAGATACGAACTGATTCTTTGTAAATTTATCCAGGAGGGATCACATGTTCTTTTCGTATCCATAATATAAGAAAAAGAAGCTGATGGTGGTTCGATTCCGGAAATAGCCCGTCTCCTGATCGATTCCCTTATTACAACTGAATTCAAGATGTCGGCCCCCAGGGTCGAAAGCGGGAAGCTAGTTATCATCAAATCAACAGCATAAATGTATATAAAGCAGCTTGAAATGTATTTCTTCCATGCTAAAACAACACAAGCAAATGTGTTGTCAAGCAAAAAAGACGCAATAAGTCATAGTCAATGAGAGCAAGCGACACTACCGAGAAATCGTAACAAACACAACAATGTCAACATGATTTTTATGGAATAATTCTTACATATCTTATCTTTCATAATTATTTCAAATATTAAGACTAAAACAGTAAGAATATTCTGTACTTTGACTGAAATCTTAATGCTGGTAAGGAATACTAGACAGTTCAGCATCTATAGACAAACGGAATCTCGCCTACCATAGACAAATCGGTACCTGTGAAAGAAAAATCGGCACCTAACATAGACAAATCGGCACCTTATAATTATTTATCTTTGATCTAAATATAGTGCACCAAAAATTAAAATTTCCTGGCACTGTTTATGTTTGAGGGCATGAACTTAATTTGCATGTTTAGTGTGAATATATAGCTGGAAGCAAGTTTTCTCGTACCACCGGAAACTCATACCATGTTAACTCGTACCAAAAAAGTTAACTCGTACCAACGGTAAGTCGTACCACTGGGAAGTCGTACCATTAAAAATATATTAAAAAATATGAATGTTTTATGATGTTTTTTATTTGTAAACTTAATAATAAAAAAAAGCTGAATCACTGGAATTTTATACTGGATTTTAATGAAAACTTAGACAAAAATATGTTAATTTTTAATTACCCTGCTAATTAATATTATATTCCTTTGATTGTATGATTAAATTAATACATTCCTTTGATTGTGTGCTTATTGGTTTGGATGGACAGTCAAACTCTTAAAAAGAATTTAAACGCCATGGCTAATAAATAAAAAGCCAATTGCAAGCAGGCAAATAATAGCACACAAGACCGTGACTACATAGCAAATGAATATTATATGTAATAAATTTCATACTTTTAATTGTTGGTCAACAAACAAATGGAAGTTTTATATATTTGGAAGTTTTTAACGACCTTGACCAGCTATACAGCCCTTGCACGGTCGGTAACTGTTGGTCATTAACAAATTACAACCTTTAAAACACAATAAATTAATTCATTCAATGAATAAAATTCCTTTGAGAAACAAAAGAAAAATACCCAAATCTATTCAATGTAACTGATTTGGAATGATTAAAAATTAAATCCAATAATTGGCAGTAAAAGTTTAAAAAAGAGTGTATTCAAGGGAGACAACAAAGCAAATCTGCCACGGTATTGTCTATCCAATACACAAGGAACATTAGCTACAAATTGGTCATTGTACTTTCAAATTATATACATTTTACAGACTTAAGAGGTATTGAGTGAAATAACAGTATATATTCATCCTTAAACATTGTTAAACACCAATCAAATGCATTTAAATAAGTTGGTACGAGTTAGCAGTGGTACGAGTTTGCATTGGTACCAGTTTTTTTTTAGTTTTACGAGTTAACATTGGTACAAGTTAACAATGGTACGGGTTAACTATAATTCATAAAGCTATTATGTTTGACTGTTATTAATTTGTCTCCTGCACTATTTATAACATTATTTGATAACGAAACAGGAACAACCACTAGTTATGTTAACAAAATTCAACCCATTTATACAGAAACTTAAAAATATAATTACAAAACACTAGAACCTTATTTCATTAAACCCTGAATGTGTGAACATATTTAATCATCAGCCTATTATAGCTTATAAAAGACATACAAATTCACAAAAACTATTATCAAAGCATTAGCGGGTATAGTCAGCTCGACCTTCCACAACACAATATGATACTGAGCTCACAAAAAAGAAATCATAATCAACTAATATGTTAACCAAAGACAACCGGTGTATGGTCCAATAAAATATACGAAATAAAACAAAAAAACCTAAATAACACGCCAATATACAACTTATTGAGTCGACCACTGATGAAGCCGGACTACGGGATTTTTTCCCCAAACACAGCAGAAACACAGTGCCAAACATTCATGCTCATGGGTGAGCTCGGATGTGCTATTTAAATACATTTTTATGAGAAAAGGTGACACACTTCCACTCTAGTTCAGCATGGTCTTTTACAGCCTGTCTGTACTGATCTCTTGGAACACCTAAAACACAAAATTTTAAAATCATCGTCAATCAAACTACATATTTTATATGTTGTAAATAGTACTTTATTTCATATTGTTTAATGTATTATATTCAGAGTTAAAATTCCCTATCAGGTTAATTCAATTATCTAGCTACTAATCCAATTAATTATTATATGTTAATTAGCTCGTTCTGGCTCGTGGCAATAAATAACTGTCAATACACAGGAACTATATAATATATTATACTTTATTGAAAAAGTGACACACTGAGGGATACATGTAAATTGCAAACATAATATACAAAAGTAACAAAACACATACAATACACGATAAGGCCATAAAAAAGAATATGTTTGTTTGCCCAAACCCTACCAACCAGGGTTTCCGCTGGCGGTCGCCATTTTCGCAATTTGCGAAAAAATAATAATTGTGGCGATAAAAATTCGTCATTTGCGAAAGAATTTGGCGAAAGAAATATATAGAACGATTTATTTTTCTCCATCTTGTTTATTTACTTTTTTCGAGTTTCTCGGACTTTACCCGATCAGACAATACTCGGAAATCACCTTGACCTCATTAACGTCTGGACAGAAAATGAATAATCAGCTGATTCCATTTTATTTCTATCAACAACAAAGGACTATATTAATAAAGGTGTTGATTGAATTGTTTGACAAAATGATATGGTTTAATGGCTTCTGCTAAATGTCACATATAGAATTTATTTACCACTTTGCGACGCACGTGTTTAAGGCAAACTTTTGACGTCTCCTCCGCTTTTAAAGATACTGTTTAGAAAAGAAAGCTGTTGTTGTGACGAAAAATGTCCAAAAGCAAGAAAATTCTCGGATTTAAAACTTTAATTATCCTTATATCGGTAATTGATTAGGAAGAGGTTTTTAAAGTCGTTTGAGTGACACACGTGTTTCAAGCCTAGTTTTACGTCTCAACTTTTTCATTTACGATGGTCAAGAAAAAAAAAGAAAAATGTCGTTAGGAAGAAATCTATCCAAAAGGTTGGCTCGATTGAGAGTAGCCCTTCAATGTAATGACTACACATGAAACGAGGGATCAATTTCATGTGATAAAAGCTTTTGTTTTGTTGTAAAAAAAACTTCTTAGTACGAAAGGGAACATCAGTATTTTTCTTTTAAAGAAACTTTCCCTACGAACTTTACTGGTATTATATAATCAAAACATGTCCAATAATTTTGTTATATTCCAGTACGTATATCTTCTTTATTATTAAAAGTATAGTGGCCCAATCAATTAGAAAAGTTGTTTAAAATACAATGAATAGTTTTCCCTTTTAAATTAAAAAATTTTGTTGTTTTAAAGGAAATTTTTACTGTTTATTCATTAACATGTAAACTCTAAAATAAGTTTGAGAGCATAATCATAGACACAATGGGCAAAATCATCTTATTTAAGGGAAAAGGGGGGGGGTAGAAAAAAATGTAAATTTTAAACAAAAAATATAGTTATGTTATTTGGCGAAAAAAATAATAATGTGGCGAAAAATATATTGTTTTGGCGAAAGAGGTGGTGAAAAAAATATTAGACCCAGGGGAAACCCTGCTACCAACCCAGAAAAAAGCTGCCTACTCAAATTCTTTTATTGTCCTGATTTGAAGAAGTTTTTTTTTAATCAGATAGGCATGAAGACTAATAAACATCCGATACGTAAATTTCTTTAAAAAAAAAGAAAAAGAAAATGCCTACCTACCTACCCACTGTCTCAACCTTGGGTAGGGTTTTGTCAAACCAAAATATTTTTAATTGTGGCCTAAAAGTGTTAAACAAGTCAGGTTAATATTAATAATATATCATAAGAATATATTATACGTATATAGATAAATGACCATTGTGGACCTTATTTTTTCTGTTTCATCGATTCTTTTATATTTCTATTGGGATCTAGAATAGTTTTAAGTTTGAGTCAAGCAGGTTACAATATGGATAATGGGTTTTAATTGCATTTATAAGTGTATTTCTAATACATGTACAAATGTATTACTATTTATTTGGCAAGTTTTCCTTTTCTCCCTTATGTACAAATGCTATTATCTCTATCAGAGATTGGCTACAGTAGTATGGAAATGAAAAGTATGCAAGGAGAATTTTAGTTATAATGATTTATAATAATTAAAAAATATTTAAAAGCCACTTACCGTTGTTGCATGTTCTATGTTGCCACTTGTGACAGCCACCACATTGCAAAGCTTCTTGACTAGGGCGCACAACATTTTTGCACTAAATACAACTGTCGTCTGACATTGTGTAAGAAAAAGTATCTAAAAAGTGTTGACCTTTATATATGTTTCAAGGTATTTACTCGTTATGGCTTGCACACACTGTTATGTTTGTGTCTTTTAATATTAAAACAATAAAATATTGTTTTCAAGTATTGTGTTGTCTTAACAGATGTAAGGATAAACGAGAACACAAGCTATACACTTTTGATCTCTATTGAGGAATTATTAGATTTAAACATAAAATACTGATTAATGCATAACTACAATTAATTATGATTTAATTATGATTCAATTAAATAATGTTTATTCAAACAACAACCATCAACAACATATTTAACAATCAATTATGATTTAATTGAATGATGTTTATTCATACATACATAATCATTAAGAGTTTAATTATATGATTATTCTTTTTGTAATGCATATTTTATATACAAATTATAATCATGATAATATCTATGCAACAATTCTTTAATTTTTCATAACAAATTTATTTTTAAAAACAAGGTGCCGGATTGTCTTGGTCCCGAAATGTCCGGATACCGAAATGTCCAAAATGGGTGCCGAAATGTCTTTGTACTTGGGTGCTAATTTGTCTGGGTGCTGATACGTCTTGTTACCGCTGGTAATTTCTTAATCAAATCAGCGGCGACTCACGATAAAATAGGGTATTATTAGTAATGCCCTTTACCATCAGGCGTCAAACAGACATTTTCGGCTACTGTTAGTATTTCTCTTTAAATTTGACCACTCCTAAGAAAATATACACCTGCTGCTGCAACAGAAAGGTCAGGAATCTCTTTGTCTTTTTGTCTGAAATCTTTTCTGACAACTGAATGTAGACACTAAAAATCTAATTTTGGAATTTGTACTAGCATTTGTGGATGATCAGTTTGTTATTACTACAGTGATAATACAAATGAATTATTATGGGTGTTTATGCAATCACCACAAATGTGAGTTTAGTTATTGTGTTTTCAGGTGCAAACAAATATTATTACCTGTATCAAATTAACAGTTTTAATATATTTGCTATTCCTGTCTTTGCAATTTTTGCAAAAAAAAAATTAATATAAACAGAACATATATTTACTAAACATTTTCTAACTTAGACCAAGAGTTTTCTAATTAGCAAGCATATCTGCCTCTGAGCTGAGTTGAGAGGGCATATGAATTGCCTGATCCAGTTGAAATCTGAAATTACCTGATGTTTTTCCAAGCTACAACTATCAATGACTATTGAAAATTATTCCAGTCTTGATTTATAATTTTTATGTACACTTTTATATTTTCAGGGCATGTCCAAACGCTGAAAGGAAGAAAGTTTTTGACAAAATACGGCCACTATGTGTCCAGCTGACGAAAGAGCATTCAAGGGTGAATGTTCAAGCAATAAATACAGCCCTGACCAATGTGGACAGGACAGTTATACAAGATTTACAAGAATACCTTCTGTTTCCTTTCAGATTGATATTAAAACAGGACAAAAAATAGTAAGTACATGACCTTCTATCAGTCCTTTGAACAAGCCCATAGATATAAGACGATGCATTATCAGTGCCAATGAGACATTCCTCCATCCAAGTCACAATTTGTAAAATTAAACCATTATAGGACATAGATAGTCTTCTACATGGAGCCTTGGCTCACACAGAATAGCAAGCTACATGTATAAATGATCCCAAATGTCATGTAAAACCAGGGCATAAGTCTGGGTGAACATGATTTATATCCTCGCTGTTATGCAAAAACCTTGTATCTAAGGTTTTGATAATTTTACACCAGGCAGCAAAAACTGAAATCTTTTTATCGATTATTTAGAATTAAATATGTATGTTCCACTGTATGCAAAAATATCTGATCTTCTAACCAATCAATTACCATGACAAGCAAAACTTTCTGCACCCATATTGTATTTTCAAAGCTTTTCATTATTTCTAAGCTATATTAGCTTTGAGAACCTAAAATTGATAAAACTGTACCTGTTATAATGTCAGCTGCCGTGCCATGAGTTTTTCTTTTGAGATACGATATTTTCGCACAACAAAATGTCTCACCAATCCAACTACACTTTTCGTCACATTCAGAATTTGGGTTAATGATTGGTTAGAAGATCAGATATTTTCGCTTACAGTGGAACATACATATTTAATCCTAAATAATCAATAAAAAGATTTCTGCAAAAAATTGAGATACAAGGTTTTTGCATAACAGCAACGATATATTAATTCTCCATTTTGAAATGTTTGAACTAGCTTTTAAAAACCATGATAAATGCAAGTAATTTTAGGTAACCCTGTTTGTTTTTTCATTTGAGTTGTTTCACATTTTGTCATGTTTAGGACTATTATATATGACTGTAATAAAGTAGGGGTTTTCTCATTATTGAAAGACGTACACTGACCTATAGATGCTTAAATGTGTTTCATTTGAACTCTGTTGGATAGTTATCTTATCTGCAATCATACTACACCTCTAAAAATAATTGTCATCTTTTAAGTTGACCAAAGGGCATCATGTACATGTATATATAAATTATATTCCTTACTTTTTGTTTCAGTCCAGATGAATTGTATGTTGATGTGTTTACCAGTATTGAGAAAGTCCTGTCACAGACAAGAGTTAGCCAATGGGAGATGTTTCAGGATATATTTAACACTTGTTGTCTTACTATAAGCTCACCTGCAGAAGTTGGAAAGGGTAAGTAACAATGAGAAAGTCCTGTCACAGACAAGAGTTAGCCAATGGGAGATGTTTCAGGATATATTTAACACTTGTTGTCTTACTATAAGCTCACCTGCAGAAGTTGGAAAGGGTAAGTAACAATGAGAAAGTCCTGTCACAGACAAGAGTTAGCCAATGGGAGATGTTTCAGGATATATTTAACACATGTTGTCTTACTATAAGTTCACCTGCAGAAGTTGGAAAGGGTAAGTAACAATGAGAAAGTCCTGTCACAGACAAGAGTTAGCCAATGGGAGATGTTTCAGGATATATTTAACACATGTTGTCTTACTATAAGTTCACCTGCAGAAGTTGGAAAGGGTAAGTAACAATGAGAAAGTCCTGTCACAGACAAGAGTTAGCCAATGGGAGATGTTTCAGGATATATTTAACACTTGTTGTCTTACTATAAGTTCACCTGCAGAAGTTGGAAAGGGTAAGTAACAATGAGAAAGTCCTGTCACAGACAAGAGTTAGCCAATGGGAGATGTTTCAGGATATATTTAACACTTGTTGTCTTACTATAAGTTCACCTGCAGAAGTTGGAAAAGGTAAGTAACAGTGGTAAGGTTAGCAATTTGAAAGATGTGAGAGATATTGTCTCATTCTAGTTACCGGTAATGTAGATTTAGATGTGAGAGATATTGTCTCATTCTAGTTACCGGTAATGTAGATTTAGATGTGAGAGATATTGTCTCATTCTAGTTACCGGTAATGTAGATTTAGATGTGAGAGATATTGTCTCATTCTAGTTACCGGTAATGTAGATTTAGATGTGAGAGATATTGTCTCATTCTAGTTACCGGTAATGTAGATTTAGATGTGAGAGATATTGTCCCTTTCTAGTTACCGGTAATGTAGATTTAGATGTGAGAGATATTGTCTCATTCTAGTTACCGGTACTGTAGATTTAGATGTGAGAGATATTGTCTCATTCTAGTTACCGGTAATGTAGATTTAGATGTGAGAGATATTGTCTCATTCTAGTTACCGGTAATGTAGATTTAGATGTGAGAGATATTGTCTCATTCTAGTTACCGGTACTGTAGATTTAGATGTGAGAGATATTGTCTCATTCTAGTTACCGGTACTGTAGATTTAGATGTGAGAGATATTGTCTCATTCTAGTTACCGGTAATGTAGATTTAGATGTGAGAGATATTGTCTCATTCTAGTTACCGGTAATGTAGATTTAGATGTGAGAGATATGTCTCATTCTAGTTACCGGTAATGTAGATTTAGATGTGAGAGATATTGTCTCATTCTAGTTACCGGTAATGTAGATTTAGATGTGAGAGATATTGTCTCATTCTAGTTACAGGTAATGTAGATTTAGATGTGAGAGATATTGTCTCATTCTAGTTACCGGTACTGTAGATTTAGATGTGAGAGATATTGTCTCATTCTAGTTACCGGTAATGTAGATTTAGATGTGAGAGATATTGTCTCATTCTAGTTACAGGTAATGTAGATTTAGATGTGAGAGATATTGTCTCATTCTAGTTACCGGTACTGTAGATTTAGATGTGAGAGATATTGTCTCATTCTAGTTACCGGTACTGTAGATTTAGATGTGAGAGATATTGTCTCATTCTAGTTACCGGTAATGTAGATTTAGATGTGAGAGATATTGTCTCATTCTAGTTACCGGTACTGTAGATTTAGATGTGAGAGATATTGTCTCATTCTAGTTACCGGTAATGTAGATTTAGATGTGAGAGATATTTTTTCATTCTAGTTACCGGTAATGTAGATTTAGATGTGAGAGATATTGTCTCTTTCTAGTTACCGGTAATGTAGATTTAGATGTGAGAGATATTGTCTCATTCTAGATTACCTGTAATGTAGATTTAGATGTGAGAGATATTGTCTCATTCTAGATTACCTGTAATGTAGATTTAGATGTGAGAGATATTTTTTCATTCTAGTTACCGGTAATGTAGATTTATTTATTTTTCGTGGGTAACAATTTTCGTGGATTGATGAAAAAATTGTATTTTTGTGAATATTTAATTTCATAGTTTTGTCAGTCTGCATACAGACCTGGAGAAAATATCTACTTTGTCAACCTTGAACTTTGCGATTTATCCATAACCATGAAAAATAATAAATCAGCAGAAGTTAAATTTCCTTCATATGATTGATTGTTGGTGTTAAATGCATTTCTTAGAACTGTTGACTATATGGTGGTGGTCAGTTTTTATGGCTGGAGGAAGCTAGGAGAATAAGTACTGTCAAAGAAGTTTTTTTTCAATTTGCCCATCTTGGGCATCTATATTCAATCAAGATCCATTCATGACATATACTAGTAGTCTGTTGTTATTTATGTATTATTGTCAATTTGTTTATTTTCTTTGGTTACATCTTCTGACATCAGACTTGGACTTCTCTTGAACTGAATTTTAATGTGCGTATTGTTATGCGTTTACTTTTCTACATTGGTTAGAGGTAAAGGGGGAGGGTTGAGATCTCACAAACATGTTTAACCCCGCCGCATTTTTGCGCCTGTCCCAAGTCAGGAGCCTCTGGCCTTTGTTAGTCTTGTATTATTTTAATTTTAGTTTCTTGTGTACAATTTGGAAATTAGTATGGTGTTCATTATCACTGGACTAGTATATATTTGTTAAGGGGCCATCTGAAGGACGCCTCCAGGTGGGGGAATTTCTCGCTACATTGAAGACCTGTTGGTGACCCTCTGCTGTTGTTTTTTATTTGGTCGGTTTGTTGTCTCTTTGACACATTCCCCATTTCCATTCTCAATTTTATGACATATATATCAGAAGATTTTTTTCAGTCCACATGTCTTGAGTAAGTATAAAACAGGTCCACAAATAAACTATATACATGTAAACTTGGCATAATTTTTTTTACATAAAAGTGATTCAAGTTGATTTGTGTAAAGGAACAGATCAAGTATTAACTTATTCAAGTAAAACTGCAAGAGAATAAGCTGATATTTAGCTCCATTTGTTTAATTTGTTTATAATTCAGAGTTTTTATTTACAGTGAAACCCTTATCAGAAGAGTTCAAGGCTTATTGTACAGACATTGATAATTATTCTGATTATTTACAGTGAAACCTTTATCAGAAGAGTGGAAGACTGTTACTGTACAGACATTGATAATTATTCTGATTATTTACAGTGAAACCTTTATCAGAAGAGTTAAAGACTGTTATTGTACAAACGTTGATGATTCTTGTAAGAAAATCAGAATACAGGTTAGTCTCAAATTATTTTCTGCTCATATATATATATACAGTCGACTCTCGTTATTTCGAAGTCAGCCGGACCAGAGAAATATTTCGAGTTACACATAGTTCGACTCAAACGAACACCGGAAGTTCGACAATCTAAGGGACACTACTCTTGCTTAGCTTGGTAAAGCTAAAATAAATATCCGGGTGAATATGGCAAGGGGATCGATATTCTAGTATTAGATCGATGTATTTGTATGTCACAGTCTTTTATTATTATAATGACATTATTTTTACTTATTCAATTGTTTCAATTAAAAATAATCCTAAGGCTTTTCCAAGAGAGTAAATCCAATCGATAGTTTCGTTATTCAGGTCGGTTATAGCTGACAAAATTGTTTATTCTCGGATACAAGAGATTTAAGAAAATTTTAATTTCTATTCATTTTGTTTTATCTCACTCTTTCTTTTCAAAAGAAAATATAACAAGATTAAAGACGCCGTTTGAGTAGTTTTTAGGTGATCATCAACGGAAGCCATAATCCTCACTTTATACACACCCAAGCTTATTAGTGTAAATCACAAATTAATTGTTTTGTAAACATTTTAAATACTTTTTCATGAACATTAACAATGTATCACTAATTATTTATCAAAATTCTATAAAAGATAATCTTAGGTAAACACTCATGGAAATAGCATGTCATAAATCAATACAGTGGTCAGTGACCGGAAATTTAATTACACGTGTATTGTCAGATTAACTCTTCAATCCATTTAAATCCCGGAGGTCATGTTTTGACATATGTGTATTAGTTCGAGATAAAAAATGAATTTTGAATGCTTTGTTAACCTTGGGACCGTAAATTTAGTTCGACTCAACCGAAATTTCGACTCATCCAATTTCGACTCATCAGGAGCCGAATTACATACTTTTGTATGAAGTAAAATTCGGGACCACGTGAAAACTTCGACTCATCCGAAATTTCGAGTCAACCGAGTTCGAGACAACGAGAGTTAACTGTATATATGTATTACAAATTTTTGACTGAAATTTTTTGACAAGAATTTGGAAAAGTTGACTATACACAATTATTTTAAAATTGTGTGGTAGTGAACCATGTATACTATATAGTATATAACTTGGTATGTTTTAACAATTACAGATTAAAAGGTATAAATTTTTAACACATGTATACAAATCAGAAGATGTGGTATGATTGCCAATCAATGATACAACTCTTCACAATAGACCAAATGACACAGAAAATAACAACTATAGGTCACTGTACAGCTTTCAACAATGACCAAATCCCATACTGCATAGTCAGCTATAAAAGGCACTAAAATGACAAATTTAAAACAATTCATACAAGAAAAACTAACAGCCTAATTTATGTTCAAAATAATGTATGATACAGGCATATAAATATTTTATGGGCATTATATTTTTATGTTTATGTGTGTGTCCGTCTGTTTGTTTGTCTGTCCCACTTCAGGTTAAAGTTTTGATGAAGTTGAATTTAAATCAACTTGAAACTTAGTATTCATGTTCCCTATGATATGATCTTTATAATTTTAATGCCAAATTAGAGTTGTGGCACCAATTTCACGGTCCACTGAACATAGAAAATGATAGTGTGTGTTGGGCATCCATGTACTATGGACACATTCTTGTTAAATATAATTATTTATCTCTTACAGTATGATACAGAGTTTGTATGCACCATGGAGTTTACCATTTCTTGGACATGCTGTGTCAATTCTCCTGAATTTGGCTGAAAAAGAGAAATCAAGAGCTCTGAAAATCAAAGCTATGGAGTGTTTGATAGAAATCAGTCAAGTTGATGGAAAATGTAAGTCAAGAAAAATACATGAACTGGAAAAAAATCTAGGCATCAATCGTATACATAGTTCCTATTCAAATTAAGGTAATTTATAAGGGTAAATGTTACTTATTTCTATAAATATTATTTCAAAATTATATAATATAACTGTGAGAGCCTTAACTATTTTTATTAATAATACAAAAAGCATCAATAAAGTGATTGTAGTGAGTGGAATATAGCTACTGAATCATTAGGGTAAAGCTTCTGATGTTACTAATTACAGTGATGATCTTGTTTTGATTAAATAAATGTGTTTTTGTTTTACAGATTGTTCCAAAGTTAAGACAATGTTAGGTGACACCTTTGCCTCATTCCTTCCTGGTGTGTCAATTACTTTGTGTCAGGTGATCACAGGAGATTCTAAACAAGGACAGACTGTCATTATAGTAAGGATTTATTTTATATAATCGTGGTTGTGTTTAATATCATAGCGCTACCTAGATATTGGCTATTGAACGCTTTGCTAGCCGAGCCACTAAAAAGATCTAGATATCCCTAAAAATTCATGCTTCCTAGAGAATCCAAAATTGCAACAGAAAAGTTATTACTAATGACGTCATTTTTGGGGGGGCATATCGTTCAACATAGATCAGCATCTAAAATATAGCGGCTATACCGCCTGCTATGATATTAAATGCAATTCTGGCTACCTTTTTGTTCATTATTTAATAATAATAGTGACCTCAAATCAGAATAATATGTTAAACAGTTCTTGAATTTACTGAAAAGTGTATTTCATGTGTTTACTTTAGTTGCCATCCTCTTGCCAATTCCTGATCTGTTCCTTGAAATAAGAAAGATTTTTTTTTGTACCTAAATGAGGTCCCCTAAATAAGGGAAAGGTTCCAATTTCATTTGCTGAGAAAAATTGCAATGAAAGTATGTCTGGCTCCATCATACATTATTATGAAACCAGTAGAATTTTCTATTTTACAAGAAGATGCTCAATTACCAAAGGGCCAAGTGAGCTTTTCTCATCATTTGGCGTCCGTCGTCGTCGTCGTTAACTTTTACAAAAATCTTCTCCTCTGAAACTACTTTGCCAAATTTAACAAAACTTGGCCACAATCATCATTGGGATATCTAGTTTAAAAAATGTGTGCGTGACCCCGCCAACCAACCAAGATGGCTGCCATGGCTAAAAATAGAACATAGGGGTAAAATGCAGTTTTTGGCTTATAACTCAAAAACCAAAGCATTTAGAGCAAATATGACAGGGGTAAAATTGTTTATCAGGTCAAGATCTATCTGCCGTGAAATTTTCAGATGAATCGAACAACCGGTTGTTGGGTTGCTGCCCCTGAATTGGTAATTTTAAGGAAATTTTGCTGTTTTTGGTTATTTTCTTGAATATTATTACAGATAGAGATAAACTGTAAACAGTAATAATGTTCAGCAAAGTAAGATTTACAAATAAGTCAACATGACCGATATGGTCAGTTGACCCCTTTAGGAGTTATTGCCCTTTATAGTCCATTTTTAACCATTTTTTCATAAATCTTAGTAATCTATTACAAAAATCTTCTCCTCTGAAACTACTGGCCCAAATTAATTTAAACTTGGCCACAATCATCTTTGGGGTATCTAGTTTAAAAAATGTGTGGTGTGACCTGGCCAACCAACCAAGATGGCCACCATGGCTAAAAATAGAACATAGGGGTGAAATGTAGATTTTGGCTTATATCTCTGAAACCAAAGCATTTAGAGCAAATCTGATATGGAGTAAATTTGTTCATCAAGTGAAAATCTATCTGCCCTAAAACTTTCAAATGAATTGGACAATGGGTTGTTGGGTTGCTGCCGCGAAATCTGTAATTTGAAGGAAATTTTGCAGATTTTGGTTATTATCTTGAATATTATTATGGAAAGAGATAAAATGTAATCAGCAATAATGTTCAGCAAAGTAAGATTTACAAATAAGTTATTATGACTAAAATGGTCAGTTGACCCCTTAAGGAGTTGTTGCCCTTTATAGTCAATTTTGACCAATTTGTAAATTTTTGTTATCTTTTACAAAAATCTTCTCTGAAACTACTGGGCCAAATTAAACCAAACTTGGCCACAATCATCATTGGGGTATATAGTTAAAAAAAATATGTGGCATGACCCCGCCAACCAATTAAGATGGCTGCCATGGCTAAAAATAGAACATAGGGGTAAAATGCAGTTTTTGGCTTATAACTTAAAAACCAAAGCATTTAGAGCAAATCTGACAGGGATAAAATTGTTTATCAGGTCAAGATCTATCTGCCCTGAAATTTTCAGACAAATCGGACAACCTGTTGTTGGGTTGCTGCCCCCGAATTAGTAATTTTAAGGAAATTTTGCAGATTTTGGTTATTATCTTGAATATTATTATAGATAGAGATAAACTGTAAACAGCAATAATGTTCAGCAAAATAAGATCTACAAATAAGTCAACATGACCAAAATTGTCAGTTGACCCCTTAAGGAGTAATTGCTCTTTATAGTCAATTGTTAACAATTTTTATAAATTTTTAATAATTTTTATACGACCGCAAAAATTTTAATTTTTTTGGTCGTATATTGCTATCACGTTGGCGTCGTCGTCGTCATCGTCGTCCGAATACTTTTAGTTTTCGCACTCTAACTTCAGTAAAAGTGAATAGAAATCAATGAAATTTTAACACAAGGTTTATGACCACAAAAGGAAGGTTGGGATTGATTTTGGGAGTTTTGGTCCCAACGTTTTAGGAATTAGGGGCCAAAAAGGGCCCAAATAAGCATTTTCTTGGTTTTCGCACTATAACTTTAGTTTAAGTGAATAGAAATCTATGAAATTTTGACACAAGGTTTATGACCACAAAAGGACCGTTGGGATTGTCTTTGGGAGTTTTGGTTCCAACAGTTTAGGAATTAAGGGCCAAAAAAGGGCCCAAATAAGCATTATTCTTGGTTTTCGCACAATAACTTTAGTATAAGTAAATAGAAATCAATGAAATTTAAACACAAGGTTTATGACCACAAAAGGAAGGTTGGGATTGATTTTTGGAGTTGAAGTCACAACAGTTTATGAATTAGGGGCCAAAAAGGGGCCCAAATAAGCATTATTTTTGTTTTTTGCACCATAACTTTAGTATAAGTAAATAGAAATCTATGAAATTTAAACACAAGGTTTATGACCATAAAAGGAAGGTTGGGTTTGATTTTGGGAGTTTTGGTCCCAACAGTTTAGGAATAAGGGGCCCAAAGGGTCCAAAATTGAACTTTGTGTGATTTCATCAAAAATTGAATAATTGGGGTTCTTTGATATGCCGAATCTAACTATGTATGTAGATTCTTAATTTTTGGTCCCGTTTTCAAATTGGTCTACATTAAGGTCCAAAGGGTCCAAAATTAAACTTAGTTTGATTTTAACAAAAATTGAATCTTTGGGGTTCTTTGATATGCTGAATTTAAAAATGTACCTAGATTTTTAATTATTGGCCTAGTTTTCAAGTTGGTCCAAATGGGGGTCCAAAATTAAACTTTGTTTGATTTCATCAAAAATTGAATAAATGGGTTCTTTGATATGCCAAATCTAAACTGTGTATGTAGATTCTTAATTTTTGGTCCAGTTTTCAAATTGGTCTACATTAAGGTCCAAAGGGTCCAAAATTAAACTAAGTTTGATTTTAACAAAACTTAAATTCTTGGGCTTATTTGATATGCTTTATCTAAACATGTACTTTGATTTTTGATTATGGGTCCAGTTTTCAAGTTGGTCCAAATCAGGATTCCATATCAAGTATTGTGCAATAGCAAGAAATTTTCAATTGCACAGTATTGCACAATATCAAGAAATATCTAATTGCACGATATTGTGCAATAGCAATTAATTTTCAATTGGAGTTATCTTTCTTTGTATAGAATAGTAGTTGATAATATATGTTGGAAATTTGCCAGACATGACTATGATGTCATTTTCTATTTTTATTTGCCAATAACTTTATGTAAATAACTTCATTGGAAATTTGCCAATATAAAATGTTGCTGATGAAGCTTTTTTTCCTTATCTTATCTAAAAACACTTATCTAAAATGTTTTTAGATAATGTATGTTGGACATTTGCCAGACATGACTATGATGTCATTTTCTATTTTTATTTGCCAATAACTTTATGTAAATAACTTCATTGGAAATTTGCCAATATAAAATGTTGCTGATGAAGTTTTTTTTTCCTTATCTTATCTAAAATATTTTTAGATAATATATGTTGGAAATTTGCCAGACATGACTATGATGTCATTTTCTATTTTTATTTGCCAATAACTTTATGTAAATAACTTCATTGGAAATTTGCCAATATAAAATGTTGCTGATGAAGCTTTTTTTCCTTATCTTTTCTAAAATGTTTTTAGATAATGTATGTTGGAAATTTGCCAGACATGACTATCATGTCATTTTCTATTTTTATAATTTTCTGATGTATTTAAATGAGTGTTTATGGTTGCAAAGTCCATTTAAAATTTGAATTGAGATGATGATGATGATGATGATGATGGAGTGGCTTGACATTTGTTTTGTGTAAAAAACCCATATAATGTCAAAAATTTGATCACAATCCAAATTCAGAGCTGTATCATGCTTAAATGTTTTGTCCATACCTGCCCCAACTGTTCAGGGATCGACCTCTGCGGTCGTATAAAGCTGCGCCCTGCGGAGCACCTGGTTGTAAATTTTTAGGAAATATTTTCCACTGTAATTACTGGGCTAAGTTACTAAGTTCATTATAGATAGAGATAATTGTAGCAACAAAAATGTTCAGTAAAGAAAGATCTACAAACACATCACCATCACCAAAACACAATTTTGTCATGAATTTATCTATGTCCATTGTTACTATGCAAATACTGAAATAGATTAAGGTGAGCGGCACAGGCTCTTGAGAGCCTCTAGTTTCAATTTATGAAACCCTTTAAAAATGTGTTCAATTATGAGCAAATAAAGGCAACAGTAGTATACTGTTGTTCAAAATTCATAAATCGATAGAGTAAAAACAAATCTTGGTTACAAACTTAAACTGAGGGAAACGTATCAAATATAAGAGGACTACAACACAACAGAGAAACAACACTGAAACGTAACACACACAGAAACGAACTATAATACAACAAAGGAAGATAACTCTAGTTTAAATATATGATTATACTTGGAATACAATGTTTAAGTAAAGTTCACATTGCAAAGAGTAAGGATGTTACCCCTCAGTGCTCACATTTTTGTAGCTTTATAAAGTGGATATAATTTTTATTGTGGTTTGACCACCACTGTATTTTTTTTGCAGATCAACATACTTTCTAAGTTCTATACATTTTGTATATTGATTTATATTTTTAAAATTATATTATAGACTGCACTGAAGACCTGGGCGAGTATTGTAACTATGGTGATGGATGACAAATTAATAGAAGAGGCTCAAATAAGGAGTCGTATAAACCCAAACTGTATGATTAAAGAATTAAGACTGATAGTTTCTTTATATGTCACTGATAGACTGATAAAGTAGTTGTCTTTGTTGCGGAACTTTGAAAAAAAATAAGAGCTAGGATAAAAAATCAATGTTACAGTTTTAATAGATTTTAAAGAGGAGGTTCTTTAATTCCATTGAGCCAAAACAAGAAATATTATCAAAATCATAAGAAGGCTGTCTTTCACTTATCCTAACATACATACTTATTTACTGCCCTTGAAAGCCATCATAACAACACTACAAAATTTGAAGTAACTTGATCTAAGCTATGTAAATTTCTATATAAACTGTATATGAAATGAAAATGTTATAATTATATTATCAAATAAGCTGTGTTGTATAGAAATCAACCTTATGCAAATAAATATCAGTACACCTTTTAACTTATTTCAGGTTGATAGAATATAAACGAACAGTCTGTAACTGTCTGAAAAATTCAGTTTTTATGAAAAGCCTACAACACAGAGCAGAATTTTTCTTTTATTTCGTATTTGAATGTTCTTAAATCCATCTAGATCTTATACATGTACATGTTTATGTGCACTTGAATAAGGCCTATTTCTATCCGATGCAGCTTTAATGATTAAACAGGTTTCATTGTAATTTTTCTTTTAATACCTCTTTTCAGCAAAACTAGATGGTAAATTACAAAATCTCATAGTGAAAAGGAACAAAGAATGGGTTGAGCTTACTGGGTCCAAGTTCACTGTCCTTGTCAAGCAGATAGCAAAGGTCAAAAGTCATTCAAGTTGGAAGGTTAGACAGGCAATAGTGGAATGGGCAGCCAGACTACTAGAACACTGTTCAAAGTAAGATTGGACTAAATTAACCTCATAAACAGAAAAGACTTTATATATATTTTAAATACTTGAAAAATTATCTCAGTTATAGCAGAATGCTTTGAGTGTGTAAGTAAAGGTAGTATCTTTGGTTAGCTTGCTTGCTAGCTGAACCGTGAAGACATTTTTAAGTTAGGGCTATTCCAGAAAAAAATGTATGGGGGGGTTGGAAGGCACATTATATTAATAATACATGGGTGATGGGTATCAGAACAACTTTTCACACTATAATGCACTATAATTCTCAATTACAATTGTCTGGGTGGCGGGTGCTGACAAAAACTGCCTTCCAACCCCCCATACATTTTTTTCTGGAATAGCCCTTAGGTAAGCTACCCTCCTTTTAGAGTAGACTAGTCGGACAGATAACCAATCTATCTGTCTGTAGGACTTGACTACTTCGAATGGAGCGTTGTATTCATAACCTTATAATGACTTTAGGGTTCAGCTAGCTAAGTAAAGATTCTTCCTTTACCTACACACTCAATGCATTCTGCTGTAATAAGAAATATAGAGTCATGTTGTCAAGACGGAATTTTTTATAATTGACTATATGGAATGAGTTTTGCTCATTGATGGAAGGCAATAGGGGGGGACATTATGTTGCTCAACATCAATGTATTAGAGAGAATTATTCACTTAACTCTATGATATGGTATTACCATTTCCAAGGTTACAATACTTAAGTTCTGTCGAAATAGTTTTTTTTTCTTGGTTCGATTTCATTTTACAATTTGATAGAAGTTCCATGATAACTATAGAAATCTATGTAGTGTTGTGACCAATACATTGTTTGTATAAAACCATCAATATATGGGTGGTGTCATCTAAAAGTAGGTTTTAAACATTTTAAGCAAGTCAAATGTTTTTGTTGAAATCTTTTTTAAATCATGCCATGTGATTTATTTGCTAGTGTGAAATACTAGGTGGATGCATTGGAAAATATCACTTGATACAATTTTTCAGCCTCCATATTCAAACAACTATCTAAGAACTCTTCTATAGTTCTGATACCAAAAAAAATATCAATGCTGTAGTTGCAGTGTTATTTGTCTCCCCTTTTTATGTTATTTCAGATCATTGAAGGACTGTATCCCAACCATACTAGAAGTTTTAGTCGGACTTATTGGCGACGAATATTCCCATGTAGCTCTCTACAGTAGAAAGGTTTTGGAATCGTTCAGTAGCTCTCATCTTGGGCATGAATGTCGCCCCCTGGTGGAGATGTTAGAAGAGAATCTTCATCAGCTAACAGTGTCGCTACCAAGATTGATAAGGGCATCAGGTTAGTTTGACATGCTATGGAAAAACCAACACATGACAGCATGCAGATTCAGATTTATCTAAGACTGATTAATTTTTTACTTTTTACTACATTAGAATTTTATTCAAAGTTTACAAATTATTTTTTGTGTTAATGAATTGCATTTAGTGACACAATTTATGACAATCTATAAATTCTTTTATTTGAATTTTAACATTTAAAAAAAAACCAGAAAGGGAGATAATCATTATTAATCTTATCATAATTCAAGGTATCATGAGTTATTTCCCTTGCCATATTCATTACAGATGAAAGTCAGAAGTTGGGAACTGCATCTTTATTATCTGGATACATAGCATTATTAGGTATGTATAGAAATTATAACAGTTTTGTTTTTTTATTGAGGTTTATAAAATTAAATTAAATTGAACATTTACTGTTGATGACAAAAAAAATCTTTGTATGGATTCATGAAAAATTGCAGCACCTACAGAAATGTGTTTGTTTCAGATACCAACACTTACAAAAAAAAAAATCATTGATGGGTAGTCCAGGGAGAGGCATATTATTATTACATTTAAGAACCAAATTAGAGTTTTGATCCAAATTTCATTGTCCACTGAACATAGAAAATGATAGTACGAGAGGGGCATCAGTGTAGTATGGACACCTTTTTGTTTGGATCAGCCTTTATACTAAATTATGACACAGTGAACACATTCTTTCTTCTCATTCAATTTAATAATGCTTATTTTAGGTTGAGTTGTCAATATCTTGAATGCTGTAAAATCAATGATATTTTGTCTTCATATATATATATATATATTCTCTAGAGATTTATCTATGGTAGAAGATTAAAATCAAACTTTTATTTCAGGTCCAAATGTGAACAGTCTCCTCAGATCTTCCTCTCATTTAAAGAGATTGTCATTGTCTCTGATCCAGGTGTTAGAATTGGACTGTTCTGATGTAAAAATTGTAGAAGAAAGAACACATTTAATTGGTCACGGTAAGTAGGGGTAAATAAGGTTGGGTCTTTTTAGGCATGCACATTCCAAAGAGAGATTCATCCTTGAAGAAAAAATTGTTGAGACAAATAAATTAAACTTCATGTGAATGTGAAGAAATTACATCACAATTATTAGAGATACTACAAGTTCAAGGTGTAATATTGATTTATTTCACTTGACTGGGTGAGCTTATACCGGTTCGCGTATTTAACACCAGTCCATCTATAGATGAACTCATCAATAAAGTGTCCAGTTATTCTTCCCATATCATACACTCAGTTCATTTGTATATTAGTTTGGTGCCACTGATAGGTGATTAGAAATCAATTATAATTATAAAGGTCAACATCCTTATCACACACATCTTCACTTAGACTGTCCTTCTGCAAATTAAAACTAAATCTCCGCCCGGTCAGTTGAAAAAACATTGGTAATACCACCAATGATTTTCTGCTATTATAATTTTTGTTAAATATGAACTTTTCAAAAATTGCACACAATTTTTCTTTGTTTTATTTAAAGAAATACGTGGGATGAGTAAAGTTTTATCCTGTCTAGTTCTACAGACAAAATTTCACATATCCATTGTATAGATTGACTATGTTGAAGAAGTCCTGTTATAAGACATGAAAACCAGTGCATGAACGTTCTGTTTTTAGACATGAAAACCAGTTCATGAACGTTCTGTTTTTAGACATGAAAACCAGTTCATGAACGTTCTGTTTTTAGACATGAAAACCAGTTCATGAACGTTCTGTTTTTAGACATGAAAACCAGTGCATGAACGTTCTGTTTTTATGCCCCACCTACGATAGTAGAGGGGCATTATGTTTTCTGGTCCGTTCGTCCGTTCGTTCGTCCGTTCGTCCGTTCGTCCGTCTGTCCCGCTTCAGGTTAAAGTTTTTGGTCGAGGTAGTTTTTGATGAAGTTGAAGTCCAATCGACTTCAAACTTGGTACACTTGTTCCCTATGATATGATCTTTCTAATTTTAATGCCAAATTAGAGATTTTACCCCAATTTCACGGTCCACTGAACATAGAAAATGATAGTGCGAGTGGGGCATTCGTGTACTGAGGACACATTCTTGTTGAATTATGATTGATATTTTCAGTTGTTATTTTTCAGGCGCCAGTGCTGTCAATTCTAAAGAAATTCCAGACATTTTACAGCCAAAGAAATATTTCCGACATTTTCATGATAAGAAGATATACCATGAGTTCAGAAATGTTTGCAGATTATTGGGTTACTATGGTAATTCTCATATTTAGCATATTTCATATTTATACTGTGTACATATATCAGATTACTTTGAGATGATTTATGGAGAGTTTAAGCTGACAGTAAAGGTGGTACCCAACACTTTCACTTAAATTAATTCAGCTCTTTTTATTTTCATAAAATTTGGTCAAAGTATTTACTTTGACACTTTGACCCTAATAAACAAAAATATAAAAATTTCTAAAATTTTGAACCAACCGTTTTGTCAGAAAAATTACACTGGTTATATAGCAGTTTGACAAACACCAATTTTGATCATTGTGAAGCTTGGTAATCCTTTTACAACACAATGTAATTAAAACTTTTAGCTGACTTTACAGAGTTATCTCCCTGTAGTGTTAGGTACCACCTTAAGAAAAATTACATTTCATTGATATTTGATTTAGTGGTTTTGTGTTAGTCTGTTTTCAAGATTACAGTTAATTCGTACTTATTTGAACATTGAAATTTATTGTTCTCCTATACCCACATAAAACCATGAAAGATTGTATCAAGCTCATGTGATAAATCCACTAAACCCTCATTCATTTCTCTGAATTGAAGTCCATTGTAAATACAACTCTCTAGAATTGGAGGTTAGGAAATGATTTTGTTTAGGTCTCACTTAAGTTTAAAGCACAAACTATAGAAAGTAAAATCATGAAATATAGAAACAATCTTTGACAGTTTGGGATAAGAAATTGACGTGGTTGCTATACTGTAAATAAACAAATTTAATAAAAAAGCTGCACAAACCAAAAAACGTTTTTGTGATTGAACAATTAAACAGCTATTTATGGAGATTACTTTTTAAAATATTAAGCCCTTTCTAGTAGACTTCTATTGAACTACATAATTTTCTAAATTTATTGATACTCATATGAAACGAGATCAAAGTTTGAAATATTTACATTTAGATTATATTTGATTTAGAATTAACAGTATTTCAGCTGCAACTGAATGTTTACTATTCCGTTCTAATTATACCCCCGCTTTAAAAAAGGGGGGGTATACTGTTTTACCTCTGTCTGTCCGTCAGTCCGTCCGTCCATCAGTCCGTCAGTCCGTCCGTCCGTCAGTCAGTCCGTCCCATGAAACTTTCGTCACATTTTTCTCAGGAACTACACATCCACCCTTTCTGTAATTTGGTATCGTATCAACATTTATATATGTCAGCCATACCGTGTGATGCGTTTTCAGATTCATCACTTGACAACTTCCTGTTTACCGAACACTTGTCTGATTTTACACATGATAGCCAAGTTGAAAATTTTCGTCACATTTTTCTCAGGAACTACAATACAAGGATTTCTGAAATTTGGTTTCAGGATTTATATAAGTCAGCTATACCGTGTGATGCGTTTTCAGATTCATCACTCGACAACTTCCTGTTTACCGAACACTTGTATGATTTTACACATGATAACCAAGTTAAAAATTTTCGTCACATTTTTCTCAGGAACTACAATACAAGGATTTCTGAAATTTGGTTTCAGGATTTTTATAAGTCAGCTATACCGTGTGATGCGTTTTCAGATTCATCACTCAACAACTTCCTGTTTACCGAACACTTGCATATTTTTACACTATTAATATTATCCACTTGCGGCGGGGGTATCATCAGTGAGCAGTAGCTCGCAGTTTCACTTGTTATACCCCTGCTTAAAAAAAAAAAGAAGGGGTATACTGTTTTACCTCTGTCTGTCTGTCCGTCCATCCATAGCATGAATATTTTTAGTCACATCTTTCACAGGAACTACATCATAAGGATTTCTGAAATTTGGTTTCAGGGTTTAAATTAGTTAGCTATACCTTGTGATGTGTTTTCAATTTATCACTCAACAACTTCCTGTTTGCCAAATACTTACATATTTTTACACTATTATATTTTGGGCGGGGGTAGCTCACAGTTTTACTTGTTTATTTCTTCTCTGCAGGTGATATAAATTTACTAACAGACCATTTCCTGGATATATTTCATGACACCATTCTTCACAAGATGCAGGCTACACTGATCTTAAATGAAATGGTTATGGGAGCAGCAGGCCATGGAGGTAATGTTCTCTAGTTTGAAGGCAGTCTTCATGCTTAATGTAAAATTGCTTTCAGGCTTGTAAAATACTTCTCTACAAGCCAACAGAATCCAACTTTTCAAAAAATTAAGCTACTGACTTATGGACTCAAAAAACTTAAGCGTAAAGGCTGTGAAGGAGAATTAAAATTGAATGAATAAGAATGGCACAGTAGATATTAGAAATGATTGATAATAAATAGAGAATGGAAATGTGAAATGTTTCAAAGAAAGAACAAACCTGATTAAAGAGTTAAAAAACAACAGCCAAAGGCACCAAATGGATCTTCTACACAGCCAGAAATCCAGTACCTGGAGACCCGACTTCAGCCTCTTATTTCTGTTTTTTAACTCTTATTTTCTGTTTTTATCATATTTCCGTACTGAACACTCAGGTTCAACCATGAACCTCCTCTGTGGTCTCTTGTAGCTTGATCAAGTGCAGGAGATTGTGGGTTCCATTGCTGGCCATATCAATCAAAAGACTTTATAATTGGTATTAGCTACATGTACTAATCCACTAAGCATGCATCTTAGCTCTAATTCAGAATAGGTAGGGTACCTGTCTTCCTGTGGACTGGTACCTGGTGAACTTACAAGTAAAAAATCCAGCTCAGTATGTTAGTTACAAGTAGGGGTGATAATACTTTAACATAGACATGTTTTCATCCTGAATATACATTTAATAGCCATGGGAAGCTATTCATCATGTTCAACACCACAGAAAAATCTGTATATTGGTATCATTTAGGAATTAAAATGGGAAATAGTCCAGGTTAATTTATTTGCAAAGGCCTAAAACATTCCTAATGAAATACCTGACAATGTGGCCAAAAAAGTAACTTATTGATTTAAGATACAGGTGAAATAATATTGCAGATTTATTTCAACTTAAAAATGACATTTGATATTAAAGATATTTGAAAGAAATATAAATTTGATATCTGATGGGGAACACTTTAATTTTGTGAATAAGTTTCAGGGTACCTTCAGTGATCTGGAAGGTTTTTTTCCCTATGGGCCCAGGGCCCCTCAAAAATAAATTCAATGGGCCATTTTAAAAAATAATGGGCCATGTTGTCAAATGAGTGGGCCATCTGAATTGACTTCTATAAAAAAAAAAAGTATCAGTATATTTTGGCAAAGAGGTGTTAGTACTTACATTTATGATTTTAAATAAAATCATGGATATTGTTCCTGTGATTTTGTAATTTCAATTTCAATGAATATACAATAACTTCTTCCAACCGGAACAATATGTAAGTTAACCTTTATTTACAATGTTTTAACTGGTACTGTTGCCTTGTTCATGTTCATGTTTATTTTGTACATTCAATTTGGGTCTTCGTCGATACCATACTTATTCCAGACATTCCGTATCAGAGGACATTTCATGCATTTTCTCTGCACTTCTTGTATTATTATACAAAACAACAAATCGCTAAAGTCATGTTTACAAAATGTCAAAACGAGCGTAAGACCAAAATATGACAAGGACAGTAAAACGTCTTTTATGGAGACAAAAACTATATTCCTAAAAAGTATTTGGGGTTCTTCAATCGAAATTATAGCAAGCTAATCTAAATGAGATTATTATTGGAGTTAAATCTCGTCTGTACTAGCCAAATTTCACAAATTTAAAGTTGTTTATAAAAAAAATATATCATGAATGATGGTTAATTACGTTTTTCGGGTTATCAGTTAGATCGCATGGTTCTATTATTACGATAGGAAAACACCTGAGACGTTAAACCGCAAGGTTCTATTATCATAGGGAAACACCCGAGACGTCCCAAAAATATATAGGTGCTCCTATTATTGGAGGATCATTACACAGTTGTGTACACACACATGGCAGCAAGGAACACGATCGGAAATCCATTTGACGATATAAGTGTTTCAAAACGAAGTGAAAAATATAGTGCGCCATGTGGGCGCTTACATTTGTCACTGTATGCGCCATTTCTAGTCAATATGCGCTATAGGTGCAGGGCGCACGTCCTTCCCGATCACTGTACCTTTGTGATCTTTAAAACTTGATAAAGTATATCTAAAGAGAGATAACTCTTGTTAAATCTAAATTCGACAAATATTAAAGATTTATTGTTACTTGCCAATACAAAGTAGATCCGTGGACAGATATTTATAAATGATCTTTAGTTTAAAGGAGGATTTTCTCAGCTACAATTTCATCGAAGGGTAAAGAGCCCTGAGATAAGATGTAGTGAAGAATCTTCTTAGAGTTGAAAAAACAAAGATAATTTGTTCATCCCTATTTGACCTAGGCTTATGATGTCACTCCACTTATAATAACCAAACCAGTTGAGTTGCTTGAGATAAAAAAAAATGGATCATAATAGATCAAGGCAAAATAAAAAAAATTAGTTTTGTTTGCCCAAACACTCTACCCAGAAAAAAGCTGCCTACTCAAATTCTTTTATTGTCCTGATTTGAAGAAGTTTTTTTTAATCAGATAGGCATGAAGACTATTAAACACCAGATACTTCAATTTCCTTTTTGGAAAAAAAAAAGAAAATGCCTACCTACCTACCTACCCACTGTCTCAACCTTTGGGTAGGATTTGGGCAAACCAAAATATTTTTAATTGTGGCCTCAAGGCAAAATAAAAAAATTACCATGTAAAATATATTTTAATAGAAACAATACATTTTTCTTTCTCATATTATACAAAAATAAGAAAAATTTGCATCATAATATGGCTTGGGATTGAAATTTTATCGGTTAACAGGTAAGTCTTAATTTCTTTATATTTATACAAAGGAAAATAGTTTCACATTGATTGTAAAGTACCTTTCTACTGTTAGAATGAGATTTCTTAGGAAAACATTGCATAAGTTATAGACCTTTGAAAAAAGCACAATCCATGTTAGCTATAAAAAAAAGGAAAGCCTTAAACAAGATTGAAAATACAGTTTTTGTTTTATTTATTTTTTTAGTACATCGTGGTATTACAAAGAAAAAAGACAAAGAAGTTCAGCATAAAATAGCTGTACTTGAAGAAATAATTAAGTAAGTATACTTAGTCTTACAAGAATCAGTTTATACATTTCATAGTAGGTTAGCAGTTATCCCTCTTCGGAAATGGAAAAATGCATGTATGATGGAGTGTTTCAAATCTGAGAACACTTACACATCTGGTTAAGGTACAGTGAGCAAACACTATATTAATGGAGATGTGGATTATTATGTTAATAAGAGACAACAACAGGACACTAAATTATTAGAGGACATTTAGAGGTTAGCATATAGATTGACATCTAGAGATTAGCACATAGATTGACATCTAGAGGTTAGCACATAGATTGACATCTAAAGGGTAGCACATAGATTGACATCTAGAGATAAGCACATAGATTGACATCTAGAGGTTAGCACATAGATTGACATCTAGAGGTTAGCACATAGATTGACATCTAGAGGTTAGCACATAGATTGACATCTAGAGGGTAGCCCATAGATTGACATCTAGAGGGTAGCCCATAGATTGACATCTAGAGGCTAGCCCATAGATTGACATCTAGAGGCTAGCCCATAGATTGACATCTAGAGGGTAGCCCATAGATTGACATCTAGAGGGTAGCACATAGATTGACATCTAGAGGGTAGCACATAGATTGACATCTAGAGGGTAGCACATAGATTGACATCTAGAGATTAGCACATAGATTGACATCTAGAGGTTAGCACATAGATTGACATCTAGAGATTAGCACATAGATTGACATCTAGAGGGTAGCACATAGATTGACATCTAGAGGGTAGCACATAGATTGACATCTAGAGGTTAGCACATAGATTGACATCTAGAGGGTAGCACATAGATTGACATCTAGAGGGTAGCACATAGATTGACATGTAGAGGTTAGCACATAGATTGACATCTAGAGATTAGCACATAGATTGACATCTAGAGGTTAGCACATAGATTGACATCTAGAGATTAGCACATAGATTGACATCTAGAGGTTAGCACATAGATTGACATCTAGAGATTAGCACATAGATTGACATCTAGAGGGTAGCACATAGATTGACATCTAGAGGGTAGCACATAGATTGACATCTAGAGGGTAGCACATAGATTGACATCTAGAGGTTAGCACATAGATTGACATCTAGAGGGTAGCACATAGATTGACATGTAGAGGTTAGCACATAGATTGACATCTAGAGGTTAGCATATAGATTCAGCATAAGGCACACAATATATCCAACTGTAAATTATCCAGTTCAGAAAAATGTGAATAAATTCAACAAAAGTAATTAGAGACTTGTCATAAACTTTCAGTCCCTTCATAAAACAAAAACTTCAGTACAACCACTGAAAATGTTTGTAAGGAAAAATTCATGAACCATAAACTAAAGTTCAACCACTGAAAAGGTTCTTGATTTAAAGATCACTTGTAATAGTTCTACAAAGTTTACATGGTAAAATGCAAAATTGCAACTTGACAGTCATTGATCAATAAAGACAAATAAATGTATTTTGGTTAACTGTTAAGTAGGAAGTTATTGCTATATTATAGTTCGCAAAATTTGCATAGGAATAGGTAACGCAATGATAAAACTTCCTTTAGGATATTTTATGAAAGCGATGGCAACATCTTTGTTGCTTTCTTCATTTATTTTTTTATTTTTCAGGATGCTGATAGAGGAATATTTATCACCTATTAACTTTCACTTAATCACAAGTGCATCACATGATAGTGCTATGTCAACGCCAGAGACACGCCTCCTTGCCATCAATCTTGTGTCACATGACAATAGTGTCAACAGTTTTAACAGAAATATTATCCAGATTTGCTTGTACCTGGAGGGAATTGGTTATTTTGCCAAGGTATGTGTATGTGTTAAGTATTTAATCATTGTAAAAATAAAACTTTATTGCATTCAACAATGAGCAAAACCCTAACCGCACAGCAAGATTTTTAATACCCTAACATGACAAAATATTAAACATTTCAATGTGAATTATAACAAAGGAATATTAAATAGAAACAAGTATGATATATAGCTTCAATCGAGAACCACTCAATTACAGGTTACTGACTTGGGTCAGGCACATACACAGTGAGGCAGAAGTTAAAACAAAATTTGTAAGGGTTTCGCAGAACCCAGTGTCTCGCCTACTTTTGCTGTTAATCGCAGGCTCAACAGAAATAAGGAAAAAAATATTATAACAATATTCCTCTTGATACTATCTTTTGATTGAAAGAAGCTTCTGTCCAAGTTTGGTAAAAATCAGGATAGATTATGAATCTTATAAATGTTTTAAAAACTTTACATGGATTTTTCTAGCATTCCACATACATTTTTCCCAATTTTGGGAGTAAAATTCCCAAATGATCACAAAATTCATTTTCATCTTTATTATTCATGACAGAGAAACAGGATATATTTTATACAGAACTCAAAATATTTTAGTTCACAAATGTTCATGTCAAAACAAACAAAAATGTAACAATCCTTTAAGAAGTTAGAACTCATTATTTTGATACTCAAATAAACTTTAATGCCATGTTGTTATATTTAAAAACAAAGAAGGTGTAGGTAGTCCTTTCTTTATTTTCACCAACAAAACAAAATTTAATGAACAAAACACATTAAAACTAACATCAAGTATATTGGTTGTTTTTCCCAATTTCATGGAAAACCGCGTTAAAAAATTCCCAAAACTGGCCAGGGTCCTTTTTCCCAAAATACTCAGATAAACCCCTGCAGTTTAAATGCAGACTAAATGTAATGTTAACTGGAAGAAAAACTAAGTCCATTTATAAGTTAAATACGGAAAAAATGGAATTTAAAAAAAATTAAAAAATCTGGATACTATCTAATGATCATAAACAAGCTTCTGTCTCTTGTTTGGTTACTAAAATTTGAAAAACTTTTACCACAGAGTAAATGTAATGTTTCCTGCAGAAAAACTAAGTCCATTTATTTATAAGTAAAATATGGAAAAAGTGGATTTTTTTTTACAAAATTTACTTCTGGATACTATCTAATGATCATAAACAAGCTTCTGTCAAAGTTTGATAGAAATCCAGGATAGTTTAAGAAAGTTTTTAAAATTTTAAAAACTTTTAACCACAGAGTGAAGGTAATGTTTCCTGCAGAAAAACTAAGTCCATTTATAAGTAAAATACGGAAAAAGTGGATTTTTTTTTTTACAAAATTTACTTCTGGATAGTATCTTATGATCATAAACAAGCTTTTGTCCAAGTTTGTTAGAAATCCAGGATAGTTTAAGAAAGTTATTAAAATTTCAAAATCTTTAACCACAGAGTGAATATTTGTGGACGCCGCGGACAACAACAGAATGTAGGATCGCTATGTCTCGCTTTTTTAACAAAAGTCGAAGGCTAGACAAAAATCAACAAACCTGTCCCCTTACCTCTGCTTATATCTTTCGTTATACTTTTGGTTATAATTTTCACAATGAAATCTGCAACCACTCTTTAAATAATTTTAATGTAGCATTATGTAAATTTTTTATTTTTTTGCAGGTTCTTGGCAAGAGATTTTGTCCTTTCTTAATCCAGACTTTATACCCATTACTGGAGAAGTTAGGAGACGAAACAGCTTTTATTAGTAGTACAGCATACTTAAGTTTATGTGATATTTGTTCTGTCTGTAGCTATGGGTAAGTACTTCAGTATTTTTAAAATAATGGTATTTCTATGCTCCACCTGTGGTCATTATGTTTTTTATGCTCCACCTACGATAGTAGAGGGGCATTATGTTTTCTGGTCTGTGGCTCCGTTCGTCCGTCCGTTCGTTCGTCCGTTGGTTTGTCCATCTCGCTTCAGGTTAAAGTTTTTGGTCAAGGTAGTTTTTGATGATGTCCAATCAACGTGAAACTTAGTACACTTGTTGCTTATGATATGATTTTTCTAATTTTAAAGCCAAGTTAGACTTTTGACCCCAATTTCATGGTCCATTGAACATAGAAAATGAAAGTGGGAATTTCAGGTTAAAGTTTTTGGTCAAGGTAGTTTTTAGTGTAGTTGAAGTCCAATCAGCTTAAAACTTAGTACACATGTTCCTATGATATGATCCATCTTATTTCTTATTTTAATGCCAAATTAGAGTTTTGACTGCAATTTCGTGGTCTATTCATAGAAAATTATAGGGGAGTACCATGTACTATGGACACATTCTTGTTGTTTATGATATTAACTTTATCAACAAGAATTTTCAAGCTGATGAAGTCAGTATCAAATTAAAAAATGCAATTCTACTTTAATTGATAATTTGTCTAAACAATATATTTTTTTGTGGTTGGAATATGAAATAACATAAAGTAATTTATAAAACTCTATTTGTAGTATACAAAACACTATTGCATGTTGTGCATTTGGTTGCATGAATGCAACAGTTGCATTTCATTGGTAAATTGATGCAATTGGTTATTGTCTAATATTTTTGAGTATCACCATCTGTATGCTTAAAATATTAGGCAGTAATATCATTGTACGAATTGTTGGCAATTGGCAAATGTTAAGTTTACAAATGATACATTAGATTGAAAACCATAACAAATTTGAAAAATCAGTTTGTGCTCATTTAGGTTGACTTATGTATTTGTGCTGCCACAATAAATAACAAAAAAATACATTAGATAATGAAAATAAAAGAACATTGTTTGGAGATACTAAGTTTTATGTTTAAAGATATGTTTTGAACGTTATTTATCGATAGTCAATTGTAAGGTCTGTTTTGTCTGTAGATGGGGGTAAATATGAAATTACAGATGATCACTTAAATCTGGCTTTTTTTTTCGGAGGGAAAAAGGAAAAAAAAGAAGATTTAATTTAATTATGTATATATTGTTCAGTTTTGGGTGGAAAGAACAGGTTTATATATACGGTTGGATAGAAAAATGATTTAACTCTCATTAAATGTCATATATATTGAAATATTTTCTTAACTCTTTTTCTAAAAATAAAAAAAAATTTCAGGTCAATAGATGAATTGTTGAAGCAAAATGCTGATTATCTTGTTAATGCTATATCGCTTCGTCTTCGACACTTTGATCAAAATAAGCAGAGTCCTCTGGTGTTAAAAGTGATATTACAGTACAGTACTGTAGAAATACTGCCATTGATTGATGATACTATACAGGAGGTAAGTAAACTCTAGAGACTTACGCGAAAGTACTGGGTAAGAAATAGATAAGTAATTGTTATATACTATAGATTCATTAATATTCGTTGGATATCAAATTTCTTTGATTTCATGGGTACTGATGAACCACAAATTTAACTATTTAACGAATTACAAATTTTCTTGAGGAATGTATGCAGACTTTGCCAAAACTACAAAATTAAATATCCCTGAATATAAAAGTTTTCCTCAATTCACGAAATTTAGTACCCACGAAAATTAATCCACAGTAGACATGAAGATGTGGTATGACTGCCAATGAGACAACTCTCCACAGTAGACATGAAGATGTGGTATGACTGCCAATGAGACAACTCTCCACAGTAGACATGAAGATGTGGTATGACTGCCAATGAGACAACTCTCCACAGTAGACATGAAGATGTGGTATGACTGCCAATGAGACAAGTCTCCACAGTAGATATGATGACACAGAAATTTAAAAGTATTAAGTCAACATACGGCCTTTAACAATGAATAAAAACAAATAATGCATAGTCAGCTATAAAAGGCCCTAAGATGAAAAATGTATAACAAGATAACTAACAGCCTGATTTATGTACAAAATAATGAACAAAAATCAAATATGATATAAAGCAACAAACAACAACCACTGAATTACAGGCTCCTGACTTGGGACAGGCACTTACAGAATATGGCGAGTTTAAACTATTTTGAAGGCTTGCCAATGATATACCGACAAGACAGCTCTAATCACAGAAGCTCTAAATGAAACTTTGGTTATTTCAAGCCATATTAGTTATGTGGATCAGCGAAAAAAAATATGTAGCATATAAATCATAGGTTAAGCCAAAACACATAAATCAGCAGCACCTTACTGATAAGAAATATCTGACTACCAGAAAACTTATAAATATATAAACATGGGGGATATAATTTTGCGAATGGTTTTACATTTTGGTATTTTATGTCGCCACAAAAGACAACAACACTAAAATTTTCATAGATCGTCTGCTGGAATGGTTATTTTCTGACTGATAAAAAGTTATTTAAAAAAATCTGAAATTGAGACTGTCATAGTGTTAGCTTTAAATTGTGTTTCAAGCGGTCATTTTATTTGAATCTCTTACAAAGATTTATATATTTTTTTGTAGGTGTTATCCTCCTTAGATGATTATTACGATGACCAAGCAGCATTATTTATGGGAGTATTGAATGAACTGGTCAAGGCTGTGTCCAGATGGTTTCCTTGTCTGGTAGGACTTTTTGTACAGTAACAGAAAATTCAGAAATTTATAAATATTGACTAGTTTTTACAAAGGTGAAATAAGACAAATATGAACAAGGGGAAATAACTCAAATTTGAAAAATATAATTTGCCTAAATGTGTTGCCAATTATATTTAATGAGTTCACATTGTAAAATTGAAGCAATATATACCCTTCAGTACACACAATTACTTTGATCTGTTGGTTTTTTTTTCAGTGGTCCATAGTTATTGTTAGACTATGATAAAAAAGATTTTTGTTATCTCCTTACAGAAATGTAAAGTTGAAGAAACCCAAACACATAACCAATGTGTGAGCTTAATGGATGAACTCTTAGAATATTGTAAAACGCTGAGGGTATCTGAAGGACAGGAAGAGGAAGTGGATGAGTCACATTATCAGCCTTCTCAGGAAGAAGAAGAGGATGATAGTACAGATCCTGATAAAAAACCTCCATTGCCCAATCATGTAGTTGTCGTCAAAGAGGTATAATTTGCATCTACTACCATATTATGATATTTCTCTCAATCTTAGCCAATTTATACTTTCCTTGACCAGTTTATTATGTTTTTATAATTCATGAGGGGTTGGTTGATCTCATTTTTTTTGGTCAAAATTCAATAATGATGTCAAATTTGCTTGTTTTCCTCTGAATTTGATAATAATTTGATGTCATAAAAAATAGTGACCATGGCGAAGACATTACTCTAGTATTAATGTATGGACTTTTTAGCTCACCTGGCCTAAAAGGCCATGTGAGCTTTTCTCATCACTTGGCGTCCGTCGTCGTCGTCGTCGTTAACAATTTTTCAAACATCTTCTCCTCTGAAACTACTGAATGGATTTGAATGAAACTTAAAATGATTGTTCCTTAGATTATCCTGCACAAAGTGTGTGCTTCGATTTTTGATCCGTCAAAAAACATGGCCGCCGTTACTTAACATAGAACATAGGGGTCAAATGCAGTTTTTAACCGGATTTTTGTGACAAAAATGTCGGTTATTGATTTGGGGATGTACGGCGGGCGGGCGGTCGGTCGGGCAGTCGGGCGGGCGGCAATCAAATGTTGTCCGTGCATTAACTCATGAACCGTTCAACCAAAGGTTTTAAAATTTTAATATGTTGTTACTGACAACTAAATGAAGGTCAAGTTCAATAATGGCGATTTTGACTTTTACCGTTCAGGAGTTATGGTTCTTGAAAGATTGGAAAAATGAAGTTTCCAGCCATGTCCGTGCATTTACGCATGAACTGTTCTACCAAAGCTTCCCAAATTTTAATATGTTGTTACTGATGACAAAATGGAGGTCAAGTTCAATAATGACGATTTTGACTTTTACCGTTCAGGAGTTATGGTTCTTGAAAGATTGAAAAATGGAGTTTCCAGTCGTGTCCGTGCATTTACGCATGAACTGTTCTACCAAAGCTTCCCAAATTTTATTATGTTGTTACTGATGACAAAATAGAGGTCAAATTGAATAAAGACGATTTTGACTTTTACCGTTCAGGAGTTATGGTTCTTGAAAGATTGAAAAATGGTGTTTCCAGTCGTGTCGGTGCATTTTCTCATGAACCATTCAACCAAAGCTTTTGAAATTTTTATATGTTGTTACTGATGGCAAAATAGAGGTCAAGTTCAATAATGACGATTTTGACTTTTACCGTTCAGGAGTTATGGTTCTTGAAAGATTGTAAAATGGCGTTTCCATTCACGTTGTTGCATTTACTCATGAACCATTCAATCTAAGCTTTTCAAATTTTAATATGTTGATACTGATGACAAAATGGAGGTCAAATTTGATATTGACGATTTTCACTTTCACCATTCATCAGTAATGGTTCTTGTGATATTGCCAGGACACAAATAAATATTAATTAATCCGGTTTGCTGTCGTTGTGACAGCCTCTTGTTGGCTTATATCTCAAAAACGGAAGCATTTAGAGCAAATCTGACATGGGGTAAAAATGTTCATTAGGTCAAGATCTATCAGCTCAGAAATTTTCAGATGAATCAAACAAACCATTGTTGGGTTGCTGCCACTTAATTGGTAATTTTAAGGAAATTTTGCAGTTTTTGGTCATTATCTTGAATATTATTATAGATGAAGATAAACTGTAAACAGCAAAAATGATCAGCAAAGTAAGATCTACAAATAGGTTAATATGACCAAAATTGTCAATTGACCCCTTAAGGGGTAAATGTCCTTTAATGACAATTTTTCACAATTTGTTCATCATATTTGCTAACTTTAAAAAATCTTCTCCTCTGAAACTACTGAATGGATTTGGATGAAACTTAGCATGATAGTTCCTTAGATTATCCTGCACAAAGTGTGTGCTTCAATTTTTGATCCGTCAAAAAACATGGCCGCCCTTACTTTAAATAGAACATAGGGGTAGGTTTTTGTGTTTTGGTCTGTTTTTCTTATACTATATGCAATAGGTCTACTAAAATTGGTGTATAGAATGATTGTAAGGTGTACATGTCTAGCTGACAGGTGTCATCTAACCTTGACCTCATTTTCATAATTCAGTGGTCAAAGTTAACTTTTTTAGTTTTGGTCTATTTTTTTAATACTTTATGCATTAGGCCAACCTTAAAAATATGTTTGTTTGCAGTTTTCCGACTGTACCTTCAGACTGAAGGGTCGGTAGGTAGGAAAAATATTTTATTTTATCAGCCAAAATACAGGTTAAACAAGCAGTTACACTAAATAGTTATCAAAGGTACCAGGATTATAATTTAGTACGCCAGACGCGCGTTTCGTCTACATAAGACTCATCAGTGACGCTCATATCAAAATATTTATAAAGCCAAACAATTACAAAGTTGAAGAGCATTGAGGATCCAAAATTCAAAAAAGTTGTGCCAAATACGGCTAAGGAAATCTATGCCTGGAATAAGAAAATCCTTAGTTTTTCGAAAAATTTGAACTTTTGTTAACAGGAAATTTATAAAAAAAAAAAAAATGACCACATTATTGATATTCATGTCAACACCGAAGTGTTGACTACTGGGCTGGTGATACCCTCGGGGACGAAACGTCCACCAGCAGTGGCATCGACCCAGTGGTGTAAATAGTAAACCAAGTTTCTTGTGAAGAAAAAAAAAACATTTTAAAACAACAAACACTGGACATGCTGAAAACCAACATCAAATCAAAAGGCATTTTCAGGTAAAAAACTTTTTAACCAAAACTGAAACTTTAACAGTGTCATTATCCAATTTATGACATAAAATATGGTATAATTATTAAATACTGGAACACTTATAAACAAGGAATGTCATTATGACTAGAACTGTTTTAAAGAAATATATTCAGACATGTATGCTTCTTGACTAGAATGTTTTCATGAGTAGAGTATTTTCATCAGAAAAATGTAGATATTAAAGATTTATAAGACAATGTATTAAAGAGAGTATTTTTAATAAAAAAAAAAATAACCATTGAATCTTCCTCAATTGAAAAAAAGGCAACTTGAAAAAAAAAAAGTATTAAGACATTCGACTGTTTTCATATTTCTAACAATATTTAATTATATGTGATAAGGTTATATTTTTGCCAGGCTTTAATGAAAACCAAAGAAATCTAAAGTTTGGGGTGAAATCCATAGCACCCCATTAAAAGTAAATGGTCTGTACTGAAATGTTTTTAATGCATAAAAAAAAAAATGGCAGCATAGCTCCTAAGGACATGTTTTAATTGAATTCACACAGGCCACACAGTTTGGGTATATTTAATATTGTAAGAAAGAGAATAATTGCAATGAGTGGGGCAGCCCCCCCCCCCCCCCCCCTTATCCTAAAGGAGCATACTCATTGCAATCGAAGATATATTTAATATAGAGAGAGTATATTTATTTTTCAAGCTAACCATTCATCTTTGTGTAGTTAGGGTTGCTTCTTATTGATTTGGCATGATCTATATCCATTAACATTTCAAATGAGCCCATTTCTCCGTACAGGCGTGTTTACAGATATCCATGAAGATTTAAGTCACAGAGGAGTGGTTTCATCTTTGTCGTCTTCACAACGATTTGTAGAAAATATCCCATACTTCAAGCTGCTGTCGAATTATTTAACCACTGAAATTGGTTTCATAAAGTCAGGCTCCACAGATTCTGTACCCGATTTGTTTGAGACAGAATGGTTATCGTGTCAGTTATGAATACCCGCTACATCATCGTCAATGATATCATCACACATCATTACATGTGCCTGAATCTGTATAAACAGTTTACTAATAAACTTTTCTGTTTGTTATTTGTCTTAAAATTGACACGAGACGACAGCGTAAAGTACTCCTCTGTGACTTCATGGATACCTGTAAACAATTTCCATGTGCTTTATCATTAAATGGTCACATGAACGCTTGACGGGAAGCTAAGAAAAACCGAACTTGAAATGCGTAATTGACCCAGACTTTAAATCATTTCCGGAAAGGACCCAAAGTTCCGCATCGCGTCAATAGAAGTATTAAAAAAAAATTCTTCAAATTTAAAGCAATAAAATTTTCACAGTCGGGAGGATTTTCAAGGGTCGGTCGGTAAACTGCAAACAAACAATATTTTAATTTAAGCCTTAGGTCAACTATATTTGGTGTATGAAAATATTTTATGATCTATATGTCGGTTACGCAGGTTTTATTTGAACTTGACCTCATTTTCACAGTCCATTGCTAAGTTTTAAGTGTTTGTGTTTTGGCCCTTTAACATGCCCAAGGTATTGATAATGGCCAAGGATAGTTGTAATGGCCAAGGATAGTTTTAATGGCCCTGAGACAACACTGAGTTACCTAAATTGGCTTCATTTATACTCTGTTGATAGTTGCCTCATTGGCAATCTAGCCACATCTCCTTATTTTATAATCATGAGGAAGGAAAGGCATTGAAATTTTTTTTTAATAATTGTACTTTTACAATTATTTTTAGTGTATTTCCTCTGCATTTTATTTTGTCAACGAAACTTTTAAATTATTTGACAGGTTATGACAAGAAGTAAACACTTATTATCTTCCAAAAGTCCTCGGCTGAGATTGCTGGTATTGGATACGATTGGCTATTCCTGTCAAGCTTTATCAACACACACAGGTATGTACAGGCAAATAAGTTATAATTGTTCAGAAGATCTGATGTGGAATTTTTTTTTAGAATGTTCAGATCTATCTCGAGTTCCTTTTCATTTGTACTGAAAATATTAACCATTTCTGGTATAAGCAAACCATTTCTGGTATAAGCAATGTTCAGAATGTCTAAATATATTTCCTCAGGCAACTTCTTGTAAGAGTAATTAGCCCTTCTAACAGAATAAAAAACAATGATACAAGTAAACTGAAAAAAAAATCAACTCCTGTAAAACTGATGTACTGTACCTGACTACCTATCAAGAGCACAATTATTTGTTTACAGACATTTATTTCTTTTTTAAGATGTAGCTCAGAATTGAATCCTGTATGGTTTCTGATTGGATTTACTTTTAAATGAAAGTTTATCCAGTTAGGTTTAAAAAAACTAGAAAATCAAATTCACATCTTACAAAGTATAGACAATATCTTTCATTTCTGCACATCAGAGCCATAAAAAATATGCCTTTTTCATTAAGCGAAAAAAATTGACGATCTTTTTCAACTGCATTTGAAGTAAATTTTTTCCGCATCACCATATATATTTGTTTTGGTTGTTTGCAATACTGGTATAACTAGAAACAGGAACTTCTACCTGTTTACTCCTAGTTTTTGTAGTCTTCCAGAAATAAAATATGGAACATCACTGGTACCTAAGGAAAATGCATTACGAATAATTACGCTCTTGTAACCTGTAGAGCAAAATTCAGTTGCCATTTATGGCAAAGATGACAACTCACAACATTTTACGTTGGAATGAAATGAATCTGAATAAATTTGTTGCATTACTTTAAATTGTGTAGATCAAATAATATTTAAAAAGATACTGTTCTTAGAATCTCAGGAGAAATTAGGGGAACAAATGCTTTTGAGTAATGGACAAAATGTTATTCTAAGGATTTAACCAGTTATTTTCAGAATTTTTCTTAAATTATTGACATTGTGCTTTGAAATTTGAATATAGCATATGCTTTACTTTATTTTTCAGATGAACTGTTGCCTTTAATTCATGAACTTTGGCCTTCATACAGACAGAGGTTTATAGATGAAGAAAAATTAGTTATAAGAAGGGTATGAAGATTCAACTCAATATGATACTTAACATAACATTTTCCTATTTTTGGAAATAGACATGCAAATTCTTTAAACTCCTTGTATGCATTGATCCTTTTGACCTTTATATTTGAGGCTAGGGAACTTGATGTCAGTAAAAGCAAATTTCAGTTTTTAAAATTTTGAAGTATTTAAGGAGTCAGTGTTTATTTATGCATAAATGAAGAAAAAAATAGCCATCAAATGGTAGTATATTGTATAAGTGTTTTTATGCCCCATTTATAGGCATTATGTTTTCTGGTCTGTGCCTCTGTTCGTCCGTTTGTCTGTCTGTCCTGCTTTAGGTTAAAGTTTTCAGGTTAAAGTTTTTGGTTGAGGTAGTTTTTTTGATGAAGTTGAAGTCCATTCAACTGGAAACTTAGTACACATGTTCCCTTTGATATGATCTTTCTAATTTTAATGCAAAAACAGAGATTATAAACCATTTTCATGGTCCACTGAACATAGAAAATGATAGTGCGGATGGGGCATCCATGTACTATGGACACATTCTTGTTTTAACATTGAAATAATATGGAAATTGAGGTGTTGAAATTCAAATTGAAATAAGAAAAAAGGTCTTTGTAAGATTTTGATTAGAACTTTCAATTAATAAGCTTAAACAAAGCTTAGTGGAATAACCAATAAAAAATACATGTCACTGATGAGTTGAGAAAGAAATTTCATTTAAACAGCCAATATATGGAATTTTGGTGGGAAGGGGAGATAATTTTATATGGAAATAAAATGTTGCCAGATATCATGATATTCACTACCTCTAATACCTGATATGTAGTACTGTAGATTCATTATTATTAGTTTAATACCATGTTTCATGTATTTCATGGTAAAAGGTGAACTACGAAATTAAATTATTTCTCCATAATCTGTATTTAACCAATGAAAAGATTTTTTTTCTTTTCTAGGTGTTGTAGAAGAAAGCTTATTTTTAAATTTTCTTGTAATTTTTGCCAAAAAATACATATATAAATGCAAGCTATAAGAAAAGCTTCCCAATGCAATTAAAATTTAAAAAAAAAATAGACTGAAAAACTTTTATTACTTCAATTATAAAATATTTATATAATGTGTGGTCTGAGTACACAGTTATCATCCCTTGATTTTTGTTGTCCACGAATATAGTCCCTAGTGTGGACAGTGTGTTACTTGCCAACTTTTGTTTTACCCCTTCCAAATTTATTTCTTCATGTTTTATGCCTCAAATAACAAGAAGGGGGATAAAGTTACACTGTGAAAAAATTTGATTCATGAATTTTAAGGTAAAGTAGTTATTTGGTCCAGCTGAAAAAGGTTAAAAATTAGCATTTGGGAAACTGTCAAAAGATTTCAAGACCCCCTTAACATAAAATTGTCCACATTTTGAGTTAAAGCTGATGAAGTTTTCTATAATTTTGATATAATTTGTTCCAAAAGTAGAACATCACACTGTAAAAATATTATTGAGAAAGCGCAAGTGGGATTTTTTTTATTTCCATTTATTGTCTAAAAGAAATGCACTACGAAATAACTGTGTACTCGGACCATGTGAGGTGTCCTTATTCCACAAAAATTGGTACCCATGAAAATAGATGAATCCAAAGTTGTGTAATTCTTATAGCAATTGATATCAAATTTTCACAATTTTCCATCTCTGATAACTAAAACTTCATATCTTAGATTAAGACTGTGAAAAAAGGAAATAAAGGAAACATGATTTGTAACCCATTTGTTACATTCTGTGCGAAAGGTGCAAAATTTCATACTATATTTGAACATAACTGTTTCACGTTTTTTTAACATGTATTTGTTGAATACTTTACAGTTTAAATTCTTATCTATATATATATTATATTTTAGGCTCTGGAGACATTAGTTATCATGTCTGAATGTACCGGTGATTTTATCAAAAGAAGAACTGTGACTGATGTATTCCCAAAGCTTATCCATTTCTTAGATAAACAAGCTCAAATAAGGTAATCTGGTTTTCTATAAGTATCAGATAAATGCAGTAGCAAATGTTTTAATGTTGTTATTTATTTTTCCAATTTCTTAGAACCTTGATGTAAAGATGTAAAATAACAATTTAACCCTTTAGCTGATGAATCCCAGTTTACCTGGATTTATGCTTCAGACAGCTGACAATATGGCCTGGTTAACCTGGATAGGAATACCTCTTTTACATTTCCCACAAAAGTAAATGCAAACACACGTTATCTTTCTTTGTTTAATCCCTGGATGAAAGTGTAAATTTTGTGCTTCGGTTTGTTGAAAACTGTGTCGAAATCAGAAGAAATTTACAGATTTTACTAGAATTTGAAATAAGGAAACATTTTTTTTTTTAAAGAATACAGAAGAATTAAAGCTGACTAGTATACCTTTTTGACATTGAATGCCATTTTATGTACAATAAAATTTGAAATGGACATTGTTCAGTGTAAGGAATTTGTACAAAATTGTTAAAATTTGGTTTTTGGTTAAAAAAAAAATATGATTTTGAGTCAAAAATTCAGATTCGAAATAATGATGAAAGTTTGCTAATTTTGATTTTTTATGACAAAAAATATATCAAAACATGAACAAAACTGTATAACTGGTGTAAATGAATAAAATAAAGACAAAAATAACTATAGACAAGTTTTAATTGATATTTAATATGAAGATCTTCTACTTGTGTCATAATAGCCAGGGTAGCCATCTTCTCAAAGTAGCTTCTGTCAGGGCAGCTATCAGTGAAAGGGTTAATGTTATATAAAGGTGTTTGTTATACTACACTGGATAACTTTGGATTACAAGTTAAGGATAATGCTAAGCACTACAAACTCACGCTTTTATTTGTTTTGTCACTTCCTCAACAATGGCCATTATATATTTATACCAGTGTTGTTATGATGCTGTAGACTAGAGCAGATGTTATATACATGTCCCCACTTTTTCCCCTCCGAAAAGTCGAAGGGGACTTTTATGTTTTAATGTCTGTCCATCTATCTGTCAGTCTGGAAATCTGTTTTCCACACTTTTTTTTTTAGCTTGAAGTTATGGTCCTTAGACTTACAAAATTTACTTAGGTAATCAGTTTTCAAGACTTTTTAACCAGATTTTTGTGACAAAAATGTTGGTTATTGATTTGGGGATGTACAGCGGTCTGCCGGGTGGCCGGGTGGGCGGGCAGCAGCCAAATGTTGTCTGTGCATTTACTCATGAACCGTTTAACTGAAGCTTTTAAAATTTTAACATGTTCTTACTGACAACAAAATGGAGGTCATGTTTAATAATGACGATATTGACCTTTGACGTTTAGGAGTTATGGTTCTTGAAAGATTGAAAAATGGTGTTTCAAGTTGTGTCCGTGTATAAACTCATGAACCGTTCATCCAAAGCTTTCCAAATTTAAATATGTTGTTACTGATGACAAAATTGAGGTCAAGTTAAATAATGGTGATTTTTACTTTTTCTGTTCAGGAGTTATGGTTCTTGAAAGATTGAAAAATGATGTTTCTAGTCATGTTGTTGCATTTACTCATGAACCATCCCACCAAAGCTTTTCCAATTTTAATATGTTGTTACTGATGACAAAATGGAGGTCAAATTTGATATTGACGATTTTAACTTTCACCGTTCAGGAGTTATGGTTCTTGTGGTATTGAAAAATGCCAGGACACAAATAAATGTAAATAAATCCTGTTTGCTGTCACTCTGACAGCCTCTTGTTTTGTCATGTTTGAAGATATTGAATTGACATTTGTAATATAGTTTACAATATGACCAATTATAGATCAAGTTTGAACTTTGTTCCAATACAATAAATTGTTAACCGTTAGGGGATTCATGGCCATGCAATACTCACAGAATGCTTGTTTTATAAACATTATTTCTTTATTGCAGTGTCCAGACAGGAAAAGCCTATCTACATACAGTAGCATACAAACTACAGCATTCCATACTGACCAATATTGGTATAATCTGTGATAAGGTTAGACAATTTAGATTATATTACTCCACATTAAAATACCAGGTTTTGATTGGCTTAAACGGGAGAGATAATTTACTCTATTTCATGGTTTAGCAGAAGAAAAGATTTTAAATGTCACCCTCTTGTACAGACCAATAATAGGATCAAAGTTTTAATTTAAATACAAGTTTTTTTATTTTGCAAAAAACTTTTCATATATTTTTTGCAATTATGAAAACATTGCAAAAATGTCTAAATTCACAATATTTCATTCTGACTGAAAACCAAGTTATTTTTGTGGATACTTAATTTAGCGTTTGACCCTTTGACCCTTTCTAGACCAATTTGCTGCTTTTTAATTTCAAGATTTCCTAAATTACTTTGTGTGTTTTAATAAGGAAACAGCTGAATTTTACATATTTGCGTGAATTCATTTTCACGTTATTTTTATTCTCGCGAAAATAAGTTTGGTTTACATTATATACTGTGTATTCCTCTATTTTTGTGGGTATCAATTTTCGTGGATTAAGGAAAACTTACATTTCATGGTTTTGATAATCTCTGCATACAAAGCCTATAGATAATTTAAAATTCGTTAAAGATTTGAATTCGTGTGTCACCTTACCTAGGAAACCAACGAAATTTGGTATCCAATGTATAATAATGAATCTAAAGTTATCTTTTACTTTTGCTAGACTTTCCAGCATACCATTGTTTTCCAATGGCAGTTCAATAATTTCATGCCTTAATAAAAACTGCAATTAAATCGTTTTCAGTTTTTTAAGGCAATTTTCATATGGTAGATTACCTATATTTAACGATTTTAAACTTTGATTTTATAGTTAATGGTTGGTGGTAATGACTTGGAAGAGATGATGTGTACTTGTACAAGATACCTCAGTGCCAGACAGCCTCATACATTACAACAGGTAAAACTTCAGTTGTCATTCCAGCAAGTCTTCAACCTCTTAATTTTTTTTTTATCATCTAATCTAAACAACTAGCTAAATCAAGTCTTACATGATGGATTGAAACTCTAGCAAAATAATCATTCACACAAGACTTTTGGGCACATTTTTCTTTCATCACAAGTATTCTTGTTGGATTGCCTCAACTTTCCTACTTTATGTGTCAAGATACTTTGACTCAAGAGTGGTTGGATGCTTGCCCAATAATGCATGTTCTTAATTCAAACATTATTTGCTTGGTATTTTTTACAGGTTTCTATTTCCCTGTGTAGCACATTCTATAAATTAGAGCCTGACAGATTGTGGTTACTGTTATGTGATATGTCCTGTCCTGTAGAATACATCCCTCCAAGTCCATGTTTGAAAAATGTTAAGGTAAGTTGCATTTATCTTCCTCACAGAATAAGGTAAATTTCACTCATCTTCCTCACTGAATAAGGTAAATTTCATTCATCTTCCTCACAGAATAAGGTAAATTTCACTCATCTTCCTCACAGAATAAGGTAAATTTCACTCATCTTCCTCACTGAATAAGGTAAATTTCATTCAACTTCCTCACAGAATAAGGTAAATTTCACTCTTCTTCCTCACAGAATAAGGTAAGTTTCATTCATGATTTACTATTTCCAAGCATATTGTATGCTGTCAAGGTACAAATTCATTTATTTTCCTGAATACCAATTTTCATGGATTCAAAATAAATTGTGATTTTGTGGACACTTTATTTTGTGGTTTTACAAAAATTTCATAATAAGCCTTTTGGAAATTCATTTTTTAAATAAAATATTTAAATTTATGGTTTGTATTTTCCCACGAAATCAACAAAAAATTGGTATCCAACGAATAATGTTAATAATGTTTACAAAAATGTATGTTGTACTTGAGTAAACATGAAAATGTTTCCAGGGATGGGCATGTGACAAAGCATAATTCCCCTGATGATGAACTGTAGTGTAGTTAATCCATTTCTAATACTAGCTTGGTCCTATGGGTCTGAGTGCTCTTTAATTGATCTACTGTATAACTAGCCTGTCAACACTGAGATTGTGAGATCCCATATGAGTGGCAGGTGCATCGACTGCAGACTCGTTGCCAGGAATTTCCAAGGGGGGGGGGGTATTTGGACTCACAAACTCGACTTTAACAGTCACAATTCGAACAGAACATTGACTTTAACAGTGCTTATTTGTTTTCAAGGGGGGTTTGTCTGAACCCCCCTGGCTACGGGTATGGACTGATCTTAATTTACTAGGATTATTTTCCTGACAGAGTTCTGGGATTCTCTCTGGCTTCCTCCACCAATACAAATTTAATACAGCAATGACTCGCAGTAGTGCTAAAAGTGGGATTAAACACCAAAAATCAATTAAATACTAGCTTTGAAACTGTAAAAGTAAGTTAGCAATCTCAGAGAAAATATTAAAAAAGAAGAAGAAATGATATGTTTCATTTACGGTATGTCCATCTAATGTTGAACCAAACTGCTGCCTAGAAAATAAGTTCTATTTGACTGTAATTTCTGTCAGTTCACTAAAGATCATGTGAAACACCAAGGGATGTAAAGAAAAATCCATTTTTTGCTTATTAAACCTGTCTACTTGTTAGAAGTCAATTTAGCATTACAGAAGCTATGTATGGAATCCTCTAAACGGGTGACATATATCTGTGTCAATCATTTTATAAAACAAAAAAGCATTTTCCATGGCTTGGAGTCTGAACATATTGACCATCTGGTTAAATAGCCAATCTTTACTAAGAAAGATGTTTTACTGTAACAAAATTTGTCAAAAGGGGGGGGTTCCACTCCCCCCCCCCCCTGGAACCGCCACTGCATCTAGTAAACCAACAAACCTGTATTCTGTATTGTCTGATCACCCTATTCTTGTCCCCCTGTAGAACTATTTGAACCTCTCTTACAAGGTTACATTTCTTTATTCCCAAGGGTAACATTTTTTTCACAGGTTGATAGTATTTTTATATTGGGTCATGCAATACGATAAATATGTCTGTGACATTTTGATTTCACATATAAAGCAGTCCCTGAACAATTTTGTTTTCACAATCGCATTATTGATTATTCATGAAATTAAATAAAGCTAATTGAAAATATTAAATTTTAATGGAGAAAACAGTTAATTCAGTTAGTCTTGTAGTTGATAGATTAATCCTGCTTGCATTCTTGCATTCTTAATTTTTGAATTGAATTTATTGACTTGGTTTCTAATAATGACTTTATGTCTTTTTGTTTCAGTTTATGACACAACCACTGTCCCGGAATGAGTACACAGACAATGTTAAGATTGTATTTGTTACTTTATATGATAATACATAATATTTTATGAATTTGATTTGCTTTCCTTATCAGGCCATTTAATTGTAATGTACGGTAGCCATGGTTACTAAGATTTGTTGGTCCATATGGAGATTTTTAAACAAATATTAAAAAAAAAAAATTAGTTATTGATTTAGGGAGATATTTTTTTTCTCTCCATTTTTTCAGTTCTTTGACCACATTCATTTTGTGTCACAAACCTATGCTGTGTCAAATATTCAATCAATATCCAAATTCAGAGCTGTTTAAGCTTACATAGTGTGGTCATACTGGCCCAACTGTTCTGGGGTTGACTTTTTTAGTGAAATGCGGTTTGCTGTCACTCTGGCTTAGTAAAATTACAATTCCACCCTATAATAGTGGGCTATCCTGCAATCCCCTTTTTCCCTCTATTCATCTTTCCAGTAAATATTGTCATCATTTTATGATTGAAAATACCAAATAGAATGACTTCATATTTAGTCAGCAACTTAACAGTGACAAGTTGTAAAGTATGGAAACTGTTTGGATCTGTCAGTTGCTTATCGGGGTACTTCCTGTTTGCTAATACTTGGAATTTTTCAAAATGTTTTATAATGAACTTCAAAATTTTTGTCACACATTTCTCAATTACAAGTTAACAGAATAAAGTCATATATTCATCACTTTAACAGTGATAAGTAGTAATGTATGTGCGCTTTTCGAATCTGCTAGACACTTAATTTCTGTGTTCAGGTACTTTGCATGTACATGTATACTTACTAGTCCCCTACCGATGGGGAAAAGGTTTGCACTCCACTCCATCTGTCTGTCTGTTCGTTCACCAATCTGGCAAATCAGTTTTCCACCATTTTTTTCTTCATGCTTGAAGATATTGATTGGATAATTGGTTTTGTCATGACAAGTTACTGACCAACTTTAAATTTCTTTTCTGTCAAATGATTTTGTGCAGAGTTATAGTTTTTGGACTTTGAAAATTCACTTAAATAATCAGTTTCCCACACTTTTTTTTGTCATGCTTGAAGATATTGACTTGATATTTATTATATATTTTACACCATAGATCAAGTTAGTTTAATCTCAGAAAGCTTGTTTTGAATGGTCTTTGACTCAAGGTACTTCAATTTTTGTGCAATGTCATAAAACCATTGATGTTTTTATTTCAGAACAGCAGTTATACGTTATAAAAATTGTTCATTTAAGGTCTATAACAGGACCCTTGTTAACCATATATTTGACTTCAGAAAACAGCTTTTTATGAAAAATCAGAGACACCTGTAAATATATTTATTGTCTAAAACACAGTTACTAATAGTTGTTACTCTGGAGGATACACAAGAGACACATGTTCCTCAGATCACCTATCATATTGTTCAATTTTTATGCCTCACTTAGGGGCGTTATGATTTTTGGTCTGTGCAACTGTTTGTTCGTTCGCTTGTCTATCCGTACCTAGTCCCAAAGTTGGTTTCCAATCTCTAACTTTAGTTTGCCTCAACCAAATGTTATGAAACTTATATACACAATATTTGTTACTACAAAACTCAGATATAGTACAAATTTGGGTGGCCTCACTTTAAATGAACTTCAGTTATGTCCCTTTATAACTCTATATGATATGTGAGAGGGGACATAATTGTCAAAGAGACAACAACCAGACCATAGAGCAGACAACCACCGAAGACCACCAATGGGTCTTCAATGCAGGGAGAAACTCCCGCACCGGGAGGCGTGCTTCAACTGGCCCCTAAACAACATAGTATACTTGTTCAGTGATAATGGATGTCATACTAAACTTCTGAAATATACACAAGAAACTGAAATTAAAAATCATACAAGACTAACAAAGGCCAAAGGCTCCTGACTTGGTACAGGAGTAAGGCAGCAACCATTTGATTTTCTGGGGGGGGCTATGGTTTTTTTTGGGAAAAAAAGTTTGTTTCCAGTTTTTGAGGCCCCTCATGGGGGGGTCCTAGTAATCACATAATCACCATTTTTTTGCCAATATAATCACATAATCATTAAATATTTGCTTATCTTTAGTAATCAAATAATCATAAACTAAAAATACAGTCCTAGGTAATCAAATAATCATGAAATATTTGGCTTAATAATCAAATAATCATTAAAAAAACGGCCAAGTAATCACATAATCAAAAACCCCATGAGGGCCCTCGTTTTTGGAGAAAAAAATAATTTTTTTTTGATTCTGAGAAAAAAAAATTGTTTGTTTCACCCTCAGCTGCCACTATATGTAATGCTAAAATTGAAAGAAAAAAATTGTTTTCGACTTGTCGCGAAAAAAATTATTTGTCCAGAAAAAAAAACCATAGCCCCCCCCCCAGAAAATCAAATGGTTGCTGCCTAAAAATGCAGTGGGGTTTAACATGTTTTTGGAGATCTCAACCCTCCCCCTATACCTGTAGCCAATGTAGAAAAGGCAAACACAACAATACGCATAATTAAACTCAGTTCAAAAGAAGTCGAAGTCTAATGTCAGAATAGGTAACAAAAGAAATAAACAAAATGACAATGATACATACATTAACAAAGGACTACTAGCAGTTACCGACATTCAAGCTCCACACCTCAATTAAACTGATTATATGAATATCAAGAACAATCCCTCCTGTTAGGTGTTTAGTATTAAAACATCACTAAATATATGAGAAGAACATAACCCGTATCATGCCAACAACTTGTTTTAGAATAAATGTGTTTAAAAAACTGAATCAATATTAAAGCCTAAATATGCAATCTTTAATAACCTGACAACAGTATTGTAACTATATCCCTTCTTAACAAGTCTGTTTAAATATCAACTTTGAGATTTTTTGTTGTTATTTTTTATGCCCCACCTACGATAGTAGAGGGGCATTATGTTTTCTAGTCTGTGCCTCTGTTGGTATGTTTGTTCGTTCGTTCGTATGTTGTTCGTTTGTGCATCCATTCGTCCCGCTTCAGGTTAAAGTTTTTGGTCAAGGTAGTTTTTGATGAAAAAGTCACATCAACTTGAAACTTAGTACACATGTTCCCCATGATATGATCTTTCTAATTTTAATTCTAAATTTAAGTTTTGACCCCAAATTCACGGTCCACTGAACATAGAAAATGATAGTGCAAAGTGCAGGTTAAAGTTTTGGTTAAATTTTTTGGTCAAGGTAGTTTTTGAATAAGTTAAAGTCACATCAACTTGAAACTTAGTACACATGTTCTCTATGATATTATCTTTCTAATTTAAATCAAAATTAAAGTTTTGACCCCAATTTCAAGGTCCACTGAACATGGAAAATTATAGTGGGAGTGGGGCATCCGTGTACTATGGACATATTCTAGTTATGCTTTATTGCTGTTTTATTGACCTAAAAATGTCAGCTATCACCTCAAAAGTTTACAAAACCCTTACAGTCTTCAACAGCAGACCGGTATCTATTGCAATATGTCAAGCACTAAGTTACCACGTCTGTGGTCTTGTAGAGTGCTCACCTTTAGTGCTGGAGGTCATGGATTTCATCTTGGTCAAATCGAAGACTTGAACGTTGGTGTTTGGTGCTTCTATGCGGAGAAAAGACTGGTTGACTCACAGTCTGAATAATGTATTTAGGTACGGTGACGTGTCTAACTACTGACTATTTCCTTGTGAACTTACACTTTAACCAAAAAATAAGCAGAGAGTGATGGTTTAGTACATTAGCCTTCAAGGCATGGTTTATTTTCATGTTGTGTTTTAAATCATGGTTTCTTGAGTATGCATTTCATTTGCCACTGGATGTAAAGGGGACGACCATTTGATATTCTGGGGTGGGGGGGGGGGGGGGCAGAAGGATTTTGAAAAGAAATAACTCGGCCTTGATAATCTCAAAAATAAATGGTTTGTTCTGTGGTAGTTTGAAAATAAATTACCTGATTTGCAATTTATTGAAAATAAATAACTCAGCAGGTCTAATCGAAAGTATGAGATGGCACCAGATTCTTAATTCATAAATTCATCTTTTTCCCTCAAAAAAATCGGGAAACACTTCCCAATTTTTTTAATAATTAAAGTATAGATATTATTTAAATATACTTGAAATGTCTGAAAATTGGTTTCATTTAACTTGATGTATATTGTCTCAGGAAACCTTACCTCACTTTTATTTTTAACAGGGCCGTAACAACATTGAGGCAAATGCCTCATGTAGGAAAAGACCAAACGCTTGTCTCCATATCAAATTGTGTTCACGGCGAGTGCCTTGTCTTTTGTTCATTGATTGCCCTTCTGTATTCTGTTAGTGTTGCATTCCTTTTGTAATCTAGTAATTTTGTTATGAACTTGATCATGAGTTAAAAAAAACCAGCAGCCACAGACTTAACTATGTGAAATCCATTTTTCTTTATCATGCACATTGGTCTTTTGATGGTGTTCCTAGAAACTTCAGTTAAAATTATTAAAACAAAACTTGCACTTTCAGATTAAGAAAGGTTCTGGGAAACACCTATTAAAAGAGAATGATTTTGCATCATTTGTTCTATAGCTTCTTGGGCCTTCAGTGGCTCCAAAACCCTTCAAAAACATTTTTGCCTCGCTCTGCTCGGCAAAATATGTTTGCCAATACTTTTAAAGAAGCGAGTTACAACCAAACTTTAATACTAAAATAGGTATGCAATACATGTACATGCAATTGGGAATATAAAAGATTAATTTCTGCAGAGGATGATGATTAATTCTTATAGATTATCGTTGATCATCTCAATGAGATTTATTTTCTCGCTAGAGCTGGTACAGCGAAAGTGAGAAAAGCAATTTCAATGTCAATTTCGTTAGCAACGCCACGTGGCCTCCTTAGTTTCTAGCGATAATTTTTCCATCTCAAGCGAGTAGCATGATATGAAAATTATCACAAAAAAAGATCAAAAGAAAAATGCACAAAATAGCGATAAATAATATTATGACTGACGTGAATATACATGTATAATTCATAATAAACAAATCATTTAAGAAAAATATGTTTTCGAATATCATGAATATAGTTTGAAAATGAATAGTCAGTCCCTTGCTTTAATGAAAATGAAAAATCTTGGCTTCAATAGTGCAAAAATGAATAATCTGTCCTCTTAGTTTCCAAAAATAAATAATCAATCAAAAACAAATCCTCCTGCCCCCCTCCCCCTTTTTTGTGTATACCATTTTGAAAACCACTTTGGAATATCTGACAGGGAGGGGAAACATTCAGAATGTTGAGATTCACACTAAAACTGTCAGACCACACCTTATAGGAGTTATTACCATTTAAATGGTGATTTAAATTTTTTTTTAAAAGTCAATGTATAAAAACTGATTTACAAAAAAAAGGTCAATGGTCAAGAGAAACTGTAAACACCAAAAATGATCAGCTAGAGGAGATTTACCAAAAAAAAAGTTAACAAAGCTGTATTGAAAGAATTGATATGATATAAACAAAAACTAATTAATGCCACAGAAAAAAGAGCGGGAAAAAAACAATTTGACAATCCAATGCATAAGCATAAAACAACAGACATGTAAGTATGACTAACAAATATGGACTTGAAACATTTGTATTGTTTTTCTTGCACTAAAACCTAATTTACCTAATTGGTAAAATAAATTTAACAGGTTGACGAAGGATGTAAAGTTTTGGCAACAATCCAAGAAGAATGAACCATCACAATCAAGAAATGTAAAATGTTCAGTGTAGTAATAAAAAAATGTAATACTTTATTTATTATGCATTTATATCTTCTTTCAACCCGTAGCTTTTTCTATGTGCATGTCGTAAACTTGTCATGTGTAAGTAATTTTATGTCCTATTGCATAATTTTGTCATGTGTCTGGCCCAGTTTGCCTTAATTGGAAATAAAATATTGATGGAATGTTTCTTTAAATCCCCAAATTATCTGTTTTCATTAGTAAAGTAATAACGGGGAACTATTTTACGTAAACAACTTTATGCTTTCTATTGCATAATATTTTATAGCATCTAAGATGAAAAGAATTATCTCTAGCTTTTTTTTTAGTGAACTTTGACCCTTGTATCATGCAAAATTGCGTCACATTACACAATTATATTTAAATAAATCATGAAGTTTTTGTTATAGTCGAAGTTTTTGAACATGAGACGGATTACATAATAAAAAGTAAAATCACAAAAATACTGAACTCAGAGAAAAATCAATTCGGAAAGTCCATAATCACATGGCAAAATCAAATAACAAAACGCATCAAAAACGAATGGACAAGAACTGTCATATTCCTGACTTGGTACAGGCATTTTCAAATGTAGAAAATGGTGGATTGAACCTGGTTTTATAGCTAGCTAAACCTCTCACTTGTATGACAGTCGCATCAAATTCCATTACATAGTCACCGATGCGTGAACAAAACAAACAGACATAATAGGTAAAAATGTCAAAAATAGGGGTACAGCAGTCACCATTGTGTTATCACCTTAATCACTATAAAAACAACAAATGTAACGAAGAAGCACAAAAAGGCATACATCAAATTAACATCCTCATTTTGATTATATTATACGATTATATTTGTCTATGTAAAATGCACCCATCAAGGAAGGAGGGTATGGGTACTGGTGTAAAATTGCGCGTTTGAAATTCGCACAGGTAGACATGAAATAATTTTGTCGTTCAAAGTATGACGGGATGCACAAATACAGTCACGCAAAATAGATATAGCAAACACTGACTTAGCAGTTAAAGTAATAATAATAAATAAAATAATAGTGTGGTTCAAAGTATGACCTGATACATAAGTACAGAGTCACGTAAAATGTATATCACAAAAAAAGTTGGTTAACAGTAAAAGTAATATTAATGAATAAAATAATTTTGTCATTCAAAGTATGACAAGATACATAGGTACAGAGTCACATCATAAAATAATTTTGTCATTCAAAGTATGATAAGATACATAGGTACAGAGTCACATCATAAAATAATTTTGTCGTTCAAAGTATGATGGGATATATAAGCACAGAGTTACGTCAAAAGGATATCTCTAAAAACAGACAACAGTAAAAGTAATATTAATAAAGACAAATAAAAGAATAATATAACACGTAATTAAGATGATAAACAACGTCAGTACGCAAAATCTATACTTCAAGACCATCGTGTATTATTTGTGAAGTTGATACGGAATATTTATCAACAAGTTCTGGGTACCTTCCGATGAACTTTTTTAGAAAAAGAACGAGACGTTCTTTGACATACCCCTGGTTCATCAACTTTCTGCTCAGACATTGGTGACGTTTTACAAAGTCTGAGTAGGAGCTGCAAGCTCTTGAATACCGAATAAGTTGGGAAATGTATATTCCATATGCAGGTGAAGTTGGTATGTTGCTACTAAGGTGGAGAATCAGAATACTGTAGGCAAAAGTACCAAAAGATTCTGTACAAAAGTCTGATTTGGAAATTTACTGAAACATGCAAGAACTTGAGGATTATCACATGTTTCCTAATATAAACCATACTATGTTTGAGTGACTTTGTTGTAGTTTATCAATTTAACAAGAACTTCTCTACAGATGTTTTAACATGAGAGTACTTGCTAAAATCTTTAACCTGCTCTTAATAGAATAAAAATAATGAAGACAGACAGACATGTACACATTACAATCATTACATACATTAAAAATATAGTTGACCTATTGATTATAATGTCTGATAAACAGACAAACCCCTTTAAACTTAAAATTACCAATTAACCATGAAAATGAGTTCAAGCCAGGCTGACGTGTACATCCTTTAATCATTCCAAGGTTTTGTTGAACGATTTTTCTAAAGATATCATATGATTCACTCACAAAACTATGAAAATTAACATTATTTAACGTACCATGAAGTAAAGGTCATGGTCAGGTGAAACCTAATAATTGGACATGAACACTTTACAATCACACCATACATCAGATATAGTGGTGCTTTTGCTTATAGTATCTGAGAAATTGACCAAATCACTAAGATAAAAAAATATTGATCAAAGAACCATGAAATAATTTAAAGGTCAAGTTCAGGTGAAGCCTTATAATTGGACATGAGCACCTTACAATCACACCACACATCAGATATAGTGGTGCTTTTGCTTATAGTATCTGAGAAATTAGACAAATCACAAGGACAAAAAAAAACATTGTTCAATGAACCATGAAATAAAGGCCAAGGTCAGGCGAAACCTGCTAATTAAACATGAACACCTTGCAATCACATCACACATCAGATATAGATAGTGTTGCTTTTGCCTACAGTATCTGAGAAATTAGACAAATCTAAAGGACAAAAAAACAACATGTTCAATGAACCATAAAATAAAGTCCAAGGTCATGCGAAACCTGCTAATTAGACATGAACACCTTAATTGCAATCACACCACACATCAGATATATTGGTGCTCCTGCTTATAGTATCTGAGAAATCGGATGCAACCACAAGAACTAAATATTGTTCAATGAACGATGAAATAAAGTTCAAGCTAAGAATAAATGAAAAAAGTACTATCATTGCTTCATGCACTTGTGAATGTAACTCTGATTTTTTTTTATCGATTTAACATGTCAATACATTCCGAAATTCAAAATGTCGGCTTCCTTAGTTACAGACAAGGAGATAGAGAATTTTACGGTTGCTGTCATCCAATCAGAACCGTTGACTTGTTACAATTAATTGCATTAGAATATTTGATAGACTGTTGTTTTCATAATATCTAGTCAGAAATTACTCTGACCGGCGTCCAACGACTGTTTTGCCAGACAAGCTGAGGTCGTGGTTGTCTGGCAAAACAGCCGTTGGACGTCGGACAGCGAAATATGCTCCATACATCATAGAACGAGAAAGTCGACCAGAATGCAGGATGGGCTGCAGTAACAATATAAATAGTTAAGAAAATAACGATGTAATTCCAAGTCAATATATAGTAAATTTGAGAAAAAAAAATCAATTACTAGTAACAGGAAATGTCGAAAGTTGGTAATTTAAGTTAATCTCAAAGGATTTATATATAAAAAAACAATTTAAGTAAGGACTTACCAATACAGCAATTTGATTAAAATTCATATTAATCGTAACTCGCTTACTCTTATGAGCATATAACGAAATCTGAGATTTATATTTTAATTAGATTTCGAATAATGATACATGTACAGCTTAAAATAATTGTTAAACATGCACGTTAACAGAATCAAATTATACGAAACGTCAACAGTTGGTAATTTAGTTGTGTTTCAAATAGACTCATCATAGATATGAAAGTGTATATTTATATAATAAAAACACACTCTATAGAATATAAGGATTTACTAACATTGATACATTTACAATGAAAAATAATTAAGTTATTTTGTCAGCACAAAAGGACTGAGACGCAAGTGGGTGTCGTGTTTCTTAATTTTCTTTCTTCAAAACGAACAACTCTTTTCATTACAAGTCCTAATATATTTGTAGAATCAATTGAGAAATTTTCTATTATTTCTTTAGGTTGCATTTCTGTAAATATAGAAAATGCAATTTCCCATAGGAACTCCCTTAACGGCTAAAACTGTGCCACATTTACTATGAAGTTATGTAAAAATTATATTCGAAAATGGAATACTGATACGCACTTCTATTTTAAAAGGTCAAAACATATGGCTTTGCTGCATATTTTCAACATTGATATGCCTGGAACTTGTTCGATTCTAAACTTATACTAAAATTCTGTACTACCCCTACCTCAACTCTGCGCCTACTTCAGAATTCAATTTTAACCGCAACATTATCTTTTTTTCTACTAGCAACGATCCTAAGTTATGTCTCTTAGAAATCATATCAGTAAACCAATACGTTAACAAATCAAGTTATCTGTGAATATTATATATATCTTTCCAAAAAAAAACGTGGTTTGAGTAAAAGTTTTATTTACAAACTGCAACCAAGGATTTGTATAGTAACTTTAATTCTATACAAATCCTTGCTGCAACCTTTATTTTTTTTATTGTGGTCAAAATAAAATTAAAAAAAAACGGTTACAATAAATGATGGATTTGTTATAAGTCGGTTAGGTATGGGTATGGTTATTAATGTCATTAATATATGCACGCAATAAATAAATGACTTTTGAGCGATTACGTAATCTCGGTAACATCTAAATGTTTGTTTAAACTCTACATAGTGAAAAACGAATTGCCACTGTCATCTTTATTCAAATAAACGATACTGAATTTAGAAAGAACAATGAATTGATTGAATATATAATTACTTCAAAATATAGCCTGTAACGCTTTTGATTAGTGAATGATTTATCGAATTTTATTATATTATTTTATCGAGGAAATCGTGTTCAGTTACATTTCTGTTATTTTTCTAATATTTGAATATTTTGAAGTTTCAGGATTGATTGGTTGTTTTTAACAACAGAACTCCAGTGCCAAATGTTTCATGCACATTCAGGACGATAACAAAGTAACAAATAAGTCCAATAGGTAAATTTTGCATGTGGGTCGACCGTAATGAAGGGTGGGAGTTTCGACTTCTACTGTAAACGGGGGTATTTTGGATAGGGGCAGTAATTTGGTCTTGCACCGATTTCATATACCAGTAGTCATCATTATGAATCCCTAAAAGATATTGTGCCAACGTACTACACGTCACACTCTCGCACAATGGAGCATCGGCTCTTATAGTACCAATTAAGCAAGGTGCCAAATTTGTATATTAACAAAAACAATGTCTTATAACACACCAAGAAAGGTACTCAGTTGAATTGAAACAAACAATGTGTCAATTTGTAGCAACAAGCAAGGTGCAGATTTGCATTATAAGAAGCGATGATTAGTTCATTTAATACTAACTATGAAGATGCCCAATTGTTTCGGAACAAGCGATATGCGCAGTTGTATAAAGTAACAGGCAAGATGTCCATTTGTATAGAAAAAAACACAACAAGGTGCTCCGTTGAATAGAAACAAACAATAAGGTGCTCAGTTGAATAGAAACAAACAAACAAGGTGCTCAGTTGAATAGAAACAAACAACAAGGTGCTCAGTTGAATAGAAACAAACAACAAGGTGCTCAGTTGAATAGAAACAAACAACAAGGTGCTCAGTTGAATAGAAACAAACAACTAGGTACCCCGTTGAATAGAAACAAACAACAAGGTACTCAGTTGAATAGAAACAAACAACAATGTGCTCATTTGAATAGAAACAAACAACAAGGTGCTCCGTTGAATAGAAACAAACAACAAGGTGCTCCGTTGAATAGAAACAAACAACAAGGTGCTCAGTTGAATAGAAACAAACAACAAGGTGCTCAGTTGAATAGAAACAAACACTAAGGTGCTCAGTTGAATAGAAACAAACAACAATGTGCTCATTTGAATAGAAACAAACAAGAAGGTGCTCAGTTGAATAGAAACAAACAACAATGTGCTCAGTTGAATAGAAACAAACAACAATGTGCTCATTTGAATAGAAACAAACACTAAGGTGCTCAGTTGAATAGAAACAAAGAACAAGGTACTCAGTTGAATAGAAACAAACAATAAGGTGCTCAGTTGAATAGAAACAAACAACAAGGTGCTCAGTTGAATAGAAACAAACAAAAAGGTGCTCCGTTGAATAGAAAAAAAGAACAAGGTGCTCAGTTGAATAGAAACAAACAACAAGGTGCTCAGTTGAATAGAAACAAACAACAAGGGGCTCAGTTGAATAGAAACAAACAACAAGGTGCTCAGTTGAATAGAAACAAACAACTAGGTACCCCGTTGAATAGAAACAAACAACAAGGTACTCAGTTGAATAGAAACAAACACTAAGGTGCTCAGTTGAATAGAAAAAAACAATAAGGTGCTCAGTTGAATAGAAACAAACAACAAGGGGCTCAGTTGAATAGAAACAAACAACAAGGTGCTCAGTTGAATAGAAACAAAGAACAAGGTACCCAGTTGAATAGAAACCAGCAAAGTGACCATTCATCTGTATCAACGAGCCAGGCGACCAGTTGTATCGAAATGAGCAAGGAGCCCAGGAGTATCGTGACAAGCAATGTGATCATTTCACAACAAGGTGCTCCGTCTGTATCAACAATCAAGGTAACCAGTTTTATCGTAATGAGTAAGGTGACCAGTTAAATCGTTACAAGCAAGGTTCAATTTTATCGTTACAAGCAAGGTGCAATTTTTTCGTGTCAATCAAGATGCAAGACTGCAGCAGAAGGTGCCTTCCGAACGGCCTTTTTTTTATTTTATTAAAAGACATTAAAAATTGGTAGAACATTGCTAAAGTGTCTTGTGTATAATTTGGAGTTTAGTATGGTGCTCATTATCACTGAACTAGTATATATATTTGTTTAGGGGCCAGCTGAAGGACGCCTCCGGTTGCGGGAATTTCTCGCTGCATTGAAGACCTATTGGTGACCTTCTGTTGTTGTCTGTTCTATGGTCGGGTTGTTGTCTCTTTGACACATTCCCCATTTCCATTCTCAATTTTACAATGCATTATATACCAGGATATACCTGGTTTCTTTGAACGTTAAATTAAGGTAAAATATCTAGAATGCTGTGTAAATTGAATAAAAATGGTTGGATAGAAATAGGAATTTTGAACTTGTGGTCTGACACCAGTGCACCAGGTATCGAGATAAACGTTTTAAACCGATTACAATTGCCTTATTGGATATAACCAACGTTGACCTTCTTCAAGGAAAGATAACTTTTTTGTTAAAGCAGATGTTTTTGTCAAAATAAAGACATTTTCAGCTTTGTTTTACGTTCTTCTGCCTTGTTAACGCAGTGCCGCAACTAAATATAAAATCATTAACCTATCCGAATATTGTATGGTGCTATTACTGTCTCGCAAATGTAATGTCAATAAAATTGACATAAAACTATATTGCTGTTACTTAAAGATATTACCATGTACAATGAAAATGTAACACGGGAACAGACGTTATTTTCTAATCAATCCTTTGTCAATGTTCTATGCAATAAAACATATTGATAATATAAACAAAGTCGACGGTCTGTATGCATTAAAACAACAATACAACAACCTTATTTCCGGTCCGTATGTATCAGAACAACAAAAAAACAACCTTAATTTATTGATTTTGTATTTACATTGTGTCCTAGATCGAATTTATCGACTGTAAAATGAACAAATATAAGAATTAGAAGATATGGTATAATTGTCAATGACACCACTATATACACCAGAGACCAAATGACGATCGGGAATGTAATTTAGCAACTATAAGTTACCATACGGTCTTCAACAATGGATTGATTGCTCAACGTCCAGTGGCAAATATTTTGCATGCATGTTCAGTACGAGAACAAGTTAACAATTAATTCAATAGTTAGGTCTTGTAATATTGGCCATCCGGGATGATGGTCCGGGAAATTTGGACTGCCTCAGTAAAATTAGGGTATATTGGATAGGGACAGGGATTTTGCTTTGCAACAAGCCATCTACGGACCCCTCGAAGAGTTGTTGCAAGAGTTCTTAACGTGAAAAGAGCGTTGCACTCTTTTTACAAGAGGCATCAGCTTAAAGATTCCGATTAATATTTTAGAAATGCGGTTTATGCTGTTATAATTGATTGTTATAATAACACCGTTCCTGCACATTACACATTTTATAGAATTTAAGCAGGAAAGCCATTTATCATTAAAAAATGATAAGGAATTAGTATTGAAATGCGTTGGAGAAATTACGTTAGACATGGTCACGTTTTACACAAAACACTGCTTAGTTGGTCACGTTTACACAAAACACTACAGTGTTGGTCACGTTTACACAAAACACTGCATAGTTGGCCACGTTTACACAAAACACTACAGTGTTGGTCACGTTTACATAAAACACTATAGTGTTGGTCACGTTTACACAAAACACTGCATAGTTGGTCACGTTTACACAAAACACTACAGTGTTGGTCACGTTGTACACAAAACACTATAGTGTTTGTCATGTTGTACTAAAAAAACACGTAAATAGTCATGTACACATAACACTTCAGAGTTGGTCACGTAAAACACAAAACACTGCAGCGTTAGTCACGTATTACGCAAAACACTAGATTTGGTCACATTTTAATCTAACGAATTTAGAGTTATAATAGCGTTTTGCACAAAGAATGGTTTAAACAACCTTGGCTGGCTGGAAATCCCTCACCAGGTCGGTACAGTTGAAAACATTTTACACGAAACAACGAGAGTTGATAGAACTTTACACACCCGCCAACTAGTTGGTCACATTTAAACGAAACATTTTAGATTTGGCAACGTTTTACAAGAATTCAATCACTTTAGATAGAGTACGTTCACGTTACACTCGAAACCCTGTAGAAATGGTCGCGTTTTTTTTTAACGAAACACGGTAGAACTGGTCGCGTTTTTCACAAAACACATAATAAAAACATTTCAAGTTTAAAATAAAAACACAGATATTGTCATATTTTACATGAATGGTGACTGACGAGTTTATAAAGTTTTACACTAAACATTGTAATCTGCCATAATACTTGCTAAAAATTTCTATATCATATATACAAGATATGTACAGTACTGTAAATTTGAGTTTGAGGAAAAATCAATTCGGCATTAATGAAGGTTTAAGTAGAGATGTTTAAAGAAATTATCGTACCATGTAAATATTGAACATGTTATATGGCGTTTTCTTAGACAAATGTACGAGTCTTAATTTGTCTCTCCGATATGTTCTGCCTATTTTTTAAATCACCTTTAATAGGCGATCGATATGGCTGATGTACTCCCGTTTACAATTTAAAGCAATTGCTTATGCTATAGTTCCTATCTTCTCTAGCCAAGGGTTACGATCAGCTCCCTCCTTTAGGCTAGCGAAGGTGGCTAGTTCCCGATTGCTCTTCAAAATAATTGTTTTGGCTATCGTGTGCAACAAATTGCAATACAATGTATTTTTCCATCGTGTAAATTTTAATCAGGTTTGACTATTGAGGCCCCTCATGGGGGGGGGGGGGGTCCTAGTAATCACATAATCACCATTTTTTTGCCAATATAATCACATATTCATTAAATATTTGCTTATCTTTAGTAATCAAATAATCATAAACTAAAAATACAGTCCTAGGTAATCAAATAATCATGAAATATTTGGCTTAATAATCAAATAATCATTAAAAAAACGGCCAAGTAATCACATAATCAAAAACCCCATGAGGGCCCTCACTATTGCCTCCTTTAACAGGGGGTGTTAGGAAAGCAACACTTCGTGTTCGTTAATAGGGGGTGTTATGAAAGCTGCTTTTAACATAGGTTTGATTTTATTACTTTAATGCATGTAGTGACAATTTTTATATTTGAATTACTGCTGCATCGTGCATAGAAACAAATAACGTTGCCATGCTGATTATTTTGCACACAATCTAAATTAAATAACAACAAGAAATTTTGTCTGATCACAAAATCAATACCAACAAATTATAACTTTTAATTACAAACACAGGCGTCAGTTGACAAATGTAACACTATAGGTTGCACGTAACATTGCAATTGATATTTCAGCATGTTTTGCAGTAAAAATCGGTTACCTTTTTTCAACACAGTGTGGTTTTGTACATTGCATATTCAGGATGAAAATGATTCCCCTGCCCCTGCCATACATATTATGATTATTGTGGACTCAATTCGGAATCATGTATGATCACTTAGGGAGTCACCATTAAAATTCAAAAAAGGCGGGGGGGGGGGGGGGGGGGGGTATTTTTTTATCCTCTCTGTCAGACAATTTTTTTCGAGCATAGCGCGAACAAGTTTATTTAGTTTTTCGACGCGATCAATCAGATTATTTAAAAAAAACCACATAAACCCTGGAGGTTCTAACTGTAATCCTGTTTTCCGAAATCTAGCAAGTATAATTACTCTCTCATGTAAAATGCACACTTTTTTCCGTCAGAACATATTTTATTTAACATATTACCGTAGCTGTCCATATACAAAGGCACCCAAAATGCAGTAAGTAAGTAATTACCTCGTAACTGTACAAACTTTCTGATTTTTTTTAACCCTCAGTGCTGGTCAACTTCGTATTGAATTTGGCTTTTATCTTTTTTTATTCGAGTGCACTGGTGATTCTTTGTAGACGAAACACGCGTCTGACGTATACACAATTATAACCTGAATTTTTGTTTAGTTTTTTAAATTTCTATGAAAAAAACAACTCGATAGTTGTGCTCAATTTCTAAAACATAATAATAAAGTACTAATACCTAACATAACTTTTTTGTCAAGGATTTTATTATAAAAAGTGGTAAATTTAGAAGATGTTAGTAATGTCGCTTATTGACGAATAAATACCACCGCTGTCCCTCCCGGCTATACTTCTACACCGTGCAAATAAAACCAAATAAAGTGCATTCATATCCTGGCTATCATTCAGGCTTATTATCAATAGCTTGTCGATGAGCAAAATGATGAACTTTAGAAACAGTTGGCAATGCTTCAATATTGCATTATCTATAATGAAATTTTCATTTATTACTACGAGTTCAATTCCACAAGGAGATGCATAAAACATTGACTTGAAAGACATACTTTTACGACAACATTCTCCCCTCAAAGAGATTGATAAATTACAGATTCTTGGCAGATAGTATTAGGACTATAATCTAAAATACATTGATTCAGAACTATGACACTTCTTGGAAAGGTCTGGAAATTAAGCATCCTGTTACACGAACGACAACAATAATTATAAGAATAAAAGATAGATTGTGTCAAAGGCATGGCTTACAATGAGGTTTTGACTTTTGATATTATAATGAATAATAAAGTAGTTGTTGACGGCATTCGAAGGTGAGAGCAGGTAGCTATATTGTTTGGCCTTGTAACCAATCATTTCGTTTTGACAGACGATATTTTCTGTAAAATAAAATGAGTTCTACAAATTTTTGAAAAAAATACAAATAAATAAACTTTTAAATGTCAGATCAAATATATAATATAAAAGAATGATAACATGAATTACTAAAATATTGGTCTCACCAAATAATTCAAAGTTTGGTGGTAATTTTGAGGCCATTTATCTATAGCACTTGAAATAAAGGATACAATAGATACAGTCTTAAAGTCTGCCTCAAATCCTGACTTACATTTAGAAATTGACAACGAGGGTCAATTGAAAATAAATAATCTGCTTACCCTCATAGGCACCTGAGATCACTACGATGTTTAGTGTGGTTAGTGTTGCTTAGTCTTTGATTTTATGTACTGTTGTTCGTTAATATTAATAAAAAAAAAACGGAGATGTGGTATGATTGCTAATTGGACTACTGTCCATCAAAGTTCAAATGATGTGGATGTAAGTAATTATAGACAACCGTACGGTCCTAGACTTGTTTGCTGGCGCCAACTTTCCCCCTTATTTGGGAAAATATGGTGTTACAGTACAAACTATATAAAAATCAGTTGAAAAAGGGCTTAAGTCTTCAGATCGATACAAAGCAGAGAGCATGTAACAAAATGCAGACTTGGCAGCTTTGTTATAGGAAGAATAAAAATTCAAATGCATACTTTATTTTTAAGAATAACTTATTTTACTTGTCTAGTTTTAATATATCTTTATAGTTGTTGTTAGGGAACTACCATTTGATTTTTATGGGGGGGGGGGGGGGGGGGGGGGCTAGGATGAAATTTGAAAAAAAATAGGCAGGACAGGAGTTTTGAGTTAAAAAAAAAGGCAGGATGAGATACTTGCAAAAAAAAAGTCAGGACGACAATTTAGGTAAAAAAAAGTCAGGATAACCTAAAAAAAAAAAAAAGGCAGGACCGAACAGAGTGAAAAATAAAAAGGCAGGACAGAGATTACAACTAAAAAAAATGCAGGACAAAATTTTTCATCCTAGCACACCCCCCCCCCCCCCCATAAAAATCAAATGGTAGCTCCCTTAGGAAGAATAAAAATTTAAATGCATACTTTTAGAAAAACTTATTTTACTTGTCTAGTTTGAATATATCTTTATAGTTGTTGTTAGTCTCATATTTTTCAGTGTCAGTTTTTCCAATCAATGAAATTATTGTAGAGGATTCAGATGAAGTAAATAGGTACCAGGATTATAGTTTAATACGTCAGACGCGCGTTTCGTCTACATAAGACTCATCAGTGACGCTCATATCAAAATATTTATAAAGCCAAACAAATACAAAGTTGAAGAGCATTGAGGAACCAAAATTCCAAAAAGTTATGCCAAATACGGCTAAGGTAAATTCTCTGCCTGGCATAAGAGAACAGAATAGAGAATATTAATAGGCTAATACTACAGACAAAAAAAAAAGAGTAGAAAGAAAAAAGAACGACCGAGAAATATAAATAGACAATAATGTGGTGCTAAAAAATAAAGAATGTAGAATAATTGGCAAAACTTTAAAGAAGAATAGAGAAAAATGGCTTAGCCTGAAAAACAAAGAATGCAGAACTGAAGGACTTCCTATCTAGATCCTCGTTGTAAATATCCCAGCCGCAAATGATAAGGAAGTTACTACCTATTATCATGATTATATTGGCCATAAAATACGAAACGAACTGTCAAAAATTGTCCAACTATATTCTCGTATTACATGTATCATGTTTCAATATAAATTGAATTCAGTCAGACAAATAACAAATCAATAATTATCGATGTTTTATTGCGGTTGTGTTGCTGTGCTTTCACTTAAAATAGCAATGTAATGTATCAAAAATAGAGTTTGTGATATAATAAAATCCATACTTTGACATATAACGGGGAAGTCATCACTTATTAACGCTTATTAGGTCTTCAACGTTTATATTTGGTTTTGGATTTTCAAATATTTCGGCCAGAACATCATTGAAATATTGGTTTTCTTGTAACAATGCCCGTGAAAAATTACGAAACGAATTGTAGAAATGTGTTCAGTTAAATCTCATATTTACATGTATCATTTTTTTTTCATATAAATTAATGGCAGTATATCAAATGTTTAGCTATCTTATCGTCGTTGAGTCGATGAAATTAAAATATATATTTATGTTAAGTGACAAATTAAAATTGTAATGTTTTGATACAAAAATAGAGTTTGTTAATAAAAGCCATATACTTTAGCAAATCTAAAATTAATAAGGAGTATTAAAATGTCAAAAAGAAAAAGAAAATGAAATGTTTCCAAATATCTTGTGAATGTTTTACATGTGGAGTTATGTCCAATAACTATCATAGATATCAACAGCTCAAACTCTTTACATAACTTTTGAATTTTTGAACTACTAAGGCTTTTCTTCCTCAGGAATAGATTACCTTAGCTGTATTTGGCAAAACTTTTAGGAATTTCTGTCCTCAATGCTCTTCAACTTCGTACTTTATTTCGCCTTTTTCGGATTCTCGAGTCACTGATGACTCAGTGTAGACGAAACGGGCGTCGTGTGGCGTAAATACAAAATGTAATCCTGGTTTCTATGATGAGTTTATATACTAGATTTGAACAAGTATGGACGTAATTTAATTAAAAAACGGATACTTTGTTATGTTTCATCTAATCAAATACATTTTTTTTCTAGTATTTTATTACATTTCATTAATAATCGTTAGTCATATGCTGTTTACAGTATCAAATTTGCACATGAACACCCAAATCAAATTATTCCACTTTATAAATCATCTGTGTTAATAAAATACATTTTTTCATCGTATACACTTTTAAGTGAAATACAGATATTCCCTTTCGTTATGTTTCTCAAAGGTTATTGTTTTCAAATACATGTAGTTTGGTTTTGAGCATTACCGAAGAGACAATTAAACATCGAGTGCAGTTTAACTGGTACTTTTTGATGAACTTACATTGCATGACTTTTCGTTTTCTACAAACAAGGTTCTAGATCAAAATAAATTAATACAACATATTAATATTAATGAGAAAAAAGATAATACTAACTATGTCATTAAAGAGGGTCTGGAATAGAGAACAATTGGCAAACAGTGCCGAAATAAATGACCAAACTAAATTAATAATAGAGAAAAAACTGGTAAAACTAATAAGGAACAGAAAATAATGTGGTGCTAGAGTATCAATGTATAAGATTAGGGATAATAATGTGTAAAACACATAAAGAGTAGAGAAACATGGTTTAAACGTGTAAGAATTAAGGATAAAGAAATGAAAGACTCCACACCCTATCTAGGCCTATCATGGATGATATTCAGCAGGGAACTATGTCAATATAAGTATACAAATTAATTAGGAGACAGAAGAAAAACTATCAAAATAACGAAAGAAATGACCGGAATATAATAACCATGTAGTTATTTACTGAAATGATGATGAAAACATTAGAAAGACAAAACAAAATGTAATCAACCTTTAAGTATTTCATTTTTGTTATTAAAAGGGCATCTGGGTGGGCAATGGCTAACGGAATAAATGAAAATGGTCACATCCAGTAGGATTCGTCAACTCCGGGAAGAATATGGCAAACTTGAGCTCAATTCGCTTTCATACAAAGAGGGATGTTTGGTGAGCAGTGTTAAACCCGATTCAATCCACTGTTCAAGTGAAAAAGAGACTCTGCCCATGAATTTTTTACTAGATAACATTTTTGTTCGCTTTGGAGATTCCGTATATCGTCAGGTTATCGGAATTCCAATGGGGACTTACTGTGCACCACTTATTGCGGACCTGTTTTTGTATTGCTATGAGTTACAATTTATGACACAAATCAGCAAAGACCCATTGAAACAACATCTGATACACAAATTTAATAACACTTTTAGATATTTGGTTGTATTTTGACTCTCAATAATGACGACTTCAGTATGTATACTAAAGAAATTTATCCTGTTGAACTTACTTTAAGTTATAGTTATTGACAAAGCAAGTCGGTACATGTCATTTAATCTGCACAGCACGAGATGACCCAATAACCGGAACGACGTGCAGATTAAATGACATATACCGATTTGATTGGCCAATAACTGTTTTAACACATGACGCAATCAATTTACGTGAACGTTTTAGAAATGTGGACGTTATTCTGCAACCCACGGATCCTAGGAAAGTTTCTAGTAGGGTAAAGAGAGGGGGAAATACGACTTGATAAGATTTAAATTAATCTTTTTTTTTATATGTAGACTCATTCTAAAATAGCGATTTAATGGTATATGTTTTTTTTTTATCGTTTCCGTTAAATTTATTCCCAATTTTTATTTAATTGGTGGCGATTAAGACTTTGATAAATTGTGTACTTTCAAATCGGTGTATGAAAAAAACCCAACATAACTGCAAAGGTTATTGAGTTTAAATTAGATTAACTGCTTTTGAATTTCTTTCCCTCAATGATATGATTAGAAGAACCGAGGAAGATGTTGTATTACCTAAATTTAATGTTAAACAAACAGAAAATACGTTTCTCTTTCAAAACCTCTCTGCAACCCCCCCCCCCCCTTTTTCCAATTTCTTTTTATCTACTGTATTACTTTTTAAGACAAGTCCATCTAAATGAAGTCTGGTTGATCTCCAGCTGATCACCCTGTTTTAAAACAAACTTAAATATGGTCCTCATTAAATTCGATCCAAAAATAGTCCCTTTATAGGAATAAATATTCAAAAAGTCGTTATACATTCCATTGAGTCTGAACCTAATCCAAATCAGATTTCTTTTATTCGGATATTCTTAGATACATTTCTTTTTTGGCAAAAATTACCAAAAATTGTTTTAACTATCTTTCTAACTTTAAAACACTGATTTAGATTTACGTTGTACATAAAATATAATAAAATAGTTTATGTAACCAGCTTAGATAAACAAAACATAAAGGAATGAGAAGCCTTCCTTTTTCCTATTTTGAAACTACGATGTTTGTACGAAGTTCAACTTTGTCGTAATTTCAAGGCAGATGGGGGATTCGGGGGTGGGGGCGAACAGGTAGTTAACCCTTGAATTGAACAAAGTATCGTGTTTTAGCTTAAAATCGTCAATATTCTCTTTAGTCTCGCTACACTCGGAGATAATTTTTTTAATATAATAGAATAACACCCCTTTCAAAATCCAGGAACCGCCCCTAAAGGTAAAAAAAGATTTGAATTGTGCAGAATATCTGAGGTAGTTAATGCACACCTTTGCTGTACATTATCCTGATTATAGCACAATAAGAACTGAAGATATTTTACTCTTGCCATGTGTGAAATAAAGCTAAAACTAACAATAACCACTGCCCTTTCCTCGATCTTGATATATATATATATCATTAACGAAAAGCTTAATACTAAAATTTATGATAAAAGAGATGATTTCTCATTTCCTACCGTTACTTATCCATTTTTAGATGGCGAAGTTCCCTTGTCACCATCTTACGGTGTTTACATATCTCAACTTGTACGATTCGCTCGTGTATGTAACAATGTTTTAGATTTTAACTAGAGAAATTTATGTATTTCTGAAAAATTATTACACCAGGGTTTTCGATATCACAAAATAGTCAAAACATTTACTGAATTTTATCATCGGTATAAGGACACCATTCGTAAATATAGCTCAACATGCAGACTTTTTATACGTTCAGGTATTTCACATCCAATATTTTATGGAAATATTCTTTATAAAGCACAAAAATGTCAGTATTCACCTCAGAAGCTAACAAAACCTTTAAATAGACTTATTAAGAAGGGATATAGTTACGATACTGTTGTCAGGTCATTAAAGATTGCATATTTTGGTGTTAATATTGATTCACTTATAGGGTCTTTGCAACGGAACTTAACACATTTATTATTAATAAACCAGTTGTTGGCTTGAAACGGGTTATGTTCTTCTCATATATGTTATGATGGTATGATACTAAACCCCTCACGGCCCCGGGGAGAATTGTGCCTGATATTCATATGATGAAGACATAATTTTTCAATCAGTTTAACTGAAGTCTGGAGCTGGAATGTCAGTTAACTGCTAGTAGTCTGATGTTATTTAGGTATTATTGTCATTTTGTTTATTTTCTTTGGTTACATCTTCTGACATCAGACTCGGACTTCTTTTGAACTGAATTTTAATGTGCGTATTTTTATGCGTTTACTTTTCTGCATTGGCAAGGGGTATAGGGAGAGGGTTGAGATCTCACAAACATGTTTAACCCCGCCGCATTTTTGCGCCTGTCCCAAGTCAGGAGTATCTGGCCTTTGTTAGTGTTGTATTATTTTAACTTTTAGTTTCTTGTGTACAATTTGGAGTTTAGTATGGCGTTCATTATCACTGAACTAGTCATGATATATTTGTTTAGAGGCCAGCTGAAGGACGCCTCCGGGTGCGAGAATTTCTCGTTGCATTGAAGACCTTCTGCTGTTGTCTGCTCTATGGTCGGGTTGTCGCCTCTTTGGCACATTCCCATTTCCATTCTCGATTTTATTATTCAGGTAGCAGTGGATAACCAGTAAATACATTGATAAACGTTTGAAGAGGTCTTTCAACAAGGAAGTGTCCATAGTACACGTATGCCCCACTCACACTATCATTTTCTACGTTCAGTTGACCGTGAAATTGAAATCAAAACTCTAATTTGGCATTAAAATTAGAAAGATTATATCATGGGGAACATTTGTACTAAGTTTGAAGTTGATAGGACTTAAACTTCATTAAAAACTACCTTGACCAAAAACTTTAACCTGAAGCGGGACAGTCGGACGGACAGACTGACGGACGGACGAACAGACAAGAAAACATAATGCTCCACTACTATCGTAGTTGGGGCATACACAATTGAATGCATGATTTCTGTCATATCCTTAATTGTATTCATTTCAATACAGTTCGACAAGAACATACAAATACACAGCCTATGATGTCTGTGAATCTAAATGGTAATTTTCATCTGTAGCACAGGTTCAATATCGCAGCTAATTAACTGCCTGATCCTGATGGTACGCAGTCGCACTGATTTTAACATACCTTGCTCAAGGGCATACGCGAACGCTACAGTAATATTATTTTTCTAATTTCAGGATTTTAGAGGAAAAAAAAACGTCTTGTTTTTTCTGTATATTTTTCTAATTCAGTGACAAAATCATCAGTGACCTTTTTTTTGGTACAATTGGTACAAATAATCTTCATGCGTTCACCAATATAATGTCATGAAATTAATTATTAGCATTCATTTTTTAATTTTTGAATTTTTTGAAATACTAAGGATTTTCTACCTCAGGCATAGATTACCTTAACTGTATTTGGCAAAACTTTTAGGAATTTTGGTCCTCAATGCTCTTCAACTTTGTACTTTATTTGGCCTTTTTAACTTTTTTGAATTCGAGCGTCACTGATGAGTCTTTTGTAGACGAAACGCGCGTCTGACGTATATAATAAATTTAGTCCTGGTATCTATGATGAGTTAATTTATGTCTTTTTGGACAAACAACTCCTCAAGGATATACGTATTCAGACATCCTTTCCGGTCCTTCAAATTTTGTGATTTGTCTCTCACCTGTTAAAGTTAATTAGAAAAGCGCTGAAGATGCACCAAATTTATTATCTGTTATCCTCATTCAATTTGTTGATAATAGATCATCTCTTTCAGTCATGTCAATAAATTGCTTAAAATAAGAAAATAAATGGTAAATATCAGATATTGATTAAATGCCTCATTAAACTCTTGTTGCTTAACTTTCAATTTTTTTTTGTCAATCTAATTAAAATATAGATCTCGGATTTCGTTATAATACATAACAAAATCAGAGATCTATATTTTAATTAGATTGTGTTTTTGTTTGATTAAATTTTCCCACTTTTGACCTCGATTCTTAATAAAAATTAAGAAATGAAATTAAAAATGACCACATTGCAAAAAAATATAATAAAGCACCAACAACCCCCAACACCGCGGAAAAACTAAGTAGAGCAGCAAAAAATAGTGTATAAAATCAACTTTGTCTTTCGAATTTTAAACTTGGGTTGAATATAGTTACAGTTTACATAATAAAATACATCATGTATGGTATTTTGTTTATTGTGTAAACACGTGTGGACACAGATCGGTGTGGATAGTTATTTATTCTATTATTGATGGCATGCTTGACAGTGTTTTGCTTCACTGAGTGTATGCATAGATTGTGCCTTATCAGATTTTTCTACTATACATGTACGTTATCTAAAAAGTAAAAACACAAAAATACTGAACTCCGAGGAAAATTCAAAAAGGAAAATCAAAAATCAAAAGGCAAAATCAAAAGTCCAAACACATCAAACGAATGGATAACAACTGTCATATTCCTGACTTGGTACAGGCATTTTCTAATGTAGGAATTTATTCTGGAGAAAATATGTATAATTATGCTCCCTCAAATCCGTAGGAATGTGTCTTTATTTCATCCATGCATATGTAGATAATACAAACAAAGAATCAAAAGAAACAAGTGCTTGTTTACACAATCATATTAAGGGGGTATCAACACTGTACGGTGTTCCATAGTGTTCCTTGTTTTTTTTTTTCAAATATATATCAAAAGCTTAAGGGGGTAGACCTTGGTACAGGGAGATAACTCTTTAAATCAGTTATGTGTTTGTGAAAGTCAAGTTTCCTCAATGAATTTTAAGCATTTACCTGAAACAGATTGAAAATAATCTATGTAACCTAGAAGCTTAGAATATATCTATGAAAATGGTTGACACAAACGTACTGATGAGTTTAAGAGTTATTTCCCTTAACCTAGGTCTACCTCCTTAATATGATTGTGTAAACAAGCACTTGTTTCTTTTGATTCTTTGTTTGTATTATCTACATATGCATGGATGAAATAAAGACACATTCCTACGGATTTGAGGGAGCATAATTATACATATTTTCTCCAGAATAAATTCCACCATAGTCGAGACAAAACATCTTCTTAAACATCACCCATCAAAAAACATCAAGACTGAAAAAAAAACGGTAGCACAGAAAGGAGTCTAAAATGAATAATAAGATCGTGACGGGATAATTTTGTTTTTAGGTGGTTAAAACTTAGTTTCAACTAGCAGACCGCGCAATGCTTTGAGGTGTTTTATCATAATTATGATTTTGGACTTCCGTTTCGAATTTTCCTCGGAGTTCAGTATTTTTGTGATTTTACTTTTTATCCTATATATCTCAAAACTCTGAAACAAGTGCCTGTGTTTTCCAGCCAGTTAAGGTCGTAAAAACAGGCACCTGTTGGTTAACTGTACTGTACAGTGTTTTGTGCAAAAGGTAACCCGAACTGTACAGTCGTTCGTGTAAAATGTTATCAACTCTAAAGTATTTTGCGTGAAACGAGACCAACTCTGCAGTGTTTTGAGTAAAACGTGACTGACGCTGCCTTTTTTGTGTACAACGTGAACATCTCTTATGTGAAATGTGCAAATCGTGACCAACTACGCAGTGTTTTGTGTAAAACGTGACCATGTATTTTCCAACGCATTTTAATACTTATTCCTAATAACTTTTTTCTAATGATAAATGGTTTTCCTACGTAAATTCTATAAATTTGTTATGTGCAGGGTTATTATAACAATCAATTATAACAGCATAAAAACATAAAATATTAATCGGGACCTTTAATAGCTTACTGTGCGATTTATATTTTGTCAATTGTTGTGAAGACCGTATGCTGACTTATAGTTGATTAATTACATCCCCATCATTTGGTCTCTGGTGTATATAGTTGTGTCATTGACAATTATACATGTTCTTATTTTTTTATTTTTCATTTTACGGTCGATGATCTATTACAATGACACATTATGTTTTAATCACTTAAACTACAAGTGCAATTGTTCTCAATTTTGAAGCTGTAAGAGACAGATCAACAAGAAAAGTCCTCTACTTGAAACCTTAAGGATGGCTGGTATAGGATTATGGCCGCCCGAATTCCAGCAACATGCAGCGGGGTGTCCGTTTGTCATTAAAGGGTATAATTATGATTACACAGTCCTTCAGGTCGAAATTGAGATGTTAATGCCGATAACTGGTGTAGGGAGAGTTTCACTGTACATTGAGAACCGTTGCACTCACTGAACAACAGCTAGTCCGTTAATCATACTAAACACAATCTATTTTTTCAAGTAACAGTTTAAATTTACTACCCCTCGATACAGGCAGTATAAACATAATTCATGTCATTGAAGCTGCTTTTTGTTAAGTCATAAAGAGAGGTGATGCTTGTACTGTATTCCAACTCCTGCAAACAAAGTTGACACGAAGCAGTCCTTGCTGTTAAATTCAGTCTTTTCTGAATTTTGTGATGCAAAAATGTATGAATTAAATTTTCCATTTTTTTTTATCCCATGCGTATGTGTTGGAAGTCTTTTAAGGTTTGTGTGGACCCTATGGCTAAAATGGCTGCATTTTCACCTTAAAATTGACTCTTAGTACAGACAAGGAATTGTATATTTAAAAGGAATGGAAAATGTATATTTAAAAGGATTGAAAAGTAGAAAGAGATCAATCGGGATACCCGCAGAGCACCAGCAGATCTATAATCCATGTCTGACTCAGGTGGAAGTATGATGAACAATATAAAAAATCAAGACGGAGGTCCATTTCCTGTCATATAGATCGGTCTTTTAATTCATGGGGTCATCTTACTTGAGACGATATAAATGAGAGATAAAGCCGAAATCAAGAATAAACTTTTATTCCTTGAAAAAGGAAAGGCCTTAGGTATCATTTTAATGTCTCATTAAACACAGGTTTGTAATATTGTATTGAGTAAATTCTCATTAGAAAAGACTGTGTCTTGAAACTTGACGGAGTTCCATCCGGATTATAAAACAAAAAATACTATGTTTTGAATTTTTTTTCTAAAAACTCGACAACCACGAAGCGCAAAACAAAACAGTTGATATCATTATGAAGCTGAAACCTTATTCTGTCGTTAAGCTCTTTTTAAAGTTTCTTGTTACTTTTCTGAGTTTTCTATGATTTTTCGAAATTTCAGTTTTGAGTTTCATTATTCTGTCAAAATATGTCTATCAATCTGGGAGTGCACTACGATTTCTTTATAATATTGAAAAGTAGAAAAAACAAAGTGAGAAAATGAGATATCACTTTAAAGAAGAAATATTTCCTACAGTTTGGTCTAACTTACGAATGCTAAATATAATGTGTACTATGTAAATTATTTTATTTCGAAACATGTTGAAAATTTTAAGTTGTGCGTCAACAAATACATCGACACTTTGTATTTTGGTATGAGTTAAATAACTACTTGAAATAGATGTGACATTGAAATACAATTTAAAAGCTTAATCTTTTTTCTATCAAATAGTGTAGGTTTTATGAAAATGGTGATAAAAACGAATTTGCTATGATTTTTCAAAATCCCATGTTTATAGTTCACATTGACGCCATTTTGTTCAGTCAAGTTCGACACCGACGAAGTTGGAAATAACAGACAAGACATATATACAAGACTTACGATTGGGATTGATTGTGCCTTTTTATATACGACATGTACGAAGTTATTCATTCATTTTTTTGTCTAAGTCATTGTTTGGTAATGCAGTTTGCCATTATTAAGCGTTGACGCAAATTACCATACGCAACAGCAAAACTGTTCCTTCCTTTTTTCTAGAGCAGTAGTCTAAAGATCGCAAAAGTATTCCTTTGATGTTGAAATAAATAAAATGCGAATGTGGGAAAGTTTTAACTGTTTCTAATTAGAGAATTTATTGCATCTCTGCATAATTTAGCATTACACGTTAATTTGAGTTTTTCGTATTTTAAATACCAATAATCTACAATAAAACTTAATCTTTAAAAGTTCAGTATTAAGTAGTACTATTTACATACAAGAAATGCATATCTTTTTTACAAATGTCGATTAACTAATAAATTATACTATTCTTAGTTTTATTAAACCTGTATGTAGAGAGGAATATGATTTTTACGACAAAAAAGTACTTTTATTTTTCTTCATTTACATTTAAAAGACCAGTTATTATTTTTACGACAAAAATAATCATGCTTCAATAAATTGACTAACACAAACATCTTTTATGTATCCTCATGCATGTGACTAAAATACTATGGTAATGTAAAATTAATGTGCACTTTATATGATTGCATTGTATTTGATTTTATCAGATTATTACAAAAAAACAATATACTTCCAAGTTATGTTTAGTCATGGTTTTACAAAACACATATAATCTCGATTTATCTAAAAGTTATCTAAAAAGGAAAAAAAAAAACAAATACCGAACTGCGCAGAAAATTCAAAACATAAAGTACATAATTAAATGGCAAAATTAAAAGCTCAAACACATGAAACGAAGGTTTAAACGAATTATATATAAATAGGTAAATCTAAATTTAAATCTTAGCGTTTGTTACAATCTCCACTTAATAAAGTAGAAATACAATATTCCAAAATGTTTACTCTTCCTAAATTTGCATCATAAGCCCTTTCATGATTTTACTTCTTTGGGAACGAAAAAAGCCCAAATCTAAAAACCAAGAATGTTTGAAATTTGAACTCTCGAGGAGATACATGTACATGACCAAAAACTGACTTAAAGGGATTTTTAAATCAATCAAAATATGATAAATTTTGCCTGAAAGATCACTGAAAGTCAAAAGTTGAAAGCCAATAGTGTATAGACCCGAAACACGTGAAGAGCTAAATAACCAAAAAGGGACCTATAATAATAGTCAAATTAATATTTTGGAAGTTGGCACATGAGTTACTTCACAGTCACATAATTCAAACAAGATTACCAATTATACTCCTGGTCAATGTAAGTGACTAGTTTGCAGTATATACGCAAAGTAAATTTCTAAATGGAAAGTCCCTTATCAAATGGCAAAATGAAAAGTTCAAACATATTAAATAAAATCATCATACATATCAGGATTAAATTTTGTAATTACGCCAGATGCGCGTTTCGTCTACAAAAGACTCATCAGTGACGCTTGAATCCAAAAAAGTTAAAAAGGCAAAATAAAGTACGAAGTTGAAGAGCATTGAGGACCAAAATTCCTAAAAGTTTTGCCAAATACAGCTAAGGTAATATATTCATGAGGTAGAAAAGCCTTAGTGTTTCAAAAGTTCAAAAGTTTTGTAAACAGTTGATTTATAAATATGACCATATCAATGATAATTCATGTCAGCACTTCTTGTGTTGGTGATACACTCGGAGAATTAAAACTCCACCAGTAAACGCATTGAAGTCAACTGTCATATTCCTGACTTGGTACAGGCATTTCATAATGAGTAAACAAAACTTTGAATTTTAAATGCTTAAAAACTGCGACGGAAACGTTTAACGGAAGGACAGAGGTACATTTCGCCAACAGTAGATTACCAATGTTCCCATTTAATACATAGCTTAAGGAGCCAATTCAAAGTATTAAACACAAACCGAGGAATCGCTTGAATGAAACTAAAACCAAGGAAACACATCAACTAATAAAAGAAAACAACGGAACACCAGAAACACTACAGTGCGACAAAAACAAACGCTATCATACATAAAAACGAAATTTGATAACAACTGCCATAATCCGGACATGGTAGAAAAAATGGTGGGTTGAACCTGGTTTTATGGCTACTTATATTGCAATGTTAAAACAAAAACAAACGCTATCATACATAAAAAAACCGAAATTTGATAACAACTGCCATATTCCTGACATGGTAGAAAAAGATGGTGGGTTGAACCTGGTTTTATGGCTACTTATATTGCAATATTAAAACAAAACGCTAAAAAATGACAACATTACGAGACTGGAATACAGGAATACAGTACATAATGCATGTATAATAAGCACTTCGTTTTGACGAACAAAGATATATTGTATTAAAAATAACAGAGAAGCCAAAGAAACCAAAGGAAGAATCAAAATTAAAAGACGGAGAGAGATCGCCAGGAACATGTCACAAACAAAAAACGATAAAATGACAAAAACTGTCAGCAACACGAACTCCCTCGAAACCGGGGTGATATCAGGTTCTTCTAAAGGTTAAGCATATCCTGTGCCATATGTAACAGCCACGTTTTACTCATGGACACTGTGAATTTGAAATGAAGAACAGCGGTTAAATTGGTGTTCCCATTTTCTGCCATGGATGAATACCCTTACTATCTTTCTTCAATTAAGTACACATTAGCTGTAAAGTCGTTTTGTTATGTCACAATCAGAGACCTGTTTGGCAAAACATTTCAAAATTTTTCTCATTTTAATTCGATCTTTATTTGTCTTTTTGAATTTTTGTATTCGAGCATCACTGACGAGTCTGTTGTAGACGGAAACGGTCGTTTGACTTACAAGATGTTTAGCCTGGTATCTGTGACAAGTTCATTTATATTTACACATCATGTTGTTTGTCAAAAAAATCATCATTTACGAAATACTAAAACACAAGGCTGTGAAAAACTACAAATATCCATAGAAATGATATACATATTGTACATACTCTTATCATCAGGTTTTATGGCTAGCCAAAGTAGTTATCTTTTGTTTTGATTCACAAGGTAATTGTAAGATATTATTTACAAACAAGTCAGTGCATTTATCCAAGATATACATGTAGATACATTTTTATGATGGATTCCTTTCAACCATTATATTTTATTTATATTATAAAAAGAAATAATACCAAAAAACATAATAGTTTTAACAAAATTGAAAAAACAGCTCAATCACTAGAATCGTAGAATTGTAAAGGATGGTACTACTACCACCACTTATTAACAATATCAATAAAGGGTCAATAAACAATGCACTTATGTATAGAGCTCTTGACATAATTTTACAAATGATTGCAGAATTTGTATTGTCAATTTATATTCGTATATGAAAATTTCATATCCTGAAGTTCACTAAATACTTTATACTGGAAGGTGAGCAGATTGTTCAATATAGACGAGTGTGGACAAACATTACCAATTCTCCCCACTTGGTCTTATTCGGCTATAATTCAAATTGATTTTGCTAACAAGTGGTCGTATAAATCGTAATATTATCTATTTTGAGAGATAAAAAAACCACTCAGATCAGCACTAATTGGGATGTTTATAATTATTTTTGTTTTTATTATTCGATTTTTCTTAAAATGATTATAAAATTTGCAATATTTTTCCAAAAATTAACAAACAAAAAAAAACACCCTCGATACTCACAGGAGGAGGGAGACATGAGGATTTTGAAAATAGATAATCTTGCTCAAAATAGAACCACATCAAAAATATACGCCACTAACAAAAGGTCAAAATGAATTTTCCAACAAAGCAAAATGGTACTGGCCTTCTAAACTATCCAATGGTTATCCCCTTATGTTTACTGTTAACAAATAGACATTTTAAAATGAGTTATCGTCGTAAAGCTGTAGTTTTATGTGGGCTATAGTAGTTATCAAACGTACCTGGATTATAATTTAGTACGCCAGACGCACGTTTCGTCTACATAAGACTCATCAGTGACACTCATATCAAAATATTTATAAAGCCAAACAAGTACAAAGTTGAAGAGCATTGAGGATCCAAAATTCCAAAAAGTTGTGCCAAATACGGCTAAGGTAATCAAAGCCTGGGATAAGAAAATCCTTATTTTTTTCGAAAAATATAGGTGCTATAGGTGCTTCTTATTGACATTATGATTTGTGAAATTATACCTTACAATGTAACAGTGACCTCAGGGGAATGTAGATATGTAGATAAACTATGTTTTAAAAATGCCCAGTAACTGCTATGCTGTGGATTCATTCAATTTCGTGGGTACCAATTTTCGTTGATTTAAGAAAACTTGCATGTCCGTGATAATTTAATTTCGTGGTTTCGGCAAAATCGACACACATGCCTTTAAAAACTTGGTAATTCGTTTAACATTTAAACTCGTGGTTCTCCAGTTCCCACGAAATCCTCGAACATTAGTATCCAACAAATAATAATGAATCCATGGTATCATTAAAGGATATAACATACACCACAGATTTTTTCGGCCCATTATTCTGATAGGACTATCTTTTTACAAGTTTTGGTTCATGATAATGCTGAACATAGGATAAAACTGTAATATTTTCATACAAAGGTAAGACAACATATAAAAAAAACTAATTTTATTCTAAAGATGATGGTCACGTTTATGTGTATCCGTCATAGAGCTGATCATAGATATATGAAGCCATAAACTCTCAGGATGTCGTCAAATCATACAAAAAACCAAAACCAAATCGGAAATAGAAATGTATAAAGAATATATGTATATATGTATCACAGATGTCAAAATGTAATATTATCACTAGATAAAATAAGATTTACTGTTCATTTTGTTCATTAAGATGATGATGATTTGATGTAACCGCTTCTTTAAACATTCATGCGATTGACTAACAACATAATGACCATTGATACTGTTGTCAGAAAATACCAAGCGTTGTATCCGCTATGTGATCCATGCATACTTCCAATACCTAAAATTAATAAAAAAAATGTAATAAGATATAGCTAAATAATATTTTTTTTTCTCATAAAATATACTTATCTTAAGAACTTAACAAGTATAAATTGAAAACAACGTTCAAACCTATGATTGCGTTGGATAAAAACTGCAATTTTTATACGTGTACATGCAAAACAAATTTCTTGGTAGAGGGGTCTAATTACATCACAAACAACATTTTTCAAAGACCAAAAAAGTGAAAAAAGCATTTTTGAAGAAAACGCATTTGACTAGCAGGTCGAACAACAGATGTTCTCAAATCCTGCTGACTGCCATTGTCGATTGCCAAATAAACAGATCAACAGATGTAACAAAATGGATCTAAGATACATATATACCAAGAAATGTTTAAGGCGAGTTTACAGTGCATTTAGATTACAGACCATCATAAACTAGAAATTGCCGGGTATATTCTGTTGTGCATGAAATGTTTTCTCTGTGCATAATGCTAGTTTTGTCAGATGTAGCGATGAAGAAACATTCCATTGATATTTATAAAACAATTGTACAGTATTTTTGTTTTACTGGTTAAAATTTAAAAGCATAAAAGAAACACTGCATTAGAATTAATCAAAATTAAGCTTTTAAGGATGTACTTAGGTGAGATTTTGGAATTTGTGTCAAATGTTCGGACTCCTTGGTGTTTTCCCATACAATACAATTCAAAATATTTTGCCCCATAACACCCATTTATTTTTTCATATAAGATTAAATAGCTCATGAAAGGTCATTTACCAAAATTTTAGAAGATTCTTGATTTTCTTTTTTTTTGTTTTGAGACCCAAATCACACCAATGCAAATATAAGGTGAAAGTCAGAGTAAGCCTTTTCCCGCCATAATTTAAATCTCAAATATCTCTGAAAGGAGGTCCATGATCTATCAATATTTTTAGCTCGTCTTTATCTTTAACTGATTCTCTACCAGCTTATAGTATCAATATTAATTTCTTAATTTTTTCAGTTGTACCTAACATCACCTAAGTACATCCTTAAGATATTGTTTGTAACAAATATATTCTCACCTGTATTGTTTCCATTGTTGGCATCGTCCATAGCTATAAGAAATTTAAAAAAGTTAATATAATAATGAATATAGATACAGTGTATGATGGTCTTTCGCTTTTACAAACATTTTTACTTTTTTAAAATTGTTATTTGGATGGAGAGTTGTCTCATAGGCACTCATACCACATTTTCCTATTTCTATTATATAACATGCGCTGAGATATTTGATTGTCTTAGAATGCTGTACTTCTACCTCTAACTTATATGTTACATTTTACAAAACAAAAAGGAAAAGATTCATTTTTCTAACGACTGTTGTTCGAATTCACAATTTGAGGACATGGAGCAAAATGAATAATAAGAAAATTACGATGTTTTGTAACAATAATCCAGATGGTAATTTACAATTATAAAACATCATTGATTTAAAATCTCTAATTTCTTAATTGCTACAAATAACGTTTTATCGCCCACAATTTAAAACCTATTTGTTTAATTTATATAAGGTAAATTGTAACGAAAAGAAGTGTTTATAACATAATAATATATATTGCCCTTGTTATCTACCGTATAGACAAATCAATACCGAGACAGAATAAGTAATCCTCAGCCTCTTTGTAGATTAAAAGACACAATTATTGTAATACAAGCAAAATATCAATAAGACGTACAGGAAATCAAAATGTTTCCAGATACAGTTTAACAGAGTGATAACACGAAAACAGGCTATAATGTCAAATCAATAAACCGTCCAAGTTTTTTGATTTGAAGATCAGTTATGTAAGACAATTATGACATTATTAGAATTAGAGAAATAGTCTGCATACAGGGATATACTTTCTTTTAATTCAATTCAATCTTAAACCGCGGTATACATCCCATTTTTGAAAACGATCAAATGGTGAAATTATCTAAATAGTAGACTATATTCAGTAATTTACGTATTGCACATTTTGAATCATTATGAACAGTGATTCCCTTGTTATCTATCACACAGGAAAAAATTGACTTGTTTCACTATCGCATTTCCATGTTCGATGAACCGCAAAATGCAAGTCAAAACCCTAATTTAAGAAAAAAAACATTAAATTCTTTACAGTTATGAACATGAGTAAAATGATTAGTTTTGACGTGACCATACACTATCGTAAACAATTGTTTACATGATACTGGAAGGGAAGACGAACCCAAATACCGGACAACATGTCGTATAAGGGGATACAAAAATTAATTGTAAAAATGAAGAATATTAATCCAAGTAATTTACGACAATTGGTATACCTCAATAAATAATCCACAGTATTGAATCGTATACTATTTAAGATTATTTCTTTTAATTTTCTTCTCTAGTGAAATAGTATAAAAGTATGATGTAGAAAAAAAAAACACGGCTATATTGTTTCGTGGTAAAAGGGGCGGAAATTAGCAAAAGTACTCCAATTTTGATTGGCCCATGTTGACGTACATCTATCAAATCTACTAGGATATCGAAAACTGATAAACAAACCTGCTGTAGTAGGCCCATCTGTAGTAGTATCATTTTCATTGGCAGCAATGAGGGCACAATATAGGACGCTTAAAACCAAAATGTAGTATACTTCTTTCTTCATTTTCCTATGAAATAAAAATCAAATTTGAGAAAAAATGCCTTATAAAATTAATGGAACAGGTCTCATATTTATAATTCTTCTTAAGTTAAGATTTGTTCCGAACGGACAGTTTTCTTTCATGTCCTACCATGAATTAGAACAACGATTGGATTCTTCAATTACGTGGTTTTATGCAAATAAGCCAGATGGTCATGGCTGTACAAATTATATAAATCAATCAATAATTCGAACAAAAAAGATATAGAAAAAAACTAAAAGAAAGTTGTTATGATTCGTTCCTGTACAAAAATTGAAATATTTGTTTGTCTTAGTCTTAAAAACATCTTCAGAAATCTGAAAAAATGTAGAACGCTGCTTGTTTGTTTCGATTTCTTTTTCTACCTCATCTAATTGAAAGTGAGATTATTTTTTTTAATTTTTAGATCTGATGTATTTGTTTTTATGAAAATCTGACTGACTTATGATTTATATTAACATTCTTCAAATAAAGATTTATGATATTTTATTGAAACAAAAACTATTTATAATCTCAATTCTACATCATTTCAACAATAGTCCCGTGGGAATTTGAGTGACTCAAGTTCTATGGTCGAGGGTTTAACTTCTAGCTGCCCCAATAAAAATACTTTATTAGTCACACTAATGTGTGTGAATGGCTAGCATGTTATTTTGCAGATTTTACGTTGTTTCAACTCATAATTATGATCTGACTCTTAAAGACGGCCAATTGACACATGGTATCGGACTATTTTAAATCCTGGTATTACAAGACGATATTAGCATGCTATTGTTATGAATATGTTGACAATATTTCAAACCGATGATGAAATATACCTATATCATCATTGAGTCACTGATGTCCGAAATCATTTCATTTCGTATTCCTTCACAAATTGCATCGTCCACATGCAAAGTTTTTTTTTATTATAGAATACATTGATTGCACAAAAATATTCCGATCATAATCAATTATTTAAATAAATATATAAGAAGATGTTGATTGCCAATGATAAAACTCTCCACCAGAAACTAAATGATGTAGAAGGTAACACATTACTAGTACTTGTTATATATCGATACATTTTTGGACTAAAGCACACTATCACAAAAAAAATCAACAGATTGTGAAAAGGCGAATTGAAGACAATAGCCCAACATCTTACGAAATGCAAGTCATACTGACTTATGTTTTAACATTTAAATATTCTTATTCTTTATTCATCAGATGCCTTATACATTACATTCAATTTATAATCTGTTATTTGCATTTTTTTTTATAATTTCTATTTAACCGATTTACTGAAAACGTATATCCGCCAAATAAAATTAAGACAAAACATGTTTACCGCTATTCAAAACTTATAATCCACTGCACGTAACAACCATCAATCGAAAACATATTCAGCTAAAATGTCACAATCGTTTTTCTAATTGTAAAATAAGATATAAATAAAAATATTCATACAAGCAAGGGTAGTATACCAATGTTCAAATAGATTAGATATATATTTTCCAGCATAAAAATTTGAAGCATTTTGAAGATAGGTTGCATTCGTTTGATGTTTTTGTGAATTATTTTGAATTTCCAGCAATAGAATATATACTGTTTAATGTTGCATAATTTGTCATGGTGACTTTAGATTAATATAATTTCTGTTTCAGACTGATTCATGCGCGGACAGTTTGTACTTCATTAGTCTAAAATTAATTTCAAAAATCTGAAAAAGAAAAAAAAAAGCCATTGTAGACAAACATTTGAGTGTTTTAACATTACTTTCCTACCTTATCCAGTTGCAAGTGAAATGAATTTTTAATTTGCAGTATTTGCTTTTAAGAAGCTCTGATTATAAATATTCCCATTCTTCAAATTAAATTTACGACTCTGTATTGAATCAAGAAACAAATACAACCTTAATTCTACATAATTGAACATTAAGTTCCGTGGGAACTTGCTTTACACAGCTAGGACAATTCACATACTTCATGAGTCAAAGCAATGTGTTGTGAAGGGCTGGTACGTAATTGCTGACTTTAACATTATGGGAAAGCAAACAAAATATGTGACTCGTTGTGTCGGTCAACTTCAAGTCAGGATATTTTCGGAACTAGTTTTAGAAATTTAAATGTGACGTCATGTCACTTTGGGCGTTGCAATGACTATGGCTAACACGGCTGTAATTGTCATGTATTCGTTTTATTCTTTAGCTAGTCACCACTTTATTTTAATCATGTATATCTATTAAAAAGTCATTTTATCAAATTTATTGTTTGCAAAACTACTAGTATTTATTATTCTTGATAATAGTATTTTTTCAAAGGGAATAATCATGGCCTCACAACTTTTTAGAACTTTTAGTCCTCGGCGATCCTCAACTTTGTATTTGTAATGGCTTTCAAACTTTTTTCATCTGAGCAATATTTGGTGTGAACGTAGCGAGCGTCTGGTATATAAAAATATTTTTAACCAGTTACCTGTTGATGGCTATTATTCGTTTATTTCTCTGTTCTATATTTTCTCCCATTTATTTATTGTAGTGTACTGTCGTGTAATGTTGTCATTTTAATGTTAAAATTAACACTGCCATTAAAGCGGGAGGTTTTGCATGCCACAACACAAGGTTCAACCCACCATTTTTTTCACAAAATGTCCTGCAACCAAGTCAGGAAAATGGCCATAGTTACATTATAGTTCGTTTCTGTATGTTTTACATTTCGGTGTTGTGTCTCTGTTGTGTCGTAGTTCTCTTATATTTGATAGGTTTCCCTCAGTTTTAGTTTGTAACCCGGATTTGTTTTTTCTTTATCGATTTATGAATTCTGAACAGCGGTATACTACTGTTGCCTTTATTTAACACCACATCAACATGTTATTGTTATCAATATGCGTAAAATATTTCAAATAGAAGGTTGAAGAAACGGCTTTTCAAGTGTTTCGAATCTTATACATCCTTGGATTTCAAATATTAATCTTGGAGCGCCCCTCGTAATGGGTAATCCATAAAGACACTTCGCATGTTGATACTGTTGATCGGTTTAATTTTAATCCTCAATATAAATGAAGGTATCTTCCACTACTCTTATATACTTGGTGAACATTTAGCGAGGATGCTACCTTTGATAATGACAACCTCCTCACAAATCGTCAGGAAATAAATCCTGTAACCGGAGATAATTAGTTTTATTTAATAGGTTAGTGAAAATGGACGTCACACTTAACTCTAAAACATATAAATGAACTAAAACTTAAAAAAAGACCATACACACAAGACTAATAAAGGCCAGAGGCTCCTGACTTGGGACAGGGTCAAAATTGCAGTGGAGTTCAACATATTTCGTGACCCTCCATCTATATCTCAAATTGCACCTGCAACTATATTACGTGTTAAAACGATGCATCTTTTGAACAAAGCAAGCTCTTACACAAAACACAACAAATGTTTTGCACTTGATTGACATCAATTTAGATTTATGTCCAAATTCAAATTCTAGATATTAAATATACACAAGAACATAAAACGTAGTTTATACGCTTCATTGATATATGCTTATAGATTGTTTAACTAGTTGTAGCTGTTATAATAATAAGAAGCTTAATTCAAATTTCTATCATATAAACTGAAAGTCTTATTTATTCACAGCTATATTGTAAAGAAGTGTTTCAAGTTAAAGAACAAACCCATATTTAAAAAAAAAAAAAAAAAAAAAAAAAAACATTTGAAATAACCACGCACGATTTAAAACTGTTATGAGTCGATTATATCTAGCCCTTGTTGTGTTGTATTTACAAAAAAAGATAAAATTTGATACATCTTAAATTGCATATCCGTATACATGTACACTTATACATTTTTTGGCCATTAAATATTTTTTGAGTTCACACACTTATCAAAAGACTTAACAACTAGCTTGACACTTTTATTATACAATTCAAATTTATACAAACAAAGTAAGATTATTAAATCGTTATAGATACATTGAAGTAACTTTTCATCTGTTCTATTATGTCAAACAGTACATGATAACACATCTTCCAGAATTGTTTAACCTTCTGCATTGTTTTTCATTATTTATGACATGTATATAGCAAAATATGTGTGACGGATATATATAACAGCCAAGATTCTTACTAGAGCAAAGGATGTTTTTCGTACAGAGTATTATGCACACAAGTAAAAAATGTGATTAAGAGACTACCAAATCAGAAAAATCCGAAATTCAGTAAAAGATTGGTTGAAATAAGGATAATACCACCAAAATATCCCGATTTTTGAGCAAGGTTTCAATTGATGTAACAACACGTTATTTCTTTAGAGTTGTCTTGTGATAACGTTGAAAACGGTTTCGTTTACATGACGAATTGTGTATATATCAAGGTAATAAAGCGCAAATAAATGTATAAAAGAATCATCGAACATACCAAACGTGTTATTTTGTACGCTTTTCGTTTACAAACGACACAGCAGTGACTCGCAAAACATAAAAGTTAAAAGGCCAAATGAAATACAAAGATGTATTACTGTGTCATTTTGGTCTCTTGTTCAGAGTTGTCTCATTGCCGATCACAACACATCTTCTTTTTTATATTTGTATTACATATTGATCAAATGTTCTACTAGTATTGAAGTTTCAAAATCCTTAGTTTTCTATGTTGTGTCTTGTGTACTATTATTTGTCTGTCTGTCTGTTTCTTTTTAGCCATTGGATTGTCATATTATTTTTGATCTATGAGTTTTATGGTCCCTCGGGTATCTTTCGCCCCTCTTTATTAAAATTGCAGAAAAGGAAATGGTTTAATAAATGATTGAACCAATGACGTAACGTTATTTTTATTTTGGTGTTCGAACATAGAGATTATCAAAAGTTCTTTAGATTCTGAAAAGGCGAATTATGAGTAATTATAGAGAACATAGTGAAAACATTTGGTATAGTTTTATATAAACTGTTTAGAGATTAACTGTTGTTTAAAAATGTATGTTGACCTACAAATTCAATTTGAATATTCACAACGTTATATTTCTGTCATCATGCGAGCAAATTGTTTAATCAAATGATACGAGAAAAACAAGACATATAGATAAAACGTTAATGAATTTAATCATATACTTATATGTATCGTCCTAGAAGGAACCATGAACGATATTTCCTATCATCTTGTATCTTTATCATATAATTTTCGTATAATTTATATGATAAAGATACAAGAGCACCTAATTAAATGTTAGCGACAATCTCTAGTTAAATGTATTTTTATTACATTAAATACCTCACCTTCATAAATTAAGATATCAGTCCACTCGTTGCATTATTCAACCGTCAACCAGCCAGAAAAAGAACCATGACCCCGTGACAACCTCTCCACCTGACACCTGTGCGTCCTAAACCTTCATCATCTTTTCCTGTTCATCAACGCATGCTGCACGCTTTTGTGGAGGAGGAAAAAGTTTATTTTTTGCAAAAAAGTTGTTTATTTATATATATATATATAGAAATTTAAAATGATATTTTTTGTTAATTTTAAGTATATTTAGATAATTTTATCATCATTTTATCTGAATATTATGGATAAAATTCCAGCTTCGGTTACCCAAGAGGTATGTGACAGTCAAATACACACTTCCAATAGTAATTTGTTGTCCCCTTTGCGTTCGGCCACTCATTCTGATGACTTTTGGGATAGAAGTTTGGAATTTATTCCAGGTGTTTCAGGTGTTGGTATGGAGCAGGACTCAGAACCTGTTTCTGTCAGGACTTTGCCGTTCACTCCTGGTGCTAGTCAGTTGAGGCTTTCTAGGCCTAGCAGGGTATCACATACCGTAACTAGGCCTGCAGAGATACCAACGTCTCCTGTTTCTTGCACGACAAGCAGGCAGGAGACTCTACCAGCTGGCATCAGAAGTGACCCCTTTTCCAGGACTAGGTGACCCATGAATTTTGCCTACCCTCCCATGCCTATGGGTATGCCCAACTTGCCGCCTTATCCCTAGCCCTTTGATCCGTATTCGACTCAATCAGTTTGGTCTGGTCAGGGATTTGGTGGTAGACCCTCTTCAGAGTCATCCTCTTTTAAGGATGAGCTGAGGAGTCTTACCACCTCCATACACAAGATTCAAGCTACTGTTAATGCTTAGTTCTTGGAGTTTGGTAACAGGCTTGAGCTTATGGAGTCTAGGGTTCTGTCTCAGGATCCTGCACAGGATCCTCCAAGACTTCCTAGACAGTTGTTGGAAGATGACTCGGTGTCTTTGGCTGATAGAACTAGAAGTCATGAAAGTAACTTTTTGGATGACCTAGGTGGTATTTCAGATGTTGACAGTGTAGTAAGCACAGAGGGAGATGCTTTCATTCCTAAGGAGCCTTCTTCAGGCAACTCGGATTGCCTTAGGAGTCTGGTCTACTCGATTCGCAGGGATATATCAGATATGCCCATGTCGTCTCCACCTAGAGTTTCTTCTACTCCTTCTGAGTCTAAGGAGTATTATTCTTTTCCAGAGTCAGTGCACTTTACAACTGCTTTGTCTTTTGTAAACTCTTCTCTGGCTGAGAATCATGCTAACTGCAACTTGCTAACTTGCAAAACTGGTGGTAGAAAGTTCTCTGGTTTCGGACCTGCCTCTTACCCAGGAAGATGTAGATCTAAGGACTTTGAGATCCATGGATCTTCCTTGGGTATGTCGGCTCCTACTTGTGACAGGGCTTTTTCTAGTTTACTTGGTTCGAAACCTATGGATGGCCTCAGACTTTCTCAAGCTTCTTATTTCAAGTCAGAGAATAATCTGAGGTGTTTGACTTTTGTTCTTGAGACAGCTGAGCACTTTCTGTCAGCAGCTGGGTATCTTTTAAAGGATAAAGGGGAGGAATTTTCAGACTTGAGGTCTATGCTGCTTCAGGTAGACAAGAGTCTTGGAATGTCTCAATTCCTTCTTCTTGGTACTGTGACCAATTTTACTCTCGCTAAGAGACAGGAGATTCTTGATAAATCGACTGTCTCTGAAGCGCTTCAGCAGAGACTTCTCTTTTCTCCTTTGTCTAATTACAAGTTGTTCTCTGTTTCCTTAGAGCAGTTACAGGAGGAGGTGAATAAGGTACCTCCTGTGGTCAAGGTGGATGTGAAGGTCACTGATGGGAAAAGATTTGTCAAGACTACTCAGGTTAACAATCCTTCTTCTTCTCATCAACCCAAGGCTTCTACCTCTTCTTCTTATAAGCCTACGAAGAGACCAGCGTTTTCTCGTCCCAACTATTATAGTGGGAAGAAAGCTAAAGTTGTTAAGGGAAAGAAGCAGGGTAAGTGATGTGTTGTACCCTCCGTTGAATCGTTCCCCACTGGAAGAGGTAAATTATACTCCTCCTCTTCCTCATCTTCCAGTATGGGGAAGGCTGTCCCACTTTCTAGATCAATGGGCTCTGATAAGTTCAGACAAGTGGGTACTTTCGATTTTACGGAGGGGATTGGAACTTCAGTTTCTGGAATAGCCTCCTCTTTCTCCTGTTCCAATCAATCTGTCAGTGACAAAGGATTCTCAAGAGAATAAGTTGTTACAAGACGAAGTGAACATTCTTATTCAAAAGGGTATGTTGGAGGATGTCAATCCTCCTTTTCATCTAGGGTTTTTATTCCCGACAGTTCTTGGTTCCCATGAAGGACGGGAAAATGAGACCAGTTCTAGATCTTTCTGTTCTCAATCAGTATCTAGTGGTCCCACATTTCAAAATGGAGACCAACAGGTCTATCAGGTCGACTGTTCATCTAGGAACTTGGACAACCTCTCTAGATTTGATGGATGCCTATTTCTACATCCCAATTTCTCACAAGTTTCGTCATTTCCTGAGACTGGTTTGGGCAGACAAGGTTTACAGTTTCAAGGCTATGCCTTTTGGCCTGGCTATTGCACCCCTAGTTTTTACCAGGATTTTTCAGACAGTGGTGTATTATCTCCATACTCAGGCAGTACTCATTCACTCCTACCTAGACGATTCGCTTATCAAGAATCATTGCCGATCTCTTTTGGAGGAACACACCAATTTGTCTATCCTTTTACTCCTGAAGCTGGGTTTTTTTATTTCATGGGAAAAATCAGAGATAATTCCCAGTCAGAGTTTCAATTTCCTGGGAGAACATTTACGGACAGATTTGGGTCTAGTGCTTCCTCCAGAAGAGAAGGTAATCAAGGTACGTCAGTTAGTCAATACTCTGACTCAGTTTTCATCTGTCCCAGCTCGTCAATTGCTTCTGCTGGTGGGTTTCTTGATTTCGATCATGGACGTCATTCCACTAGGACGTCTACACATTCGTCAAATCCAGTGGTATCTGTCGGAGTTTTGGCACCCAATTTCTCAGTTGTGGGAGGCACCTGTTCCAATTTTTTCCTTTGTTGTTTTCTCATCTTCAATGGTGGCTTCAGGAAAAACATCTTCGGAAGGGAGTTTTGTTGGATCCTCCAGACCCCAGCCTAACTTTGTTCACAGATGCGAGTCTGATGGGTTGGGGAGCTTATCTGGAGGGCAGGACATCATCAGGTCTTTGGTCAGGTGCTCAGTTGGAGGAACACATCAATCTGCTAGAGATGAGAGCTGTGTTTCTTTCTCTCCGTCAGTTTCAGGCTGTGATTCAGGGTCAGTCACTACTGGTTGCCACAGACAACTCCACAGTAGTGGCTTATCTTCAGAATCAAGGGGGACCCATTCCTTTTCTCTGTATCATCTGAGCAAGGAAATTCTTCTTCTGTGTCACAGTCGCGATATAATTCTGTCAGTGAGACATGTTCCAGGCCGTCAAAATCTTCTGGCGGATGCTCTCTCCCGTTCCCGTGTTCCAGTGAACACAGAATGGGAAATTCATCCATCAGTGTTTCAGGAGATCATTCTTTGTTGGGATCGTCTTCATATAGATCTTCTTGTCACCTGTCTGAATCACAAGTTGGAGACTTACGTTTCTCCCATTCCAGACGAGAAAGCTTGGGCAGTAGATGCTATGACCTTATCTTGGAAGGGAATGTTCAGTTACATGTTCCCTCCTTTTCGTCTTCTTCCAAAGATCTTGCACAAGATTCAGAAGGATCTTTGCAAGACCATTGTTATTGCTCCGGCTTGGCCAAGACAGTCTTGGTTCCCAGAACTACTACTTCTGTGTTGTGCGAAGCCTCTTCGTCTTCCTCTAAGAGAGGATCTACTGTCTCAATTCAAAGGAAGAAAACTTCATCAGGGTCTAGAGAATCTCCATCTGCACGCTTGGTGGCTGTCAGGAATTCCCTCAGAAAGGGAGGCTTTACTGAGGGAGCAACCAAGCGTATATCAGGATCAGTCAGACAATCTACAGGAGCAGTGTATGACTCCAAATGGTCAATTTTCTGTACTTGGTGTCTGTCGAAACAGATTGATACTATCACAGTTACTGTCCAACAGTTAGCGGATTTTTTCCTTCATCTTTTTGTGGAAAAGGGTTATTCTCCTTCTATTATGAAGGGATATAGATCTGCCATAGCCAGAACAATATCACTTTCAGGAGGCTCTGATTTGGTGACTATGATTTTTTTTTATCTTTGTTGATAAATCTTTTGCCTTAATAGAACTCGTCAAAGGCGTTTGGTTCCTTCTTGGGACTTAGGTTTAGTTTTGAAGGTTCTTCAGTTCCCACCTTTTTAACCTTTACATTCAGCCTCCTTGAAATTTTTATCTTATAAATGTTGTTTTCTTATAGCTTTGGGTACTGGTCGTAGAAGGAGTGAGATTCATGCCTTGGGAATTTCTGAGTCTTGTCTCCGCTTTGCGGCTGATAAGTCTTCAGTTACTCTTCTCACTGATCCATCTTTTTTAGCAAAGAACCAGTTACCTGATACAGGTTCTGGTTTCATTACTATTCCTGCGTTACCTCCCACGGCGGATAATCAGGTTTTGTGTCCAGTGAGAGCCTTGCTTGTTTACCTAGCTTCTTCAGCTAAATTCAGATCTGCTGGTTCTTCTAGGTTGTTCATTCCTATTAAAAAAGGAGTTTCTATCTGGATTTGCAATACTGTCATTTTGGCTTATAAGTCTGCTTCTTCTGAAGATTTAGTTAAACATCAAGTTAAAGCACATGAAATAAGAGCTTTAGTCTCTTCTTGGAATATTTTTAATTCCTCTTCTATGTCGGAAATAATGTCAGCTGGATTTTGGAGGTCTGATAGGGCCTTTTATAACCATTATTTACGGTTCATGCCTCTTCATTGTGACAACCTCTATTCTTTAGTGCCTTTAGTTGCTGTTCAATAGGTTGTGTTTCCTCCTCCTAGTGATGGGGATTCAGCGCTTCGTTTAATTCTGTTATCTAAATTAATGAAGGTGTGGCATTTAATGTAATAAAAATCAAATTTTTAGAATTATAATTTAGTTTTGTAAATTAAATACTCACCTTCATAAATCAGAGGTCCCTCCCCCTCCCCTTCACCCCTTAGTGCCTAGCATTTTAAGGAATAAATGATGAAGGTTTAGGATGCACAGGTGTCAGGTGGGAGAGGTTGTCACTGGGTCATGGTTCTTTTTCTGGCTGGTTTCCGGTTGAGTGGACTGATATCTGAAGGTGAGTATTTAATTTACAAAACGAAATTTTAATTCTAAAAATTTGATTTTCAGAGGACTACTTTTTAGACTAACGTTTAAGAGACACATATATAGTATATTTTATACTGCAACTAGTTATGTTTATTTCCTATATATAGTAACACAGCTATATTTTGTGCAATATCAATTTTGGCATGGATCACTTTTTCTACAGTCAGAGGTTCATTAAGAGATAATAATATATTTGAAATTAACTTTACAAGCTTAAGAGCTATCAATAAAATTGAGAAAGGAAATGGAAAATGTGTCAAAGCGACAACAACACGACCATAGAGCAGACAACATCCGAAGGCCACCAATGAGTCAATGTATTAATTATGGTTGCAGTATAATAACAATATTAGGTCGATATAAGAAAAATGCTAATCTTTCTGTATTCGGCACAAAACTGGGAAGGTCCTTCCTCAGTTTTTCAGTCACATACAAGAAAGTTTATATCTTCCTGACATTGACCTACTATTGTTGATTGATATTTGTTATGCTGGTTCCAAAAATAAAGAAATATGTTAACAATAATACCACATAAACAAATATTTTCTGAATGTTCGAAATCAAAAGTATTCTACTACGGATTTGAAATATTTTTAAATGTACAAATTTCATCCCAATTTGTTTTAAACACAAGAAGTAAACTTTATAGAAGGTGTCTATTTTTTCAATCTGTAACATGTCACTGAAAGGCGCTGTTGGTGTGCATTTGTCGTTTATGGATATAAGAAGATTTGGTATGAGTGCCAATGAGACAACTCTTCATCCAAGTCACAAAGTTTTAAAGAAAACCATTATAAGTCGAAGTATGGTCTTTGTCTAACACTGTACAGCAAGTTACAAAGAGCCCCGAAAATGACTAGTGTTAAACCATTCAAACGGGAAAAACAACGGTCTAATCTATATAAAAAACGAGAAACGAGAAAAACTTTTATTAAGTAAATCGCATGAAACACGACATATTGTCATTTGATACATTTAACCGTAACATGTGTTTTCATCTCTGGTTCGCTTCAATGTTGAAAGATCAATTTTAAAAAAACCAAAATGGTAACAAACCATTACAAACAAGTTATAAATAAAGGTTTGAGATTACTTAAAAGGTTGTTTATTCACTTTGCCAATTCAATTATCTATTATCTAATACAAGTCACAGGGGGTGTAGATTAGACCGTATATAATCATGTTTTTGTTGTCAAACACATGTTTAATTATTTTCAAGGTGTAAATGATACAGCTATATGTTGTTGAGGTCATTATGATAATGTGTACAATGTTGGAAATTGTGCACAAAATATGAAAGCAATTCTTACAAATTTTCAAATATTAAGTGTTGATTGATTATGCAACGCATAATGCACTATTCATAAAAAAAATCACCATTGTCGGAAACAGCCAAAACAAAGGCTGAAAAACAAATGTATTGGCTGTTGATATAAACTAAACTAATTTATCCATATTTTTTTTAAAACAAAAGACAAAGCTTGCATTTAACCCCTATGTTCTATTTTCAACCATGTCGTCCATCTAGGTTGGCAAATGGGGTCATGAAAAAAAAAATTGTACTTATAATGATTGTAGCTAAGGTTGGTTAAGTTTTATTTTTACTCTCATTTTTATTTAAAAAAAAAACAATCTTACATATGCGTTTAACCGTAAACAAAACAAAATGAACTTTGGGTTTTTTGCTCATTAATGATGTACCCGAAGTAAGTAAATTAGGAAATGGATTAGTGAAAGATGTTAAAGTATGCTCATACGAATCATGTTGCCAAGTTTCAGTAAACACTGAAGCACAATTCTTGTAAAAATGCGATGATGTACAAACAAACAGGATCATGTTGATTCGTCATAATTCAGTTATACAAATGAAATGCATACATAATTTTTTTCATATCCAACGAACCGAAAAACTATTTTTTTTGAGGATTCTTAATTTCGAACTAAGCGCTTCTACCCGCGAAAATCAGTTGGTTTGCAATACATTGGGTTGAATTTAGAAGGCAAATAAAGGCATCAGTAGTATACTGCTGTTCAAAAGACATAAATCGATTGGTGGAAAACAAATCCCGGTTGCAAACTGCTATATTCCTGACTTGGTACAGGGCATTTTTTAAGGAACAGACTATAAATTACAGAAAAAAAAATATAATTTCAAATTGGTGTACCAAAATGAGTCTTGGGTTAAACTCTAAGGTATTTATATATAAATAAATAATCAGCGCTTACAATGAACTGCAGTTCCATATGTTGGGTTTATATATTGCATACATGTTTCTAATCATGTGAAAGTTCCCGACAAATTAATGACTTCCAAAAACTTTAAAGTGAATTTAACTTTACAGAAAACCAAGTGTGACACCGGAATCATGTTGAAACCGATTTTGTTATGCATTTAATTTTGAACCACGTGACTTTGAAGCGTAAATCATCTATTGCTTCAGTTACTGTCAACCTAATTTTCTGTGTCGCTGCAAAGTACAGATTATTGATCCTTCTTAGATGTCTGAAGTTTTACTAAATTCTTGGAAATGATGAATAATCAACTAAAGCTGTAGCGACTGCATCTGTCTGATCAAGCTGCAAACGTATCAAAAATATCAATCGATTTTTGTGCAATTAAAGCTCTTCTGTTCCTTCTGGAAATTGACTGTCAGAACTGCAGCACTTAACATCAATGATGAAGGCGAACACGTTAAAACTGTAATTTTATGTAATGTCGACTATAGGGCAATCCCCAGAGGCGGATGTAAAGATTACTGAAGTCATTTATGTATTAATTTAGTTACTAGCAGGAAGATTGTCTGATAATGAACCGAAAAATCAAATATTGACTATACACTGACATGCAACGAAATTTGAGTTAATTTATTACGACAATTTTTTTTTTATCTATTATAAAATATTTGTGAATTTTCCTTCTTTGTACAGTAGACATATACTATAACTTATTTTAACTTTCATTCACTGATTTTTAACTTTTACACTCGAACCTGCTGAAAGTACTGATTGGCCAAAACACGGGTGCTCAACAAAAAATGTAATATGCAGAAATTAAAGCCACATTTTTTTAGCGTTTGTTCTGCGGTGTTAATTTATTATTTATCACAATCTAAATTAAATTCCAAATAACTTTAATTCAGAGTACTTCCGCGTGAAGATGATTAACGTTGATACAGATTAAAAATATATTTTGACTTCTTTAGTATTGATAAAGATTGAAAATCATTTTTCAAAGCAAAGTTTTTTTTATATATTTATTTACAAAAAGAAATGTGAAAAATGGTATAGAAATAAAAATTAATGAAAAACGTTTTTTGCAGTTCTAATTTTACTGCGCACTTTTCCCCCTTCTTTTCTTAAACTATATAATGCAAAAGGAACATGACGAAAGTGCAAAATATATGGTCTGATAAAACTATAAATGTGCAAAATATGAAAAAGCATCCTTACCTGTTATTGAATATTTGACACTACCATACAACGTCCTGTTACAGTATACCTGTTAATTGTTGGAACTCGTGCTTAATTTTATTTCAGCCGGTTGGCAATGGTTACAGATACAATATCATGATTATATGACCTTTTTCGGTCTATTGGTTTAATGCACAGAAAATTCAAGAAAAAAACTAACTTTGAATTAATATTCGAGTTTATATAATTATATCGGGAAAACTCTGTAAGGATAAGTTTACCTTTAATGCAATAGTTACGTATAGTCTTGAAAATTCACGTTTGTACAAAGATTTTGATATTTACTGTTTTATGACGTTTTACAAAAGAAGGTCTGTTCAACAGTCACAAACGAAACAACATTACAAAACAAATAGGAGCGTACTTGTACAAGGTTAAGATGAATCATTAACGAAACTTGAAAATGGGTTTTCATGAATCATGTAACATGAAAACAAAATATTTATCGACAAATTTATCTCTAACTGAACTAAAATACTTGTCAAATTTCATTTAAGTAGCATCTTTGTTCCGATATGACACAGTAACTGAAAATAGATGTAAAATTTAAAATCCTTTCATTACTTTGTAACTATTTTCATGTCGATTTATGACTTTTTATCAACGTTATACTACGATTGCCTTTATTTATTTGTATCATTGTATCAACAACAATAAACTCCTCATAGATACCCGGATTTTGTTTCTGTACGCGCGATGCGCGTTTCGTCTACAAAAGATTCATCAAGAACGTTCTAATAAAAATATAAACATAAAAAAAAAGCCAAACGGAGTACTTTGTACAAGTGTTTGCAATCATTGAATCTCCAAAGTTCCGAAAGATTATGACAAATATAAGTATACTGTGACATATTCCTTGGGCAGAAAGTTGTTAATATTCCAAAAATTAAAAACTTTTGTAAACATATTTATAATTATGACGAGATCAATTCATGTCAATATAAAAATGCTATTTATACGGCTGGTGATGCCCTCAGGGAGGAAAACTCCATACTATCAGGTCAAAAATATTTATCCTATTTAATCAAATTGGACGTTGTCGTAAATTTAGGCACAAACGTTTACCTTTTTTCGCTCACCAGGACTAATGGGCCGAGTAGTCTTCACATTGCTTGGCGTCTGTCGTCTGTCGTCGTCGTTCAGCGTCCGTTGTCCGTTCACTTTTACAAAAATCTTTAACTGTATGGACAATAATGTACGAATAAATTTAGCCAGCTATATTGATTCAAATAAGTACAGAATCTATGGTTGTTTTCAATCCTACGGCTGTCAGTAGGTATATCGAGAAAAAGTATTGTGAACGAATTCAGTAATCGTGGGCCAGTTTAGCGATTGGATCGTTAAAGATCTAGTTTAGGATCGTGAAGTAGACCTTATCGAAAGACAAATATAAACAAAGATGATTTTCAAATTTGTTATCAATAAGATGCGTTTCCAGGAACTATATCGTTCGATATTACTGTCTTAAATAGTTAAAGACATTTGGTTTTAGTTTAAACTGAACCTTCTCAACTTGGAATATTTGTAAAGAAAATATTAATTTCTCGTCGTGAAAGATAGGGCATCGTACTTTGTTTGTAGAGAAAAGGGGGTGAAAGATCCGTTGCAGCTTATTTGTTTTTGCCAAAAAAATCCACGAAAACTATCATATCTTTTTTAACATAACACATGATAAATTAAATTTGTAATTGGTATGACAAAATACTGAATTTGCATGACTTATTCAGCTTCACATTTGTTTCTATTTCAGTAGATTTGTCCTATCGGAATATAGAGGTATCGTTTTCGTAAAGATGTCGCCATTTCTGTTTTCTTAAAAAGTCCTGCTTTTGTTTTTGAACGTAGGGCACAGTATTATTATGGAAGGAAAATAACAGTTATATTTCTTTTTTGGCTGATTCGTTCCACTTTTTGAAATATGACAGAAATTTCACAGATTTTGAAGTAGAATTACACACAATTGCACTCACTATCCTATACCGGATCTTTCACGATCCAACCGCAGTGTTCGACCCCGTTAGTTTTTGTTTCAACGATAATTTTTCTCGAAAGTACAATTTACATCCGTGAATCCTCTCTAAATAAATTAAAACTTAAAACAAATTTAAGGAAAAAAAATTATTTTCACGCAATGAAATTTGAGAATGTTCTATGTCCGTTAACAATACCATACGTGATGTATGTCCTACAATTAATAATTCTATAACCGGATACAAAATATCATCCCATAATTCTGAACCACGGTTATCAAATTAAGACCTGAAAGTGGTTTACCGCTGTTCAAAACGCGTCAATCTATTTGAATACACATTTTAAAAACGCATAAAAAATGCATTCTAATGCAACTAGTTTTAGGTCCAAAGATCGTAGTTAGGCCAACGGTAATGTAACAAGATATATCATCTATAATTAGTGACATGATTATCTTATATCTTATTATCAAGTTATAGTTACCTGGCTTTAAGGAAGATGACTCAATGAAGTGATTAGAAAAATGAAACCTTCCCTCAGTGTGAAACTTTCCCAATCTAGGAGCAACTATACCTTATATATCAAAACAAGTGGCGAATAACTGATTTATGATCCCTAATTCTTAATATTGGTGGGAAGGGGGGGGCTCGGAGGCGGAGTGGTCTAAGTAGTAACTACTGTAACCAGTCAACACTGAGGTTGTGAGTTCGACCCCCGCTCGTGCAGGTGCACTAGACTCCAATTTTAATTCACTATAGGATTGTCAGTTTTCCTATCGAAGGTTGGTGGATTTCTCCGGGAACTCCGGCTTCCTCCACCAAAAATAAAACTCGCCGCCTCGAAATAGCCTAAATGCGGTGATTTTAAGTGGCGTTAAAACACCAAAAATCAAATCTAATTCTTATCTATTTTTATACAAACATTTTAATAGAGCTTAACAAAAAACATCTGATCTAAAATGAAGGAAATAACTCGCGTGGCGCTTAGGGCCATACGAGAGTTTGTCATGGCGTTGTCAGTTTTTTTTCAACTTATGAGTTTTGAATGTCCCTTTAGCATCTTTTACCCAAATTTTCTAGATTTTAAATATACATGTATGATTTTGTATTTTAGCGAGTTTGATATGTTTATGTCGCTTAAAGGACGATAGATGATAATTATAGATTATCGGTGATCATCTTAACGAAATTGCTTTTCTCGAGAAAGGCATTCGAATTGAGATGAAATCCCCTTTGTGTTAAATTGAAAATTCACAAAACGTTAATCTTGCTATTGTAATATTTAGTAGTACAGTAACGAAAATTCGACGATTTAGAGAACTTTTTCGTAAAATTTCTTTGTCACAATGATTATTCTATTACGTCCCTTGAATAACTGATTGCCATAACGTCGTTTGCGGTGATTAAACTCTTTCAACGTTGTAAATCATTCATAAAAATACCCCTAGATTGGAGTAAAAGATTGCTTCTTATAATTATTAGCTAAAAGGATCCTTTTTGTTTAATTTCCAACTTGTAGCTTAGTCTTATAGACGTGCATATGCATGTCATCGACATCTTTCATAGATTTGTTTTGTATTTATCAATTGCAACAACCTACATTTAATCTGATTTTAAATATTGCAAAAAGAGGAATGAATGTAACGTGTGCCCCATGATTGGGTTTAACAAAAAAGAAGTCAAATCCCATAACTTTATAAGAAAGTAGCTCTCCTGAAACATGTGATTTTGATATATCAGCAGCTCAGATAAAAATTAAGGGTTTTCATCCGATTTGTTTGTATACATTGATAGAAAACAATGTGTGTAAAAATTGTTTGTATCCATAACAACAAATATCAAGAAGCTCTGATGTAGTGATAGAGACTATCCTAAGAAAATTTTGAGCATGCGCATCAATGTAAAGAATATTTTAATTGTTATTTTGTGTATTTTTCCTTTGATCTTTTTTGAGATAATTTCCCATATCGCGCTTGAGATTAAAAACTAATGTTGAACGTGCCGTTGTCAATATAAACATCACGATGTCACAGGTAAAAAAATCAATAAAGAGATTATCAAAGGTCTTTCAAACCCTCCTTCCTTGATGGGTGCCTTTCACATAGACAACTAAAATCGTATAATATAATCAAAATGAGGATGTTAATTTGATGTATGCCTTTTTGTGCTTCTTCGTTACATTTCTTGTTTTTATAGTGATTAAGATGATAACACAATGTTGACTGCTGTACCCCTATTTTTGACATTTTTAACTATTGTGTCTGTTTGTTTTGTTCACGCATCGGTGACAATAATGGAATGTGATACGACTGTCATACAAGTGAGAGGTTTAGCTAGCTATAAAACCAGGTTCAATCCACCATTTTCTACATTTGAAAATGCCTGTACCAAGTCAGGAATATGACAGTTCTTGTCCATTCGTTTTTGATGCGTTTTGTTATTTGATTTTGCCATGTGATTATGGACTTTTCGAATTGATTTTCCTCTGAGTTCAGTATTTTTGTGATTTTACTTTTTTCAAACGAAAGAGTGATTCACGGTCATATCCAATTTTAGGTCTGTCGCCCTTCGATGAGATCGTGTAGAGAAACACTCAATGGAAAACCCATCAATAACCTATAACTATCTAGCTGGAATAGAATAACCGACAGGTGTGAGGAGGAAAAAAAGGAAAAGCTTACCAATAAATACTTAGATTTAATCGTTATTTAGCTCTGATTTGCTTAGATGGAAACCGAAAAAATGTTTTACGAACGAACGGACAGACAGAAGTAAACTTCAATATCCCTCCCGTTTGAATGGGTGTATAATAAAGACTGCATGCAACAACACATGAACTTAATTTGTTGAGAAATTTACACATTTTCATTTTTATTGTCTATCATGTCACAGCAGGTATAAATTTGATATCTTATGACATAGTTCGACTTTGTTTAAGCCCTTGCAACTAAATGTAAATTTCAAGCATACAGAACAAGTTTGACAGTGTTTTAAAAGTATACTACAGCTGTATCAAATGTGCGTGCATATGACAGTTTTAATATATGAATTTTGATATTCATAGTTTTTAGAAGAAATACATATTTTAATAAATAACATATTAAAGATGAAATAAGATCCACTGTTTACTCTTAAATTTAACAGAGATACATTACGATGAATAACTTTAAATTATCAAATTAACATAATAACAAAGAAATTCTCCATATGAAATTTAATGAAGCTGCTTTTTATTAGATATTTCCAATTTTACAGCCCAAAGCGAAGTCAGGGGTGTTTGCACTACGATACATAATTTATATCAACATTTCACAATAATTTTTCGATTACGCAGTTGATTTTTGAGCATCATCTAGTCTTTAACATAATGTTACATGAATGGAGAGTTGTCTCATTGGCACTCTTACCACATCTTCTTATATCCATGTATATATTTTCAATATGAACGTTTGGTTCAAAGGCAATTGTTTTCCCTTCATGCACGTTAAAATCAAGTTTCAAAAATAAAAAAAAAGTCATGATTAAAATATATTAACAATAATAAGATACTTGGACGCGCCATGTGTAACTTTTTAACAAGCATATCATACTTTAGGTTGTGGCGATACGTATTACAAGAATTAACTGCCAAACGTTAAAATCAACTTTTTAAAATAAAAAAAAATCATGATAGAAGTACATTAACAATAGTTATCAAGGTACCAGGATTATAATGTAGTACGCCAGATGCACGTTTCGTCTAATAAGACTCATCAGTGACGCTCATATCAAACTATTTATAAAGCCAAACAAGTACAAAGTTGAAGAGCACTGAGGATCCAAAATTCCCCAAAATGTGCCAAATACGGCTAAGGTAATCTATGCCTGGGATAAGAAAATCCTTAGTGTTTCGATAAATTCAAAGTTTTGTAAACAGCAAATTTATAGAAATGACCGTATTATTGATATTCATGTCAACACCGAAGTATTGACTACTGGGCTGGTGATACCATCGGGGACGAAACGTCCACCAGCAGTGGCATCGTCCCAGTGGTGTAAGTAGTTATCAAAGGTACCAGGATTATTATTTAGTACGCCAGACGCGCGTTTTGTCTACATAAGACTCATCAGTGACGCTCATATAAAAAAAATCAAAAACCATTCAAGTACAAAGTTGTTTTAATGATAATCAGATACTTGGACGCGCCATGTGTAATTTCTTAACAAGCATATCATACTTTAGTTAGTGGTGATACGTATTACTAGAATGAACGGCCAACCTGTCAGGTTGTTAACTATATGGAAATGTAAAAATAACGCAATCTTGTTAAAAATGGAACTCGCATCGGGAGAGATGCAAGATAGATTTTCTAATAACATTGGTAACAAAGGTCTTTCCAATCTTCTCTTGTATGTGTTTTCCTTGTAAAAAAGTTTTCTCTATAAATGTTCGGTTTGACAGAGAAAAAAACCCAACCAGATTTAACCAGCTAATGACAACTAGAAAGCGTCTCCTTATCAATAATGTAGAAGTCATTATTAATTTGTTCGGCTAATAGAGGAAGTAAATGAAAGAAAGAAAATATTTGTGCATTAATAATACAGCTATCCAAAACACAATCACACAAAGAAATGGCAATTAGGGGTATAGAACACGTAAGGGAGTTCACTCATGAAAAATCAGTTGAACGTTTTATTCACATACTAATAAGCGTCTACATGATCAGAATAAGTGTTTGTCAAACTGTTATATATCCAAATTATTCCTGAAAATTATGTGGTTCAAATTTCTTGAAACATTTATATTATCGTAAACAGGTCAAAGTTAATATTTTGTAAAAATTCTATAAAAATTAAACGAGCTATATATATGTTAGTCAGATTCTCTTTATCGGTTAAAGTCTATAAACGTATACCATAATATTATTAGTAACACCTTAGCTGTATTTGGCATAACTTTTAGGAATTTTGGTCCTTAATGCTCTTCAAGTTCGTACTTTTTTTGGCCCTTTTAACTTTTTTGGATTCGAGCGTCACTGATGAGTCTTTTGAAGACAAAACGAGCGTCTGGCGTATATACAAAATTTAGTCCTGGTATCTATGATGAGTTTAATTAGTGACCTAAAACGATATATATAGAGTCAGTAAATTCCATATGGGGTGAAAGCGAAGCTCGAATCCCCATAGGATATTTACTGATCCCATATATATCGGATTAGGTCACTAGCACACCGTGTAACGAATTTATCTTACCGACTGTCTTCATATGTGGTAGTAAGACTATCGGCCTATCAAAATGATAAAGTTTTCAATACTTAGTTTTAACATGTTAAACAACTTACTTTTTAAATTTGTTTTATGAATGTATTTTAATCGTTCATTATCAATTTTTCGTCTGTTTAAACTTTTCAGATTTCTTTTTTGTTTTGAAAGGGAAGTAACTCCTTTTTAACCCCATATGGTTGCTAACCCTATATGGTAACTAACAATGTTATTTTTTAGGGCACCCTATACCAAATATATATAGACACCACGTATTGTCTATTAACCAATCACATACCCATAAATCTTTGAGAGGTAAGATAAATTGATATATTGACTCCTAAATCGATCCTAAAGTATGGACGATGTGAAGTTTATTTGGACTTATTCGGTTAAAGACAACCAGTCACGGCATTCTTGATTTGAGACAGACATATTAACAAACATGGAAATGCATAATTAATTGAGAAAAAAACACTCGATAAATAAGGCTAACACCGGAAATTCGAAAGCTGTTCACATATAGAAATGTGAGGATACAAACAAAGGTCAAACACAGTAGGCAAGACCACTTAAGAGAGTAGACCTTGGTTCAGGGAGATAACTCTTTAAATCAGTTAAGTGTTTGTAAAAGTCAAGTTTATCAATGTATTTTAAGCATTTACCTGAAACAGATTGAAATTAATCTATGTAACCTAGAAGCTTAGAATATATCTATGAAAATGGTTGACACAAACGTACTAATGATTTTAAGAGTTATTTCCCTTGACCTAGGTCTACCTCCTTAAGGTATACTTTGTCCGAGATAGTCGACACGACACAAGGTAAACTTTGTCAGTGGTAGTCGACACGACACAAGGTAAACTTTGTCAGTGGTAGTCGACACGACACAAAGTAAACTTTGTCAGTGGTAGTCGACACGACACAAGGTAAACTTTGTCAGTGGTAGTCGACACGACACAAGGTAAACTTTGTCCGAGATAGTCGACACGACACAAGGTAAACTTTGTCCGAGATAGTCGACACGACACAAGGTAAACTTTGTCAGTGGTAGTCGACACGACACAAGGTAAACTTTGTCAGTGGTAGTCGACACGACACAAGGTAAACTTTGTCCGAGATAGTCGACACGACACAAGGTAAACTTTGTCAGTGGTAGTCGAAACCTTACCTTCTAATTATTTCTTACTATTTCATGGAAAATTTAGGAAATATTTGTTATAAACCAAAGACTCATGACCTTATTATACCATCAGGGATAAACCAGTCCATCAGCAGGGTGCCCTCCCTGTACTAGAGAATCAAAATATCCCTTTATACTTCTATTGCGCCAAATACATATAAATGTGTATCCACTAAAGGTGTAATACCACGATTGATTTCCCCTATCAGTCTTTGTTGAATTTGCAATTTTTTAAAAAATTGTAGGATTTGTCTTTGTTTTGAAGAAGGAAATACTTGGCACGAGTAAGGTTACATTCTGTCTAAAACTAAAGACAAATTTAACATAACATTTCTTTGCATATAAGAAAGTAACCATCACTGGAAGTTAATTAATCAAAGTTCACCCCTTTTTTTCCTGTGTACAAACGTAAGTACTCATCTACAATCAAGTTTCCAAAACATTCTATAGGAACACCAAATAAAAATTAATGGTGCTTTGAAACACCCTAGATATATGTTTATGACTCAGATTTTTTTTACTGCCATGAAATGTACGATTATTTTCCTACGACTGTCAAATTCAAGGTAATAATTTTTCGCCCCTTTTTCGTCTCGTTTTTTGATTGCAACCAGATGTAACACAGTTTCATTATTATATGAATTTCGATAAACATAGTTTTGGTGAATACACATTATTATAGAAATAAACATATAAAAGACGAAATAAGATACTAGTACACCGTTATGCACATTTAACATGCAACGAAGACATTACAATATATATAATTATAGGTACACATGATGACAATGCATTTCTCGCATGCAATTACATTAAGTTGTTTATTATATGAAATTTACAATTGTACTGCCCAAAGTGAAGACAGGGGGTGTTTGCACTTCAATACATAATTAATTTAGACATTTTACCATGATATTTTTATTACGCAGTTAAGTTTTGAGCATTATTTAGTCTTTTATATCCGTACAATTTAAATCAATGATATGATAATCATAGTTGATATATTCATAGAAAACTGTTTGATAACCAAGGCTTCATGCATAAATGCAATTCATTTTTGCTAACTAATATTTAGTCAAAAGATCGCTTTTTTGACATTTTGATATCTGTATATTTGTTTTGTTCACACATCGTTGTCAATATAATGTAATTTTATGCGACTGTCATATAGATGAGAGGTTTAGCTAGCCATAAAAACCAGGTTTTATCCGCCGTTTTCTACATAAGAAAATATCTCTACCAAGTCAGGACAGTGATATTTGCTATCCTATCGTTTGATGCGTTTAATCTTTAGATATTTTCCATTTGATTAGGGACTTTCCGTTTTGCATTTTCATTTTTAATTATAAAATTTGCATCGTGCCTTTAAATAATATATAAGGTACAATAGCAAAAATACCGAACTCCAAGGAAAATTCAAGACGGATAGACCTGTATCAAATTGCAAAATTAAATTCTTAAACACATTAAAAAAATGGAAAATAACTGTCATATTCCTGACTTGGTACAGGCATTTTCTTTAGTTGAAAATGGTGGATTGAACCTGATTGTAAAGCTAGCCAAACCTCCTATAAATGTACGACGGTATTGACAACAATGTGTGAGCAAAACAAACAGAATTGATAGGTAAAACTGTTAAAGACAGGGGTAGTCAATATTGTGTTTATAACTTAATCACTATATAACAAACAAATATGTAAAAAATCATATGTCATATGTCAAAGCATATAAGTAAAAAGAAAAGAAAAGAATACAAAAATTGACAAGAGCAGAGTAACACAATGGCGAGATGTGTAAGTATATATTTTAAAATTGCACCTAGTTGGTTGCACTATGAGCGTTTGTTTCAATGTCATTTTTTCCCGCCTAAATTGCATAATGCACTTTTACAAAGATTATCAGATACCTGGACGTGTCATGTATCATTTTACAAGCAAATCATACTAAGATTGGGGGTAAGACGTATTACTAGAATGAACTACCAAGTTGTTTGGTAGTTAATTATATGGGATTGTAAAAATAGCGCAATCCTATTAAAAATCGATCTCGCATCATTCCCGTTTTCTGATATCCTAATTGACAACAGAAGCAATTGGAGATCGATTTTTTGCTTAGTCTTTAGTTTTCAATGTTGTGTCTCGTGTACTTTATTTGTCTGCTTGTCTTTTTCTTTGTTAGGCATGGAATTGTCAGTTTATTTTCTATCTATTAGTTTGACTGTCCATCTGGTATATTTCGCCCTTTTTGAATTGGATTGGAAATAAAGCTTATTCGAATCTATTGTTTTTTTCTTGTTTTGCACGTTATCAATTGCGAAATCTTCATAGTTTCTCAAGGTTCGTTTTGACATCAGTGTAATCTATTGAAACCAGCTAATGGCAACCAGAAGTGTTCTCCTTGTCAATATTGTAAAAGTCATTATTCAATGCAATGATTGTACTTGTTAAAAAAAACCAAGCATTTCAAAACAAGTTTGACATTGTTTTAAAAATGTATGATAGCGATATTATATATTGATACAAGCGACACTTTTATTAGATGAATTATAATATTCACACGTTTGTTTTAAAACCAATAAAACTAGTCATCAACATATTAAACACACTAAGAATGTTAACACGTTTTGAAACCAATGCAACCTGATTGAACCAGCTAATGACAACCGGAAAATGTTCCCCTTGTCAATAATGTAAAAGTCAGTATTCATTTGTTCAGCTAAGAGATGAAGATAATACTAGTAGAATATATGTTAATGATACAGCTATCGAAAACACAATCAGACAAAGAAATGGCAAATAAGAGGGATACAGAACACATAAGGGAGTTAAAAACCAGCTGAACGTTTCAATCACATACTATTAGCAAAGAGAAATCAAGAATCTCAATGATCCCAATTAGTGTTCAAGAAGATTCTATATATATCTATATCAAATGAAATTATTCCTACTAAATTGTGTGGTTCAAATTTCTTGAAACTATTTTTGTAAAAAGGTCAAAGTTCAATGTACCAAATTCATTTTATTAGTGTTTGGTACCACCCTTAAATGTCTTTATCGTTGTACTGTTTTCAACACATTGATAGCATAATTTATCAAGTACTAGACCAACCTGATTCTATGAACGAGTTAAAGTTTATTGGACTTATTTGTTGTAAGACAGACACATTTACATTCATGGATGTGCTTAATTAATTGTGATAAACCGCTGAAAAATTAGGCGCATCTGAATCGCTTTTGGTGAAACGAGATAGTAATTTAAACAAAAAAAAAAACGAGTCCAGATAACCTCTAGAGGGGACACCAGTCTTTAACAAAAGACTAGTGCATTATACAGTATGTTAATTTCTAAATCGTCCGGGTCTGTAAAGATCATGAATTAATTTGTCAGAAACAATTGTTCTGCTTTTAAGCTACAAATTATCCTTTTAAAAAATAAATCTCAAAGAAATAACGTCGGAGAACAGGTAACAAGTATACAGACAAATGTATATATGACGGTTTGGTGTTTATTGAGATCTGACTCAAAACTGAAATATGTGATGCAGGTAAATGAGGTTTACAGAGTAGAGAAAATGAGAGAACAAAATATAGAAAAAAATGAGCGAAAAATTAACAATAGAGAATAATGGGGTGCTAAAGTATAAAATTAACTGCAAAAAAATAAAAAACTGTTTAAAATATTGATTACAGAAAGTACAATGCCAATGCCAAGAATAGAGTTATCAAGTAATTACAGGATAGCCATTATTTACGATAAAGAATCTTGAGCGAAAAAAAGTCAGATCATAGACACCAAAGTCCCCCCCCCCCCTCCTTTCAATACCCTCATAACAATGTGTCAACGGATCTTTAGAGTATTAATACCGAAAAAATATGGACACAAGGAAAAAAGTTGGTATGGTATAAAAGAAATATGAGTACTCATTTATATGTGACGTCAATGCTAACACAGAAATATCTATTCTGAGAAAAGTACGCGCAATAAGAAGGTGTTCAATAGAATATAAGCACCAAAACGTAAAAATTTAAGTATAGCAAAGAAAATGGCTTTGTATGAAAATAATCTGAGTCTTCATTGAAATATATGACACCATAGCTAACACAGGAACATCGAGCGGGAAAACTAAACGCATGATAAGGTGTCTAATAGTATATTGAAATCAAAACAAAGAAAAGAAAAAACCGAAAAGAAAAACCGACCAGTTTGTAATTAACCTTTGTATGAAGCCAGTTTGTTATATAATTTGGTATGTAGGATATCATAAGAAATTGTGATACCTAAGACTAGGTCTTAAATAAACAGCAATAACGTTCAATATTATAAGTGCCAGTATTTTGTTTTGTAAATATCTTCTTAATGTTTGCAGTTGAGTTACATTTTTACCCAAGTTTGATTATTGAAACTAAAAATAATAAAGCCATAAAAGCTATAAAAGGGGCATTAGTTGTTGCCATCAGAATACCCATGTAATTTTACCAATTACTTGTGAATGTTTATTAGTCGTTCTGTAAGTAGCTGCACTATGCATGATCGAGCATAACAATGACAAGCTAGAAAATATATTTAATGTCCTTAAACAATTCTGACCAATTAGTGTACTCGTTTAAATATTTCATCGTAAAATATAAAATGACATATCAAACGTGCCTACTAATCATTGGACTTTTAAATTAAATTCTAATTCGTAGTAAATTGTTTCAGATAGTATGAAGATATACATGTACTCTTTTTGCAGGCGCTATATATATTATAACAAGATAAATACATAAACATGTCCTCATGAAATATAAAATGCAATATTATCCGTGCATAAACATTCAACATTTAAATTATAAACATTTTTCATCGATAAGTATTTAAGATAAAAATGGAGATTTTGTATAATTATGTTGCATTTAAAATTTTTACTTTATTCATATGTTAAGCAATGAACTCAAGATTTATTTTTATTGTTATTAGTACGGATATCACGTGACGGATATACGGTTGTATGTTGAATGTTTTACTGTTACACAAGTGAAGTGGACATTGACGGTACTTGTTCATCCAAAAAAAAAAAAAAAAAAAAAAAAAAAAAACTCCTTATATGTATGCTAAGTACAGATCTAAGTGAATTCTCAGTTACTGGTAGCTAGGTCAAAGTCATAACAACTAATAAAAAAGACTTGCATCTAAGACTAAATGAAATATATATTACCAGATTGTCTCATCTAAAATATATTGTCTTTAGAGAATGCTTTCGTTTCAATATGTGTTCTCTGATGTTTCCCTGATTTTGGATATTAAAAAAAAGCTTCCTTTATTTTTGCTTTGTCATTAAAATCTTTGAATATACATTTTTCAATAATTTTAAGTTATCATATCACACACAATATTTAGTTAATAGAAAGTGTTCTTACCTTCGCTTACTTATACTATCCTGACATAGAACGACCTATGTAAGCTTAAACGATTTTTATCAAAAATTATCAATTCTGCCGTCCACGGGCTGTGTATATTATCCCTGACACTGCCTGTCACAGTTAGTGATATAATATTCTGGTCGCATTCTTGCTTTTGGAGATTGCAGCAGAAGAAATATTGATTCGTATGCAGCATTTCCTGCAAGTAAAGCAAATGTTAATTTAAATACAAATACTTTTTTTTATGAAAATTGTATTAAATAATGACGCTGACAAAATCTTATTGTAATCAAAGATGGAACTTTTACTTAAAACATGTGACATCTCACAATTAACCCTTTCTCCTTTGAATAAGACCCGATGGATGATGTTGTCAGTTGACACATTAAGGATAGATTGTTTTGATATTTTTGATATTTTTGATATTTTGCTTTTTGTTATTAACTAATTGACTGAAATTGGCTGCTAATTGGTTCAAATTAAGGAATGTTATCTTAATATCGACATAACTGATCTTTTATATCGTTTTTTTCGGGTTTAAACATCTATTGCGTTTTCCATGTTTTTCTTATCCAAATTCAAATGGAGTTTAAAAATGGCAATTAAATTTATTGTACAAAGACATTATTTTCGCTAGTGGTTAATGTTTAGTTACTTTCGCAAGGGCACACATAACGGGAGGAAAGATCGTTGCGGATGGGTAAAACTTTGTCCTCCCCCTATTCAATTAATTTGAATTTGGTTTAATACATCAAGTCAATTTTAAAATCGTGAAATTGAATTGCGAAATTAAATCTAAATTTGATAGATAGGGCTTAGAGCGAAATAAAGTAATCGCAAAAAAATAGTTTACAGTATTTAAACCGCTGCACCTTTATCCTCAGACTTAACAGTCAAAACAAAACTCCTACCAATTAAAATATTTTAAAATGGGAGAACAAAAACTAAAAATACATACCGACTTCCTGACACACTCTTCAAGTTAACAGCAGTGCATGATCGTTTGAAATATAAAAAAAATTGTGCAAATACAGTATAGCGCATTTTTTAACAAACACAATCAAATCCTGAAACTTTAGGTCAGTTTGTCTCTCATATGATAATGATCGGATACAAGACGTGAAACTCCAACCGAGAGAAATGAAAAACTACTAAAAAGAACAGTTTAATTCAGTTATAAATTTACATTTCAACCAAAAAGTATCTTTTTAACAATGAGATTACCAGAGCGTTTAGTTACAACTTTTTAACGGATGATAGCCTTGAATCTTAATATTCATTATCACTTGTGCATTACCGTGGACCAGTGTTTGCAATAAAAACTTACTTTTTATTGTGAGCATGAGGCAAGGTGTATCAGTATTAGTTTTCTGAAGACACTTGTGGCACAAAAGGAAGAAATCATTATCAAATATATGAGAGCATACCTATCAAGGTCTGATTTGGGGTACGGGGCGCCGAATGGGACTCTTGTGGGTACCCCTCCGGGACTCGAAATTTAATTTTGTACGGACAAAAATGAGTTTTGAAAAATGAGTTTTGTTCAACAAAAATGAGTTTAGTTTAACAAAATTTGTAGCATACTACAAATTTAAATTTTGTCATACAAAATTATCTTTCAGTGGACAAAAGTTACTTTTGTCATGAAAAAATTCATTTTTGTAACACAGACTTTACTTTTGTTACTTAATTTGAAAATTGGGCGACAAAAGTCAATTTTGTATGCAAATTAGTTTAGTTTGAATTCTGTGAACTAATTTGCATACAAAACTGAGATTTTGTGTTTATTTTTGTGTAAACAAAATTGAGTTTTGTTAAACAGAAGTGAAAATTTAACACAAAAGTCAATTTTGTATGCAAATTAGTTTAGTTTGGATTCTGTGAACTAATTTGCATACAAAACTGAGATTTTGTCTACAAAATTCAATTTTGTGTTTACTTTTGTGTAGAAAAAAATGAGTTTTGTGACACAAAATTGACTTCTGTCACAAAAGTCAATTTTGTGTTAAATTTTCACTTCTCTCTAACAAAACTCAATTTTGTCTACACAAAAAATAATTTCAATTACAAAATCACAGGATGCTAATTTAATCAACAGGTTTATTGCGTACAAATTCAATTTTGTCTCTCAAAATTGACTTTTGTGTTTTAATTTCCATATCAAGTAACAAAAGTCAATTTTGTATGCAAATAAGTTTATATTTGCATGCCTATTTGACAAAATGACAAAAATGAATTTTGTCATTACAAAATTGAAGTTCTCATAAAACAAGTCTGTATCACATAGTTTTGTAAGACAAAAATGATTTTGTTATGACAGAATTGAATTTTGTATATGTTACAGTAAATAGGTGAAATTAGGAATTACACGTAATTACTAAACATTTCAGTAAATACCTGTAATCACTGGTCAATTTAGTAATTACATGTATTTACTAGTTGTTTCAGTGATTACAGGTATTTACTGATTTTTTTGTCATTTTTACAGCTATTTACTAACTTGATATTTTTGTTTAAAAATTAAAGACATAATTCAAGATATCTAATAAGAAAGTAAGGGGTAGGGATTTTTAGGGCTTACTTAAGGATCAAGGATTATAAGGCACATTAAAAGTGCATACTCTTCAGTGTTTGTGAATTGAAACTGGAAAATGGTTGTTTTATAAGTTTTGAAACTCCCTAAAAATCATTTTGAGCATGCAAGACAATGATATCAATCCAAAATTGAGAAAAACATTTTTGTGAATTTTATAGGCAACTTAGCCAGCTATTTTTTAAGATGGACATTAGATTATGGCAAACTTGGTTAAATGATCTTGATAATTCTTAAAATCTCATAAATTTGTTCTATTAAAATCTCCATCAGGCATACTCTGCATATCAACTTGGCCAATAACATGACTTAAATTCCTTTTACAAAATAGGTTTAACTACGACTTCTTTTTTCAGACATTTGCGATGAAGCTGACATTTTTTACAAACAAATTTATACAAATTGATGGCGTTAAGAGTCACATTTTCATATTTCCGTGTTTTTATGAGTTCTTCAAGACCTCCAAACTTAAGCTTATATACCTCCAACAACATTTTATCATCGTTTCTTCCTGTATAAGAATGATCTTTTTGTGGATTGAAAAAGTCAACTAAATGGTCCATCCCTTTTGTTTTACTTTCAATGTTGACATTCTTTTCCTTTTCGTCGAGCCTGCGTTTTTTGTCGCAAAAGTGAGACATAGCGAACCAACCTAATAATTCCGTCGCCAGCGGAATCCACAAATATTCGCTCTGTGGTTATATTTTTTAAATTTTGATAAGTTTCTCAAATTATCCTGGATTTCTACCAAACTTGAACAGAAGCTTCAGTTGTTTATGATCAAAAGATAAATTTCAATTAGTATTTTGTAAAAATAAAATCAAGTTTTTCCGTATTATACTTATAAAGGGACTTAGTTTTTATCTCAGTTAACATTACATTCACACTGTGGTTAAATTTTTTTAAATTTTAATAATAACTTTCTCAAAATATCCTGGATTTCTACCAAAATGGGACAGAAGCTTGTTTATGATCATAAGATAATATCTAGAAATAACGTTTGTAAAAAAAACTATACTTTTTCGTATATTACTTATTTAAACGGACTATTTTTTTTCCAGTCAACATAACATACACTCTGCAGTTAAAGTTTAGATTTCATAAACCATCCTGAATTTTTAACAAATTTTGATAGAAGATTCTTGCAGAGCTTGTCAAAAGATAGTATCTAGAGGAAAATTATAAATATTTTGTTTTCCTATTTTTGTTGGGCCTGCGACTCACAGCAAAAGAAGGCGAGACACTGGGTTCTGCAAAACCCTTAAAATTTTGATAGCTGAATACTCACTGATCTTCTAATTAGTATTACCATAACTTTTGACCAGTTGACCATATTACAACATTGCTTTAACAGTTAGTAAATAGGTGTAAAAATTCATTTTAAAATCAGTAATTACTGGTATTTACTGGGCAGTTTTAGGAATTACTTGTATTTACTAAGTGCATCGGGAATTACACGTAATTCCTAAATTTTAGTAATTACATGTAATTCCTAATTTCACCTATTTACTGTAACATATACACCAAATTGATTTTGATTACAAAAAGTCCATGTCCCATTCGGCGCCCCGTATGAGGGTCTTTTGATTATTTATTCTTTAATATTTAAATTCACACTCTTTTTTTACATATTTTGCTCATTATTCTCTTCTCTTTGTATTTAATAAGCACCCCCACCCCACTATTCTCTATTCTGTATTTGCTGGCCTAGTTTTCTCTACTCTTTTTAATTTTTATCTATTTTTCTACAGTATTAGTACGTTATTACATTTTCCTCTTTCCCCAAAATGTGACGTACCTAATTAAACTTATCACCGCGTTTGTAATAACATACGCAACAAGACGGGGACACATAGAGAGCAGGATATGCTTACCCCTCCGGGGCACCTGAGATAACTCCTAGTTTCTGCTGCGGTTCGTGTTGTTCATTCTTTAGTTTGCTATGTTATGTTTTGTGTTCTGTTTAATTTGTATTTGTAAAATACTAACCTTTGGCTGAGGCCTTTTTTGGCAATATCCATTTGAAGTGGCTTGGTACTGATCCTCTCCGACAATGTATTCATGCCTTTCATTTTCGCTTTATGTGCTTTGTTTATACCTTTTTGATGTTCTTTTGAGGTTGACATATTTGTTCGTTTTTATAGTGATAAGGATTATAACACAATTTTGACTGCTTTACCTTTATTTTGGCATGTTTACCTTTTATATAGGAAGATGTGTAATGAGTGCCAATGAGACAACTCTCCATCCAAGTAACAATTTAGAAAAGTAAACCATTAAAGGTAAAGGTACGGTTTCAACACGGAGCCAAGGCTCACACCGAACAGCAAGCTATAAAGAGCCCAAAAATTACTAATGTAAAACCATTCAAACGGGAAAACAAATGGTCTAATCTATATAAAAAACGAGAAACGAGAAACATGTATGAACTACATAAACAGACGACAACCACATGCACTGAACATCAGATTTCGAACTTAGCACAGGTGCAAACAATTGTTTGTTTGTTTTGTGCACACATTGTTGTCAATATGATGGAATTTTAAGTGACTGTAATACAAGTGAAAAGTTACCTAGCTATTAAACCAGGTTTAAACCAATATTTTCTATATAGGGCAATGCCTTACCAAGGCAGAAGTTTTCCATTCGTTTGATGTGTTTGAGCTTTTGATTTTGCCTTTTGATAAGGGATTGTCCAATTTGAATTTTCGTAGGAGTTCGGTATTTTTGTTATTTTACCTTGCCTATTGGTCTTTTTCTTTTTGAGCGTTGTCAAGTTTTTTTTATAGACTAGTTTGACATTCGTCTCAACTCGGCCGATTCCGTAGTAGCGGATTCTACCGAGGATTGCCGAATGCTAGTTTGAATGTCCCTTTGGTATATTTCGCCTCTCTTATTTCTCTCTTCTGTAAACCCTATCCATGGTTGGTTATTACTTCCTCTCTAATTAATACCATAGTTTTTATGATAAAAAGCAATAATGAAAACAAAATTAGTAAAATTTGTCATTTAGGGGCAACAACTGATATAAGAATTTGTCTAACAGTTTTGACGTATATGGACAATTGGGAAAGCTCATTATTCTGAAAATTTTGGCTCCTTTCCCATGTTTCCGATTCTCTATATTCTGGTATTTCCTTCTATATACATTTGCTTTGGCAGGAAAAAATGGCTATGACTTTTTACTACCAATAACAGTCTTATTTCAGAAAAGAATAATTATCTAAAGAACTTTCTTATAGTTTAAAATAAGGATTACTTTGCAACCAAAGAAGAAATACTGGATAATCATAAGTCTGTTCGATGTTCCTTTGAAATTTCAACCAAAGATGAAGAACTGTATTGGATGCCTTAACTACATAAGTGTCCTAACAAACAACGGTATATTTCTGGGATTTCCAAGTGCTCAACGAAACCTCTTTCTAAATTATTAACGTCTTTTTGATCCGCAATCAAAGCCGGGCTTCAAAATTATTGAGAAACTGCCTATTCTAGAAGTGGCGTGAATCAGATGTGGGTATTAAAAAAAAACCCAAAGATCTTTTAGAGAACATACAATCAAAGACTCTTTCATCATGCAATAGTATCAAAATATTTGACTTTTTTACACTTTACACAAGTATTCCCCATTCCAAACTAAAAGACAAATTGAACGAGTCGGTATTGATTTCTTTAAAAAAAAAAAAAAAGACAACGTATATACAAGTATCTTGTCTTAGGGAGGGATAAATCCTACTTTGTAAAGGATCACTCTGATTCAAACAAAAAATTCTCCAAACTGACATTTGCAAGATGCTTGATTTCTTGATTGACAACATATGTGTTAATGTTTGGAGGACGTGTTTTTCAACAGACTGTTGGCACTCCAATGAGAACCAATGGTGCCCTTGTCCTTGTCGACTTGTTTCTTTATTATTATGAGGCTAACTTCATTCAGGAATTTCTTAGGAAGAAAGACATGAAGTAAGCAATATCTCTCAACTTTACTTTCCGCTATATAGATGAATTTTTCTCACTAAAAAAATTCAAAATTTGGTTGACTATGTTGAACGCATCTATCCCATCATTTTTAATAATGATCAATGTTGTTTTGTCAGTACATGATGGATTGAAATTTACTCTATGGAACGTCAAATCAATCATTATAGAACAATACTTTTTAATACGAATTTATGTATTTGTGGTTACAAACCCACAAGAGGAAATAAATTATTATTCGTATTAGTACCAGGGACAGTGAGGAAATACAATTACAAAAAATACAAACTATTCAATTACATGGTTATGTTTATCACACAATTATTCCCCCGTGTTAGTTCATTTCTTCTATTTTTTTGAATTTTCAATAACTCTACAATTAACGTTAATGAAGTGCATACATTTAAAAAAAAAAAAAAAGAGTCAGCGACAATAATATTGATCAAAATGGATTCTTTGAAGAAAACCTTTCACATGTTTCAATTGCATACTGAAAGTTAATTTGTTTTTCCTTACGTTTAAAAAAAAAATATATGACTAAATTGTTCGAGTAAAGCAGGGAGGTGAGAACCATTTATCCCTGGCACATGTCAGTTATTGTTTGTTTTCAAGAATTTTAGTGCAGGTGCTAGGTGTATTTCTTTATTAAAATGGGAATATAAAAAGAAGATGTGGTATGATTGCCAATGAGACAACTATCCACAAAAGACCAAAATGACACAGACATTAACAACTATAGGTCACCGTACGGCCTTCAACAATGAACAAAGCCCATACCGCATAGTGAGCTATAAAAGGCCCTGATAAGACAATGTGAAACAATTCAAACGAGAAAATTAACGGCCTTATTTATGTAAAAAAAATGAACGAAAAACAAATATGTAACACATAAACAAACGACAACCACTGAATTACAGGCTCCTGGCTTGGGACAGGCACATACATAAATAATGTCGCGGGGTTAAACATATTAGCGGGATCCCAACCCTCCCCCTAACCTGGGACAGTGGTATAACAGTACAACATAAGAACGAACTATAAAAATCAGTTGAAAAAGGCTTAACTCATCAGATGGACAAAAATACAAGTGGACGTGGCCCGGTACTTATACATCCCGACACGAAAAGACACAATGAACAGATCTGAGAGTACTCGCAGTTATCTGACAGCTAGTTCAAAGCCACTAAAAACTAATAAAAAAAATCATGCAACTAAGACTAAATTATCAATCCGTACACATCCAACATCCTATGGATTTTGTGTAAAGACGTCATAAATAGCCAGAGAAAAGCATGACCTTGTGCAATGCCAAGTTACAGGTATCGACAGATTGTAGATCCATGAATATGTATATACATATAACATACTAGGAATATATTTAGCTTTTAATTTACTGATAACAAAATCAATATTTATACCAATAAAAACAATATTCAATGATCTTATTACAGTCTTGATTAGGTAACCTTTTAGAATAAGTTTATTTAAAGGAGCGACAAGTTTACATGGATCATTTCTAAATTTCCAGGCACGGTTAACATCATTTCCATAAAAATGAGGATATGCTATCCCGTTTGAAATAAGTTTTCTAGAGGTACAACCAAACTTCAAAACCAAATCTTTATATCTATGGAAAAATTTAGTAAAGGTAGACTGCTACATAGATTGTAAAACGTTCTACAGTTGCAGGAACATTTTAATCATTCTTTGCTAATTACGTGCTTATAATATTTCATTGCCTATCTATAAATTGTTCTTACCAGTTTGAAATTAAGGAAAATCTCTTAGTGACAAATCCAGGCTATAATAAGGCTAAAACGTTACTTTAATTCAGTCACGGACCAATGATATCACCGACCCGAGTGTGTTCTAGTTTTTGTAATTGTAAACCATGTAAACAGACAACTTTAGATCAACATTGAAAAACAAGAACTCCGTGCCATTGTTGTGAACATCTTATCTTGCCGATCATTTTTGCTTATCGCATATAAACTTGGAATATAAAAAACACGGCGTATTTTATTCAAAGAAGCTTCAATGATCTAGAAGATCTAGTAAAGTACCGGGACCCTCTCTATGGAAGTTGTGTCGTCTTTGAATAGCAGGATCCTTTCACAAATACGTAAATATCAACCATGACTAGTTTTTGGGAAAATTGTTTTGAAAAAAATGCGTATCTAATACTATTTTGCGGGTCAACTTAATTGTACATGTATGCATATACAAATAAATACAAGGAAGGTCTTGTTGTCATATTAGCGGTATAGGCTACTTTTGCATACATGTACATGTTTCTGATATCAAAATTGCAATTTACACCATTCGTAGATCATTCGTACACATCGAAAAAAAAATCATTAAATTACTTTTGAGGGCATATCTACATCAAAAGATAGGGATTTAATAACAAGAGTTTACTATAATCACTTCTAGAGGTCACATATATATAATGATTTCCGACATCTTCTTTTTACTCATAACGCATTGTTTAAAGAATTAGGTTTTATAAAAATAAAGAGATGTGGTCTTGAGTGCAAATGAAAAAAAAATACTATTGTTTTAATTATTAAGTATTCAAAATATTTATTTCTTTTAAGAATAAAATCTTAATGTCGATCCAACTGCTAGAAGCTTTTATATCTCTAGATAGATTATAATTGATCATTAAACAAGGAATAATTAACCAGTCAATTAATCCGAACACCATATTTTCAAAAACTCTTCGTTCGCACAATTTTATTTTGAAAATTGGAACGGTAATTAATTTATTAACGATACTATAATTTAACATTTTACACTATTCGGGTACTTGCTTACTGTGACGCCACTGAAAGCACTCTTTTTGATGACGTCACATACAAAACGTTACATGTTCAAAATAAAATGACATTGTTGCTTATTTAAATACAGTTGTGTTTAATGTTGTTTTTAACATGTAAATATTTATACAAAGAATAAAAGTACATTTCTCGTTGAAAACGATTAGAAGTGTTATCATAGATAATATTGCCTACTGCTTTACGTTTGTTGCTTCAACGGCTACATTTTATATAAGAATAAAATAAAGCCACATCAAAATGTGCACGCCGTTATTTATTTTTGCAATTCTGATTTCGATGCAGAAACAATATGGTTTTATGTGAATTATATTGGATATGTTATATGTGTGTAGGCATGAACACTATAAACTTACTAATTGCAGCTTTAGAATTAATATCAAAGATGGGTCTGGTTTTAAACTTTGCAGTATCATGATGGACTTTTCCTGATTTGATAGCATTCATACTTCCACATTCGCAAAGAATATACATAATAAAACCTAAACCACAATTTGTCTTAGTCACTATGTCTGTAATATGCAAGGTGCTCCCACAGTCGGTGCATCCTGCTTTCAAATCTTTTGAAACTTGGTATGGCTCAAATATCCGTCTTTCTCCTGGTAGCCAGATAGACTGGTATGTGTCCGTAGCATCTGTGTTTTTTGTATGATCGGCAACATTTCTATCGGAAACGAGTTCAGATAACTGTACACGTCTGTCTTTCTCCTGTTGTCGTACAAAGCGACCCTTAAATCGAGCCATCATGGCCGCTATAGTATATCGGCGCCGACGTCTTTTAAAATGTTTCGCGGAAAAATTGACGCACGTCATAGAAAAAAAACGAAACAAAGGCGTCGCAAGGCGGAATGCGCAGAAACAATAGAGGGATTTGTCTTTAATACGATTTGTTTATTTTGATTAAGCGTTTTTTTCTCAGTATTAATTGCGTACGATAGTTGAAATTTTCATTTTCCTGTTGAATCATCGCCCATTCCGTCCGTCCGTCCGTCCGTCTGTCACAATTATAGATTAAATGTTTGGTTTACAGTAGTTTACCACCATGTTGTGGTCATTCCAATTGGAAATTTAGTGGAAGCGTTCATATTGATATGAACTATTCAAATTGCATACCAAGTTAGGGTTTTAATTCAGATAAGATATTTCATGTAATAATCGAATGCAATGGTATTGCAAATGTTATTTGTGTCTGCTACTACAAGGAAAGTTATCTCCCTTTTTCTTTTATTCTTTCTTGCGGAAAATATATTTCGTAAAATTTGGTTTATGGAAATTATGTCTAATTTATACGGTCAAATTTAGTCAGATTATGTTTGGTTTACATTGTTATGTCTAATTTATACGGTCAAATTTAGTCAGATTATTTTTTTCAATTACAAAGGCAAACAGTTTTAAAAAACATATTCCCAGCGATTTGTTCGTCTGAATTAAGACACAATATGTTTAGATCAAAACTGCGCAGTTAAGAAATGATGAATGACGATGAAAATATTTTTTCATTTCTTTCTGTTGAAAAATCAAATCATGTTGATTCAAATCTTTAAAAGCGACGGTTGCATAATAATTTGCTACATGGGGTGAAAATCCCTCATTCCCGGATACAAAACGAAATATTTGTTAACTTTGTTACCTATTTATCAATTCCACTTGAAAAAGGTAATACAAAGATATTTAAAAAGACCTTTGCGGAGATGAATTTCAGTAATTTTGTTTTTTGTAAATTCATTCGATTTGTATCTGTATCAAACCGTTACAAGTTAGAACACCCAATGAATCAGTCTTGCACTGAGTAATAAATTTCCTCTTTACTATTTTTATATTAATCATTTTTGAATAATTCACCTACATTATTATACTTTAACAGATGACTTTAAACAGTTTATAAAAAATATTATTAAAATATTTATTATGTTTCAATAATTCACTTCCATAATTATACTTTAAAAGTTAGCAAGTTTATTCAAAATATTAGCTAACAAAACTTTTCAGTGCGAATTAAAGAGGTTGTCGCACCAAATTTATTAATTGCTGTTTACCACAAAACTATCTAAGTTGGTATAAGACCGTGCTGGAACTTTCGATCGGATCTGATGCTACTAGGAATATCAAATAAAGAAAGCATTGCAGAAAGATCATCACGACCAAGTTGCCCTATATATAGGCAATTTTTTTTACATAAATAAGGCCGTTAGTTTTCTCGTTTGAATTGTTTTACATTGTCTAATCGGGGCCTTTTATAGCTGACTATGCGGTATGGGCTTTGCTCATTGTTGAAGGTCGTACGGTGACCTATAGTTGTTAATTTCTGTGTCATTTTGTCTTTTATGGATAGTTGTCTCGTTGGCAATCATACCACATCTTCTTTTTTATAAAGAACACAGCCGAAATAGTCATTGATAAGAATTGATGACTATTTTCTCTTGATTCTTTATTCCACTGTGTTTTTTTTAAAACGAAAACAAGTTATATGTCGGCACATAATTTGCATCATTGGGCGGCAAGTGCACAGTACACAATCATTCCCGGATCTGATACAAATATTTTTTATATTTTTACCTATTTCTAATTTTCATTCAATACCTATAAAAGGAAAACTGAAAAAAACTAGTATCTCAATTGTTTGTAAAACAATTGAAAGGTCTTTCCTGTAAAAGTGATGTTTTCGTAATGTTCTTTGTACGACCTTTCGTTTGATATACGACAAGCATACCTTTTGAAACTTTTCGCTTTTTACACTTAATGACCTCATCCGCCTACATTTTTGAGATCGGAAGTATGATATATGTAACACAGGGTAGATGAGCTTTCATTTGATATGCGACAACGCCATGTTCTAAAAAGTTTGATTTTTGCACTTAATAACCCCATCCAACCAATTTTTGGAGGTTGGGAATTTGATATATCAAATGTACACATCATGACCTTTCATTTGATATACAACAACCCTATCGTAAAAAAAAATTATTTTTTGCACTCAATGACCCCATTCAACCAATTTTTGGGGGACGTCAATTTGAAATTTGAAATGTACGCTTTATGTTCTTTCATTTGATATGCGACAACCTTACCATCTGAGAAATTTGAATTTTTGCACTAAATGACCCCACCCTTCCACCTGGGATGAAAAAGAGGTTTAAATTTTCATTTTCAAGTAGAGTTTATTGAGACCTTCAATTTGATATATCAGATGACCCATTTGACAAAGTGCCAAAAATAATGCAATATCAACGATATAAATAGAAGTTATGAAACTTACAAAGTCAATGCATAACATGAAAATTTCAAAATGATTTTTTGGTGTTTTTTCCATGGAATGTTTTTGGTATTTGGTCAAACATATAACTATGTTAACCTCTTCAATTTCTTAAACATTTTAAGTGGTAAGCTGTTGTTGATTCAGAAATACATGCCGCCGCTCGCAAAATTTCAAACTGCATTATCTCTAAAACGACAATAGATATCTCAAATCTGTTAAATGGTAAATGATCTTCATTTAAAGGACAACATTATTGAAAAAGAATTGGGACAATTTCAAAGTTCACCAAGGTCACAATTAATCATCAAATATATGATGCAATACCAAACTTGAGAACCGGAAGTTGTTGAGACATGGGACTATCACAATTCAACTCAGGACCACTTGACCTTTCAAATATCACAAGGTCAAGGTCATAGTATAATGTGAAGGTCAAGGTGAAATTTCATCATGACCTGCCATTGACCTCAAATTGAAGGTCTTGAATTACTGATCATCTTTGCAGTTTATACTAGGTTGATATCTGTTACCTTTAAAAAGATATACACAAAATACTATACTTTTAAGAATCATCCCGTTGTAACTTTTGAACAGACAGTCGGACATTTTGGGCTTATTATATAAAATGTAGAGCTCGTCGAGAGGAACATTTTATACGCTGTATGTATGCAGCAAAAGTCTTATTGTTTTCCTAATATGTAAGCTTGAAATTGCAGCGTAATTTTATTTTGCACTCTGTGACCTTTGACCTTGGGTGCATATTAAAGGTCACATGAATTAAAGATTATTAGTGAAAGTCCCAAGTCTCTACGACTTCCGGTTCTGCAAATACAATTTTTCTAAAATTGTACACAATTTTTCAAGGGGAATAACTCCTTATAAGGGTTAATAACAAAATGATTGTATATGTTCATTAACATTGCTATCTGTTCCTGTACATGTTGCCGTTTTCAAATCGATTCTATCTCTTATACTTTTTGAGAAAAATGCAAAGGAAAGAAATTGTTTCAAGGGAATATAACTCTCATAGGGGACAATGAAATCCTATTCAGCCTCATACGGTAATACATCATGATAAAATCTACCTATCGTCCAAATAAAGTAATGATATCTTCAAAAACAACGAGAGGGGACCATTTTGAAAAAAATCAATTAAAGGGAGATAACTTCTAAACGGGATGATGAAATCCTTAACAGGGTCATATGGTAATACCTCATGATGAGGTTTATCGATGGTCTACATTTGGTCTTGATAACTTCAAAAGAAACGTGGGGAGGTCATTCCAAAAAAATGTTGGAAGAAAAAAAAGAAAAATTAAAAACCAATTGTTCAGAGAACAATTGAAGGTCTTTCCACCAGTTAATATCTATTTTGATATTAAAATATTAAAATCAGTCTAAAATGTCAGTTCATATGGCTTTATGATGTATAGATATGAATTTAAAGCAAAGGTCAAAATCTAGAACGTCAAATTAACCTATGACCTTGACCTCAATTTGAAGGTCACAAACTGAGGATATCAAATCAAAAGACCCTAGGTCTCTAATACGTATGGTTAATAAGTTATATTACTTTACACATAATTTTAGATATGATAGGGGCAAAAACTCCCATTCATTGTCTACGCACCCTTTCAACTAAAATTATTAAGTTACGACATGTCGCAACTAACAATTTAGTCAAAATAATTTGTTGATATCTTATACGGTTTCTGGAAATGAGTGGAAATAAGCCTAATTCAAAAATTAGAATATGACCTTGACCTTTGACCTTGACCTAATTTTCATTTTTTTGGACCAAGGACCTCAAATCAAAAGATCCTAGGTCTCTATCACTTATGGTGTTCCAGTTTAAAATACATTTCAAAATTTCAAATACAAAAGGGGAAATAACTCTCATAAGGAGCGTTCATATTGCTTCGGTTGAAATTGGACAAATCATGCGAAGGATATAACAAGCAATTTTATAAAATAAATTTGTCGTAATCTCTTACGGTTGCGAAGGAGTCGTGATCACAAGGAAAACATGTGTTTGGGGAGATAACTCCTACAAAGAAAAGTATTCGGTTACGCAGGGTAAATTTCAAAAGCGCATAAACTGTTCGATATCATATACCAAATATCTAAGCGACATATTGTGAAACAAATATTTATCGCAAGAACAAAATTAGGCGGAAGAAAAAAAAAAATAATCAGAAGAAAAACAATAGGTCTTTCCACAGAAAAGTGGAAAGACCTAAAAAAAAGAAAAAGAAAAAAAAACATTAGAAAAACAATAAGGTCTTTCCTCACGTAGGGGAAAGACCTTAAAAATTCATTTGCGGTGACGTAATTGGTAGTTTTGTTTAACCTTAGAACTGTTGAGACATGATTATGAATGTATTTATTCGATAAACATCTTGCTACAAGTTAGAACAGCCAACAGATCTGTCTATATCTCAGTTTTAAAATATCCTTTTCAATACAAAAAAACTTTGGAATATGATATTCATTATTTTTAATAATTCATATACGGTATAATGTTCCAACAGAAAACAACTGATTTATTTAACATGATATTATCAGAATATCTACCATGAAATTGTACATCAAATATAAGAGGAGAACAACGACCCAACAAACACAAAATTAAAATGTAACACACACAGAAATGAACTATAATATAATAATGGCCATTTTCCTGACTTGGTACAGGACATTTTAAGAACAAAAATGGTGCGTTGAACCTGTTTTTTAAAACTTTTGATGTTCTTACTTTAACTTCTTTCTACTTGATTTTTTGTGCCCTGTGTTCACTAGAAGGAATTACATTTCCTGTATGTGCAGACAAGAAGTTTAACTGTTCGTCCGTTTGTCCGTTGGTCAGTCTTTACGTCCCTCCGTCCATTCCGTATTTGTAATAAGTATACAATGAAGTTGTGTTCACATAGACTTGAAAGTTTCTACATAAGAAAGGTTTTAGTGATAGTGCAAACCAGGCATGGGGATCTATTGATAGACAGTCAGGTTATTGTCGTATTTTTTTTGGCAAACAGATTTAGTCTAGATTTATAAATGAAAATTTCGACATGATAGTGGATTAATAAGAAATCTTGTAGATTTAATCATACTTTCAGTAAGGAGAAGGGAGATTAGTCAGATCTATTTTACCTCCTGTTTCGCTTTTTTTTTATAGTTCATACAATTCCTTCATTGTTTTTTCCATATTATTTTTTTCTTTTTAATCAATTTATAAGGTTTGAACATCAATATATTACTGTGCTCTTAATTAAGAATATGTCTTCAAAAGGAGTATTGGCGTGATAAACCTAGTCTTGTGCAAGGTAATGATAAACTAAAACCATTAAAAAAGAGTTAAAGATGCCAAAACCGATGCAAAAAAAGATGCCAGGTCAAAAAGAAGGACGGACATCCGGTGTTATCCTCAATGTATTCAAATTTTGAACAAAAAAAAAAGAAAAATAATTTTCTGAAGATGAATTTTCTAACTCGATCCTTTTTTCTTTTTTTTAACTCGATCCTTTTTTCTTTTTTTATAAAACTAAAATAGCAAAAAAAAAAAAAGGCAACTGTAGTATACCGCTGTGCAAGTCATAAATAGATTGATCAAAAACTAACATGGGTTACAAATTTTACAAACAGAGGGAAATACATCAACTTTAAGAGGAAAACACTGAGGTCCAACAAATACAACACTAACATGCAACGACTATTTGATAGCGCATGCCTGAATCCTGACTTGGTACAGGTCATTTTTAAACAGAATGGTGGGTTGAACCAGGTTTTTATAGCTAGCCAAAACCTCTCACTTATATGGCAATGTTAAAATATATCTTTGAAATTACAACACTACATGACAGAAATATAGTACAAAACAAGAATGTGTCCAAAGTACACCTATGCCCCACTTGCACTATCATTTTCCATGTTCAATGGACCGTAAAATTTGGTAAAAAATCTTGGCATTAAAATTAGAAAGATCATACCATAGGGAACATGTGTACTATTAAGTTTCAAGTTGATTGGACTTCATTTTCATCAAAAACTACCTTGACCAAAAACTTTTACCTGAAAATTGCACTTTCATTTTCTATGTTCACTGGACCGTGAAATTGGGATCAAAAGTCTAATTTGGCTCCAACATTAGAAAGATATATCATAAGAAACATGTACTAAGTTTCAAGTTGATTGGACTTCAGCTTCATCAAAAACTACCTTGACCAAAAACTTTAACCTGAAGCGGGATGAACGTACGCACAGACGAACGAACGGACAGACATACCAGAAAACATAATGCCCCTCTACTATCGTAGGTGGGGCTTAAAAATTCAAGAGCACTCAGCACAGAGAAAACCATAACAAAGGTACTCGAATTTGTACTGAACAGAACCTTATAATCAGGCTTTACAAGAGGGGCAAAATATATCAAAGGGAAATTCAAACTGGAAAATAAACTGACAACGTCATGACAAAAAGAGAAAATGACCTCAAGAAAAACAAAAGAGACAAGAAAAAACAACATGAACCACTAAAAACCGGGGATAATTTCAGGTATTTCAGAAGGTAAGCAGATCCTGCTCTACATGAGGGTTTGGATGGGGTTAAATGATTAAAGAATAATGCCCTTAAAAAATGAAGATTAGAGAATAACGGGCAAAAAAAATGAAGATTAGTGAAAAAAGGGGTTAATTTTTTGAAGATTAGAGAAAAAGGGGTTAATTTTTTAAAGATTAGAGAAAAAAGGGGTGAAAATTAAATGTTTACAGAATAACAGACCCCCCATCCAGACCCTCCTACATGTGGCACTCGTCATGTTGCTCATGTAAGTAAAATCCCAGTGTTAGTCTTGTCATTTAGTTCTAAAATATTAGGTGTAAAATCTTATTTTGAACATTTTGGCTCTTTCTTAGAGTCCCTTTTCAAGTTATGCTCTAAATATTTCATTTCAAATAATCAAAATCTCTAAAAATGATTATAACTGATAAATGTGAAAACAGAAAATGTGTTATGTATATATGGTTTTAACTACTACAACAACTTGTTTAAAAACCACTTATGGCAACTCTAGAAGGATAAGCACAACCTGAATCACATTTAGCATCCATTGTATTAGTTGAGTAGTAAAATTTGTGGGAAAAGTTGAACCAGTAACTCAATTCATAAACAATCTTCACTTGTCTATAGAATCGAAGCAACAAAATTTGATAACTAAAAAAAGTAAAAGATAATGACAAAGAATACTCTATAAACCACTGGTGAAAAAAAACGAATTTAAGCAAAACAGTCATAAAATTTCATGTTTATTGACAGATGATACAATACAATCACAACATTGTGTCAAAACAGTAATTGTGCTTGTTATTTTTGTTTTGAGCTTATTCATTTAAATTCAAATTCAAATACAAGCAATTTTTTTAATTAAATATTCACAATCAATATAATGTAATACAGCTATTTAACATTATAGTAAAAAAATAAATTCATGTGAACAATGGACTTTTTTTTTGGTTTCACAGATAAATGGTCTTGCAATTATTATTTTCTTCCAGCAGTATTTTATGTGACAGTTCTTGTCCATTCGTTTTTGATGCGTTTTGTTATTTGATTTTGCCATGTGGTTGTGGACTTTCCGAATTGGTTTTCCTCTGAGTTCGGTGTTTTTGTGGTTTTGCTTTTTATAATATACAATGTAATTAAGTAAATTAAACTAATCTTAGGGGGAATATGCATTCCTAATTGTACAGGCAAAATTTAAAGTTTGTCAATATTTTAAATACATCTTCTATAAGGCTTTTCAAATTATCAAGTTTTTCCTTACAATAAAATGAAGTACATTATTTGTTCAATCATAAAATCTGAACACCAAACAAACAATAAATTATCCCATCTTATGTTATATGATTACCCAGTCAACAAAATATGGTCTCACATTATTTGGACTTAAACAAAATTATGACTGGAAGGCCTGGGCTCATATATGTATAGCTCAAAGGCGATTCATTTAAACAAAAATCTGAGTAATGGCAATTTTGTTCTTGCATTTGAAACACATGAAATGAAAATGTGACAACCATCATCATTATTATCAATACTTCATATACAGAAAGGCAAAATAAATAATCATACAAATAAAAAAAATTATTGGCAAGCAGAATGTACTAACAGTTTGTAAAATATTTACCCTTTATTTTTGTGACTATACTAAGAAGCCTTAAGCAATCAAGTCTAGATATAGTAAGGAAAGACAACTCATAAATATTTGACATACAATTTAAAATATCAAGACAATGGTATGTGTTCACTTGTTGTTCCATGGTAAATTAATGTTTTGTTTTATCATATTACAATTTGTATGATAATGACTACTATTAATCTAAACAAATAACACATATTCCTTTCAGATTAAAACTTCATATTGCAGGCATATTTTAAATTTATGCAGTTTTGCAAAAACTTCATGGAAAATTCCTTTTTTCTAACATATTTTTAAGATATTTGCAGTAAAATATATCGTCAACAGTACTGACCACTAAAATAATAACATTTACAATAATCATGATACGTGCTACTTAGGAAAGAAATCAACCTTATGGAAGTGTACGTTACACATGTATATGTATGTGACTTTGATTAATTTTGGGACAATCAAAAAAGAAATAAAACACTAAGTTTGGTTGTCTTTTGTGAGATTATTTTGAAATAGTTGCAGACTTTGCATAGATGTTTTTTTTAACCCGCAATATATTAACTGGTGTGTTGATATATATTTGCATAAGGTTTATTTCTATCCACCCAGCTCATATATCAAAAGAGGGACAAAAGATACCAAAGGGACAGTCAAACTCATAAATCTAAAACAAACTGACAATGCCATGGCTAAAAATGAAAAAGACAAACAGAAAAACAATAGTAAACATGACACAACATATATTTGACAAACGTATGCAGATGATTCACACATTTGGTAACTGTCTAAAAATATATGCATGAAAAGTAATAAAAAAAACTTCCAAGCTCTTGATTTCTATAAAACATGTGATCTTAACAATGACATTTGAAACTATATTTTTCTAAAAAAAAAAACACTTTTTTTCACATTATTCAAAAAAATGTGTTGATGAAATGTTTCCAATTTAATACAAGATATTCAAACCGTCGATATGAATTGTTGTCATACTTGGGCAAAATATACAATGCTGTCCATTGTCCTTTTATTATTATAATGTGAACAATATAATAAAAATCACCACATTTATATCAAACATTTTTTCTTTAAAAATATATTTTATTATCAAAATAACAAATATATAAAAAGAATCAGGCACAATATATAACTTAAAGTTGTTGTCTCCTTACAGATATATAACATGAACATTTTTTATGGTAATGAAAAGCTAACAAATAAATAGTAACATACAACTAATGAAAAACTGGCCTCTATAACAGAACACTTTAAAAAAGGACAACAATGAAAATTTGGAAAAATCAATTCTTTAAAAAGCTATGGGGGCCTCGGTGGCCAAGTGGTCTAAGTAGTTCTACTACTGTAACACTAGCCAGTCAACACTGAGGTTGTGAGTTTGAACCCCGCTTGTGCGGGTGCACTTCACTATAATCTTAATTGACTAGGAAACAGTTTTCCTTATGAAGGTCAGTGGTTTTTCCTCCTGCTTCCTCAACCCATAAATACTGACCACCAAGAAATATTCCAAAGTGGCACTTAAAAGTGGTGTTAAAACACCAAAAATTCACAATGAATTAAATAGCTTTACATTTTTGAAAACAAATTATTTCTCTAAATAAGATGACATTTAAAGAATTTTTTGAAATGTTGGATAAATTTTTGATAACTCATATGTAGATGAAACAGCAGTTTTTTCGATTTAAACTATGCTTTAAGATTTTTAATTATCCAATTCAAAACTACTTTTTACCATTTTACTGCATTTATCATAAAATGCATCCTATCTTAAAAATTGAATTCTAAATTCTATTTCTCCAATTGGCATCCTTAATGCATCCTATTAAGGTGGTACCTAACACTACAGGGAGATAACTCTGTAAAATCAGCTAAACGTTTTAATTACGTTGTGTTGTAAAAGGAATGTTAAGCTTCTCAATGATCAAAATTGGTGTTTGACAAATTGCTATATAACCAGTGTAATTTTTCTGACAAAATGGTTGGTTCAAAAATTTTTAAACTTTTATATTTTTGTTAAAGTGTCAAAGTAAATACTTTGACAAAATTTTATGAAAATTAAACGAGCCAAATTAATTTTAGTGAAAGTGTTGGGTACCACCTTAAGATAATAAATTAAATAAAAACAACTAATAATTGTAACTACTGTGCTGATAAATATAGGTATACATTATTGAGAAAACAACCACATTGACATATCAAATTCCTAATAATATATTTATACATTCAATATACTGAATTCACTGGCAGTCAAGTATATTTTGTTATTTTAAGCAAAAATCTCCAGTCTATTCTAATAAAACATCAGATAGGTTAGTCTATAATGAGCACTTATTCCAAAACCAATGAACAAAAATTTTACACTGGTCATTATACATGAAATGGGATTTAGGTTAAAACAAGGAATTATTTAAATCTGGAAAAAGGAGTAGGTCCGGTAAGGACCAATTTTGGCCTCAAATTTCAGGTTCATCTGACGAAAGATTTTGACCACTTTTTAAACACTTAAGTGTCTATTTTATTTGAATTAATTAGTGTATGTGAAAGATTTTAACAGATTTAGTCATTAAAAACGATCCGATTCAAGCTCAAATATGAAAAATCTACCTAATATGCCGAAAAATGTCACTTTTCAGATGGTTTTTGGTAAAAATGAAAGTGGCCGCATCCGTGTTCATCCTCAACCTTTATATATGTTATGTATTATCATAAAATACAACTTACTTTTCAATATTAAGGATGAACACGAATGTGGCCACTTTCGTTTTACACGAAAACCGTCTAAAATTTAACTAAAATGCTAGAATTATGAGGATTTCAGTAATTTAGCATGACTTAATGGTGCTAGTACCGGATATATGTGCATTGTATTGTCAAAAACAGCCCATATTTATGTAGCAGAAGCATTCTACTGTCCAATAAATAACTAAAGGTTTACATTTTAACAATTTTGTAAAACTGCTATATTTTGGGGCCAAAAAGGGGTCTTACTGAACCTACTCCTTTGAATACTGGAAAATTGATTAGAAATGTATGATGAAAACTTTACCAACTAAAAAGGGTTTATTTTATTTATTAGCCCGTGATGCTGGCATGGCTAAAGTTAATTTTACTTTCACTATCATTTCAGTATGTATGAATTAACTAAACCCCCCCTTAGCAATGCGCAGTACATGGCTAACCCTATTTAGTTGGGTTAGTTTTCATCATAAATTTCTCATCAATTTTTTTAGAATTCAAAATTATTCAAGATTCAAACAATTTCTTGTTTCAAGGACTTTCCATTCAGATGGAATTTTTTTTATGAACTAATTATAGTAGACCTGCTACATATAACTGAACAATGGTCATCGCTCCATGAAAAGGTCATAAAGCCTTGAAGGTAATGTGAGCTCTGTCAGATAGGCATGTACATTTGCATATCTATCAAAGCTTCCAGGAACAAATTATAGTAGTCCTGCTACATATATTGTACAGTGGAAACAAACAATCACAAAAGATTGATCATTGATCATTGACATATGAAAATGAGGTAGAGATGAATGGACCATTCATTGCCCTTTATAAGGAAAAATGCAAATTATAATGATTTTATTAAGAACAAATTTCTGCATCCAATTTGCATATTTCAATAAAAATCACAGCCTGATCATTTGCAAATTAGTTGTGATCCAAGATGGTGAAATTCTCTCATATGGAAAAGAGACAAAAAGTGGGAAAAAATAATCCCCCTGAAAGATGACAAATAAATCAACAATAACACACATTTAAATGACTTTTCTTATTCACAAACTATTTTGCAGGCAATGCACAACACACATCCATGGTTTTTATTGAAAAATATCATGAATAAAAATGGCAATTATTTTAAGTACTAAAGAGATTATGTACTGAGATCAAAACAATAAAGTGATAATGTACATGATAGATAAACAATTATATGTATGCAAAACTAATTTTCTAGTTGAAAAATACTTATATGATGATATTCCTAAATTAAAAAAATAATAGAACCATTACATAGCAACACAAGATATAGATAGACATATTTTACATTGTTTTCAAACTTGCTTGATATGATTATGAAGTATTTGTACTTAATAAACATGTTCCAAATTTGGGTTGAAAAGATGAAATTCATGAAATTCATGGAGATTATTTGAACACTTTTCAAAATTACCTCTTTTTCAACCATCCTTAATTTTTGAAAAAAATATACAAAATAGAAATCCTAATAATGTTTTCAACTTTATAACATATGAATGACTTTCTGAAACTCACTGAAATAATATCGAATTGAATTCATAACATCATTAGATAACAACTAAAAAAATTGATACAACAATAAAGAATTTGTAAAGAGTTTTCCAAAACCTTGTGTTTTGCTAGTGATTGCTGTGGTGAATGATTGAAATAATATATGGCACAAAGATGTAAGATTGATAAGGCTACAAAATGGCCCCCTTTTTTCCTTAAAACTTTAATTTAGTATTTAATGGTTATTTTCACAATACAAAGTTAAAGCAATGACTAGATAGAAAATTTGTTTCTGTTTTAGAAATTCAAGTTTCAGTTTTCTTTTTTAAAGATACAATTATCTTCATTCCAATCAAATTCAATGAAAACTGGTCAATTTCTTTTGGTCCTCAGGGATGGAAATTTGTAGCGCATGCAGAAAAAAAATGCTTGTTACATTGTGTGTTTTATAATTAGTAGTTTATTTGGCATGAATTTTTAGTTTGTTGTTCCTTTTGGTACCAAGGCAAAAATTTAGCTGAAATCCAAGCGATTCTGTAAAACTTTTCCAAATACCGTACTCTTTTTTGGTCTATTTGAGTTTTGACTGCAAACTTTTATTAGAAAATTCTTCCAGAATTGCTCAACTTCACATTTTCAAATGTTTATTAGTCTTAAAATAAGGAGCAAAATATGGCCCTTATGAACCCCCTTCTGTTTTATCAAACTGATTTAAAAAGACAGATTGTCTAAAACTCATGTCCAGTAAAAATTTGAATTTTTGGTTGTTAATTACTAGTGAATATAAATATATGGACTTCAAAACTGATAATAATCACATTATTAACACTTTGTCTGCTGATTTAATTTTTTTCCACAGGTTACTGTGGCCAAGGAAAAATTGTATGCTCAGATTCCCCCTGCCTGAATTAATTTCATGACCATTGCTTTAAGAAAACACATTTTTTTATCTGACTCTGTCATAAGTTATAAGATATTCTGGATAACACTGTTCACTTCTGTATACTATAAATTCTCTGAACAACCATTTCCCATCAGCTACAACTGAGTCAAATAGAGTATGATGGCCTTTTGTACAATCTGTTTTCAGACAATCAGCACATGGTGGTGTTTTGAACTGTTTAGCCTCTTTTGTGACATACATATTTCCAAGCAACAGTCTCGTCAATAACATTTTTCTATCTTTATTTTGCCTTTTTGATGAAGATTCATCTGGAAAAAAAACAGCATGATGAAAAAAAACAGCATGCAGAAACATCATGTAATCATAATAATTGATAAAAATCTTCCCCAGAGCATCTATCACGATGCTCAGCATAAGAGCTTTGTGAAAATTGTGTTCAAACCAGTTTGACCTTGCCTCAATAACTATGACCCTGAATTATAAATGAAAACATGTTTTATTGAGGTTGATAACTTGGTTGGCTTGTTGAAAAAAAAGAGCTGTTGTTTTTCTTCAACAATGCTTTGAGGAATCGCCTGACGTTTTTCAGCATTTTTAAAATCTGTTTCATACGGAAATGACAGGGCGTATGAATAGGAAAATAGACGTAGTCATTGTGAGTATTTTAAAATTTGTTTCTATGCCTCTTTTAGTGTAATTGTGCGCTTTAAAATAAGAAAAATACAGTTGAAATGTCGTTCACAATGGGGAAATTAATGGCGTCTTCCATGGAGCAACATGTGTTTAACGGCTGTTTATTTCAATGTTTAACGTTTAGACAAAGGCCTTCTCCTGTGAAAATTATAAATTTTTATTCTGTGACCTCATTTGGGATCATTTGCATATCAATGCGGATATTCAGGGAGCATTTATTCCAACATTTCATTGAAAGTTGTCATTTGTAGATTCTAATGCGCTAACCTTATTGTTGCTTCGTTTATGAACAAAAAATATACACCAGCAGACAGTGAGACTGAGAAAACAGTTTTTTGTGAATGGAACAAGGTATAAAATGTTTCTTATTGTATCCCTGCAGACATTTAAGAACATGCAAGTCTTCAAACTTACACTCCCAAGTATGCAGACCAAAATTTTAAAAGTCTAGTCACAGCAGGCTGGATAAAAATAAATCATGAAATACATAAGCTAATACATGTGTATGTCCAGTCTTTTTACTTTGATATATATTGGAATAAAATGGGAAAAGAGATTAAATCTTGAAAATTGCAGATAACTGGTATTGCAAAGTAGCAAAATAGAAGAACAATATTTTAATGTGAATGGAAAAGAAACTCCAGCTCCAGTTTAATGAAATATATATATTTTCAATTAATACCTCAGAAATTAAAGGGAAATATCTTATTAATATCTTATTTATGGAAGGCTTTAAGGGAAAGCTTTCTTTACTGGATTGAACTGGATTGAACGTCTCTATGACATTACCGAAATTGCATGAGACCATCTACTGCCGAATTGATTTCAATAAAAGTGTGTGACATTTTTTAAACTGACGTGTTGATGCTTTTCCTGGAGCTGTCGTGCGATTAAACATCAATGAGTGAATATTACATGAACTGTTCTGTTGTATTTTTCCCGTTAATAACTTTAAAATATATATTTAATTTGAATAAAGATATTGAAGAATTGAGTCCATTTGTCAAAAAACGGAACTTTTTAGCAGAGAAGACTCTTTGTAAAGAATTATATTTGCACATTTTCCAGTAAAATACCTTCATTAAACAATTCGGCAACGACATATTTTAATTATTAAAACAGTTGAATAAAGGAAAGTATATACCGTATCCTAATTTTCTAATCAAAAAGTAATTTTTACTGAAAATTAAGTCACTGAGAACATATTTGAAATATCATATCATACATATAAACCAATTGCCATTGCAAAGCTAGAACAGAAAGAACACTTCTCAAACTTTGTATTTTTTTAACAAGTTTTTCACACAATGTGGATAAAAAAGAACAGGACTTATGTGCAAGATTCCAAAGACCTTCAAAAATTGGGTCAGAGAAATTGACAGTTGTGATGCATTAGTCATTTGAGGATATGAAAAACCTTTACAATAAATTATTCATGTACATGTATATATGTTTCAACCAGTAAACTAGTGAGTTTAATACTACATACAGTTCTTTTGTAAGAATATCGTTATTAAATGGAGCTGATTTCTGTTCAGTCCTTTTATGCAAGTTAAATAAGAAAGCTTGTGACAAACCAATTAAGGTGCAAGATGATAGGTTGCTATGATGCAAATTGAAGTTTACTGAAACCTAAAGAAAGGTTTACCTGCATACTGATCAGCCTTCGTTGATGATTCAGCGGCATAAATTCCACGTCCAAACATGCCTTTATCTCCCCCTAATCTGTCATCCAGTCCTTTGTTTATAATGTTGTCAACATACTGATCGGAAGTTCCATGGAAAAACCAATGTTCATTTGCATAAGAAGCTAAGTCTAAATCAGCTGTCATGGAACGATGAGCTGTTTTGATTGGTCCACTAGATATTTTATTCCCTCCAGCATATACTTTTTCAAGAGCAGTACATGTTTTACCATCTGCAAGTCGTCTATAAAATTTCTTTTTTGTTGTTAGATATTTGTCAAATAGACCATAGTTTTCAATTCTTTCAATTTTTGTAACATTGATACTAGAATGACTTAGATTTTTGGCATCAGCACCATGTCCAACTTTAGCTGCATCCCAGGTCTTTATAACTAGTTGAATAATGTTTTTATACATTGGATCTTCACTTCCAATAGTAACTCTTTTTGCTTTATCACCTAAAATGGCACCCTTCCCTTTCGAAATTATTTGACGTAGATAACCTTGAAAATGTTTCCAGTATGCTGGAACATCAGCTTCATCACACTGTTGTAACCAATATCCAGGAGTTCCTTTCTTGTTACCACTTTGATGATTACTGTTTCTTCCGGAGGGACTCACTGCGTGACTATCTGTTTTATCATTTAGCAAAATTTCTAATATTTGAGTTTTGGTTCCTTTTACATTATCCTTCTGACCTTTAAAGGTAAGTGTGTCACGATCTAAAATAAAAATTCCCATCTCAATGAGGTATCAAAACCATATGTATATTATAGTGATATTGCACAAATAAATCATGGCACTGAGAGAGATGAGGCATTTTTCCTGCAATCAAACTTATGTTATGACTTAAAATTTCATTTTTCAGGCAAACAGGCCACATGTTTTTTTTTTATTATTTGTAGTTATTGGCTTTAACCAAGCTTTTTGTAACTGCAAGTACTCTTGTATGTGTGCTTTGTGTCTTTTGTGTTTTTTTTTTGTTTTTTTTTTTAAATTTGAATTGATCTGATAATTTCAGCACTTTTTAAAGTTTGTTTTTATAGTTTGTTCTTATGTTGTTTTGTTAAACCACTGTCCCATGTTAGGTGGAGAGTTTAGCAAAAGAAAACGTTTTGAACATGGTTACATTAAGTATGTGCCTGTCCTAATTTAGAAGCCTGTACCCAGTATTTCATTTGTTGTTGTTTGTTAATGTACATTAGATTTTTTTTTTAGTTTAAAAGTTTGTACATAAAAGAGGCCATCAATATATCATCGTTTCAATCATTTTACTTTTGTCATTTTGGTGCAATTTATAGCGGTATGGATTTTGATCATTGTTGAAGGCCATACCTTCACCTACATTCACCTATGGTCATCAACTTCTACTGCGACTAGAGATTAAATGAAGTATAAATTAATAACTATAGCTTAATGTATGGCCTTCAACAATGATCAAAACCCATCTAAGCTTACATCTGAAAGATGAAGCTTGTTTTGTTACGAGTTCTGTCTGGAAAACAATTTTTTGGTGTTTTTTGCTTTTTGTTTGGCTTTTGCATTGTTTTGGTATAAATTATTTTATGAAGAAAACCTGGATACCTTGAAATAGATTTTTCAAATGAAAAACATCAGCTATAAAATGCGAAATACCTTCATTGTTTAGTAAATAAGCAACAACTTGTTGACACATAAAACAGTCATATGAATCATAAGAGATGCTGTGTATACATCAATCAAACAGCAAGCCAACAACACAAAACTGAACGGTAGGAAATTTGCTGTTTTATGTTTGTTGTATTCTAGGAAAATCTCAGTGTTAAAATGTACGCTTCTGTTCACGTGCAAGTGGTGGAGTTTCAAAAAAGAGTCTGACTTTTGTTAATATGAAAAAAGAAAAAAAAGAAATAATCAAGAAAGCCGAGTTTTTTATTTTCTTTTCTGTTTAACATTTTCCTCTTCGTTTAGTGTTTTCCCCATATTGTAAGTGTCTGCTGAAAACTAGTAAGACCTACTTAGGTAGAGCTGTGCTAATTTTTCAAAATTGTGTGTGTGTTAATTCCTTTGTGTTTTGTTTCGCTTGACACCACCAAGAAGGTATATAGATTATTTGGGGCCCGGTCACAAATACCATACAAGAAAGTAGTACATATTTTAGACAAAATGTAGTTCCTATGTCACGTGTAACTGTAACTTTGTGCAAAAGTAAAAGACAATGGGTAACAAATTGATATCAATTGACAGGCTCCATGTCACAGGGTGACGATAGAACCTGTGACGGAAGTTTCTCGTGAATGATAAAATAAGATATATGAAAGTATGATGGGGCCAATGTTTGCCTTGTTGCCCAGATCAGAAGTACCTGTTCTTATACTATCCATTTTTCGGGAACCAGAGTGCTTTACTTTGTAATATGTTGCTTTTTTTCATCACAGTCAAGTGGGGATCAGATAATTGGCTATGAAATAACTGCCACTTTATTCTAACTTAAGTCGAAATAGCCATCAATGCTTAAAATTGCATAGCGGTTTTATTCCAGAAAACACATTTGAAGCAAGGGCGTGTCTGCAATTCTATATCATTCTGTTTTTTTCTCTCCTTCTCTCAGAAAAATTAAAATAACAGCTAATGTTTAAGTAAGACAATGGCTTTAATTTGCATGGAATATTCGCCACTGGCTGTTAAGCAAAAACAATCAAATCAATCCACTACACTTGATGCAAAAAAACACAGCAGTAGTCACGTAATATGAAGTGTGAAATAGAAGGAGAATCAGATGTTGGTTATACGTTAATTGAACATCAGCCCAATGACAGAAAAAGAAACAACATCTTGAGTCTACGACAAATATTGTTGATATGTCTCGCTCTGAACTATCTGGAATCCATGACAGATATAAATTCAACAGAAACAATCAAAGATCTGCTATTAATACTCAATTCTCTAAATAAAGGGAAAAAAAGGGGGGGGGGGGGTAACCATTAAGTTACGATACACAACCTTTCACGACAATGTACCTGACGTGGAACACACACACGTTTAACAAAAAGTAAATGGGCTTTATTATAAAGCTTATTTTTTTAAATGTTATTTTTAATATCCCCCTTTCATCGTATATCCTAAATAGAACAGAAAAGGGACTACTTTAACAGCTGCAGATCCAGGGGGGGGGGGGGTTCTAGGGGGTGCAAAAATGGGGCAGGATTAACTGATTTGTGAATAAATAATGAATATGACATTATTTGACAGCTTATGTTGGAAGTCTTGTAATAAATACTGCAAGCACAGAGTTTTGGTTATTATTTTCCAATTTACTTGATAGAGTACATGGCTCAATGCTCTACTATAATGACCTACCTTTTTCAATCCAGACATGGTCTTTCATAGCAGCAGAAGTCATTTTCTTCCATGTTTCCTTTGAAATTGATTTTATTTTATCATGTTTATAATCCTCCTCAAACAAGAATGTATCTTTTATTTCTTTAGATAGAATTTTGCGTATCTTTTCTCCCTCGGCTTTTGAAACAGCAAACAACTCCACTGAAATGGCTTGTACAGTCAATTTGGGTCTATCTGATCCATCTTTCGATCCAATAGCTAAAAGTATTTGAAAAAATTTACTCTTATATCTAATAGAGCTTTTTAATGTAAAACAATAGACCACTTTCGAAGTTGTCCTTCACTGGGAAAAAGTCGTCAATTATGCACGCCTTTATGATGTCATTTACCAGATAGAGGGGATCACCTGTATCCCTACACTACTAACATTCATCAAGCATCTTAAAAGGCCAGGATTTTTTTATTTGTTGGTTTATGAATTCTCCCCATGAAAAAATCTGATCAGTCGGTCGAAAAAAAAAACAAATTGTTTGGCTTGATAGTTTGTCATCATTTCTTAAAATTTAGTTCAATGAAATAGTAGTGTTCAGCTGTCATAAACATCGCATGACATCGTCCAATAATTTGCCGTGAAAAAAGAGGGGTTGTGTCCACAGACAAAGATGAAATAAAATCTTCATTTTACAAACGAGAAAAAAAACTAGAGGCTCTCAAGAGCCTGTGTCGCTCACCTTGGTCTATGTGCATATTAACAATAAACACAGATAAATTCATGACAAAATTGAGTTTTGGTGATGGTGATGTGTTTGTAGATCTTTCTTTACTGAATATTCTTGTTGCTACAGTTATCTCTATCTATAATGAACTTGGCCCAGTAATTACAGTGGAAAATATTTCCCAAAAATTTACAAAAATTAACAATAATTTATGAAAATTGTTAACAGTTGACTATAAAGAGCAATAACTCCTTAAGGGGTCAATTGACAATTTTGGTCTTGTTGCCTTATTTGTAGATCTAATTTTGCTGAACATTATTGCTGTTTACAGTTTATCTCTATCTATAATAATATTCAAGATAATAACCAAAATCTGCAAAATTTCCATAAAATTACTAATTCGGGGGCAGCAACCCAACAACAGGTTGTCTAATTTGTTTAAATTTAGGGCAGATAGATCTTGACCTGATAATTAATTTTATTCCTTGTCAGATTTGCTCTTAATGCTTTTGTTTTTGAGTTATAAGCCAAAAACTGCATTTTACCGCTATGTTCTATTTTTAGCCATGGCAGCCATCTTGGTTGGTTGGCGGGGTCACGCCACAATTTTTTTTAACAATATACCTCAATGATGATTGTGGCCAAGTTTGGTTTAATTTGGCCCAGTAGTTTCAGAGGAGAAGATTTTTGTAAAAGATTACAAAAATTTACGAAAAATTGGTCAAAATTGACTATTAAGAGCAATAACTCCTTAAGGGGTCAACTGACCAATTTAGTCATATTAACTTATTTGTAGATCTTACTTTGCCGATCATTATTGCTGATTACATTTTATCTCTTTCTATAATAATATTCAAGATAATAACCAAAATCTTCAAAATTTCCTTCAAATTACTTATTTCAGGGCAGCAACCCAACAACCCGTTGTATGATTCATTTGAAAGTTTCAGGGCAGATAGATTTTCACTTGATGAACGATTTTACTCCATGTCAGATTTGCTCTAAATGCTTTGGTTTCAGAGATATAAGTCAAAATCTACATTTCACCCCTATGTTCTATTTTTAGCCATGGCAGCCATCTTGGTTGGTTGGCCGGGTCACGCCACACATTTTTTAAACTAGATACCCCAAAGATGATTGTGGCCAAGTTTGGATTAATTTGGCCCAGTAGTTTCAGAGAAGATTTTTGTAATAGATTACTAAGATTTACGAAAAATGGTTAAAAATTGACTATAAAGGGCAATAACTCCTAAAGGGGTCAACTGACCATTTCGGTCATGTTGACTTATTTGTAAATCTTACTTTTTTGAACATTATTGCTGTTTATAGCTAATCTCTATCTGTAATAATATTCAAGATAATAACCAAAAACAGCAAAATTTCCTTAAAATTACCAATGCAGGGGCAGCAACCCAACAACCGGTTGTCCGATTCATCTGAAAATTTCAGGGCAGAGAGATCTTGACCTGATAAACAATTTTAACCCTGTCAGATTTGCTCTAAATGCTTTGGTTTTTGAGTTATTAGCCAAAAACTGCATTTTACCCCTATGTTCTATTTTTAGCCATGGCGGCCATGTTTTTTGATGAAATGGGAATTAAAACACAAACTTTATTCTAGATACCCTAGGAATCAATCAGATGAAGATTGGTTTAATTGGTTCAGTAGTGTCAGAGGAGAAGATCTTTGAAATAGTTTACGACGACGACGACGACGGATGGACGATGACGGACGCCAAGTGATGGCAAAAGCTCACATTTCCTTTTAGGAAAGGTGAGCTAAAAAACCCAGATCCACGTAGCTCCTAATCAATTTCAGGAAACTTGGTGAATAATGATCATCAAGCACAAAAACTGATCAAGAAAAAATTGCAAAAATGTCGTACGAGAATAAGTTTCAACACATGTGTCAAAAACGAAATAGACTTGTACACTGAAAAAAATTAGTATATTGGTTCATCAGTTGTCATGCATTCCCGTTTTTTATATACAAATGGACAAATTTTTTTTCTATTATCTATGAAACAAGAAAATTCCAAATGATTTGTTTTTATTTAGTACTTTAACTTGACGTCTTCCACGTTTGGACAAGTCCATTTCCCATTTTACTATGAGATGATGCATTTTACGGAATGATAACAAATACGAGAAACAAACTTATAGTGTAATGGATGTTAAACACAGGTTTTCGTTCTGCAAAATTATTTGCACAAACGACATTTCAAGGTCATTTTTCATTGATTTATCTATTTTAAGGTACATTAATTTGAAGTTTTATTTTTTCACAATAGAAAGTGTTATCAATTCTGTTCGTGTTTAATGCATTTCATTTCATAAACCAGGTGCTCCGCAGGGCGCAGCTTTATACGACCGCAGAGGTCGAACCCTGAACAGTTGGGGCAAGTATGGACAAAACATTTAAGCGTGATACAGCTCTGAATTTGGATTGTGATCAAATTTTTGACATTACATGGGTTTTTTTTACACAAAACAAATGTCAAGATTTTACAAATCAATTAAAGATTTCTTCTTCAAACTTTTTAAATCTAAAATTAAATAGTTGACACAGCATAGGTTTCTGACACAGAATGAATGTGGTCTAATGAACGTAAAAGTTTTTTTTTTAACTTTGAGCAATTCACTATGCTGTTGAATATTAATCCTCTCAAACAAATGTTTGAGGAAATTTTCTTTTTATTTATGAAATCTGAAATGAGAAAATTTAAACCCAACCCACTTTTTTTCCACATCCCCGTTTCCCTTTTTCCAAAACTGATATCAATTCAAATTTTTAATGGAGTTTGCAACAATAACTACTCTTTTAAATACATCATAAAATATTAAAATGTAAAATAAAGTGCTTGTTATCACTGAATGGTAAAGATTGGTTGGTAGTAAAAGTGAATATACATTGTTTATTGTATAAAACAATAAAAAAAACTTCATCAGAAACATTTTATATTGGCAAATTTCCAATGAAGTTATTTACATAAAGTTATTGGCAAATAAAAATAGAAAATGACATCATAGTCATGTCTGGCAAATGTCCAACATACATTATCTAAACACATTTTAGATAAGATAAGGAAAAAAAGCTTCATCAGCAACATTTTATATTGGCAAATTTCCAATGAAGTTATTTACATAAAGTTATTGGCAAATAAAAATAGAAAATGACATCATAGTCATGTCTGGCAAATTTCCAACATATATTATCAACTACTATTCTATACAAAGAAAGATAACTCCAATTGAAAATTAATTGCTATTGCACAATATTGTGCAATTAGATATTTCTTGCTATTGTGCAATACTGTGCAATTGATAATTTCTTGCTATTGCACAATACTTGATATGTAATCCTGATTTGGACCAACTTGAAAACTGGGCCCATAATCAAAAATCAAAGTACATATTTAGATAAAGCATATCAAATAAGCCCAAGAATTTAATTTTTGTTAAAATCAAACTTAGTTTAATTTTGAATCCTTTGGACCTTAATGTAGACCAATTTGAAAACTGGACCAAAAATTAAGAATCTACATACACAGTTAGATTTGGCATATCAAAGAACCCATTTATTCAATTTTTGATGAAATCAAACAAAGTTTAATTTTGGACCCCCATTTGGACCAACTTGAAAACTAGGCCAATAATTAAAAATCTAAGTACATTTTTAAATTCAGCATATCAAAGAACCCCAAGGATTCAATTTTTGTTAAAATCAAACTAAGTTAATTTTGGACCCTTTGGACCTTAATGTAGACCAATTTGAAAACAGGACCAAAAATTAAGAATCAACATACATAGTTAGATTCGGCATATCAAAGAACCCCAATTATTCAATTTTTGATGAAATCACACAAAGTTCAATTTTGCACCCTTTGGGCCCCTTATTCCTAAACTGTTAGGACCAAAACTCCCAAAATCAAACCCAACCTTCCTTTTGTGGTCATAAACCTTGTGTTAAAATTTCATAGATTTCTATTTACTTATACTAAAGTTATGGTGCAAAAACCAAAAATAATGCTTATTTGGGCCCCTTTTTGGCCCCTTATTCATAAACTGTTGTGACCTCAACTCCAAAAATCAATCCCAACCTTCCTTTTGTGGTCATAAACCTTGTGTTAAAATTTCATTGATTTTTATTTACTTATACTACAGTTATTGTGCGAAAACCAAAAATAATGCTTATTTGGGCCCCTTTTTGGCCCCTTATTCATAAACTGTTGTGACCTCAACTCCAAAAATCAATCCCAACCTTTCTTTTGTGGTCATAAACCTTGTGTTAAAATTTCATAGATTTCTATTTACTTATACTAAAGTTATGGTGCAAAAACCAAAAATAATGCTTATTTGGGCCCCTTTTTGGCCCCTTTTTCATAAACTGTTGTGACCTCAACTCCAAAAATCAATCCCAACCTTCCTTTTGTGGTCATAAACCTTGTGTTAAAATTTCATTGATTTTTATTTACTCATACTACAGTTATTGTGCGAAAACCAAGAATAATGCTTATTTGGGCCCTTTTTTGGCCCTTAATTCCTAAACTGTTGGAACCAAAACTCCCAAAATCAACCCCAACCTTCCTTTGGTGGTCATAAACCTTGTGTCAAAATTTCATAGATTTCTATTCACTTAAACTAAAGTTATAGTGCAAAAACCAAGAAAATGCTTATTTGGGCCCTTTTTGGCCCCTAATTCCTAAAATGTTGGGACCAAAACTCCCAAAATCAATCCCAACCTTCCTTTTGTGGTCATAAACCTTGTGTTAAAATTTCATAGATTTCTATTTACTTATACTAAAGTTATGGTGCAAAAACCAAAAATAATGCTTATTTGGGCCCCTTTTTGGCCCCTTATTCATAAACTGTTGTGACCTCAACTCCAAAAATCAATCCCAACCTTCCTTTTGTGGTCATAGACCTTGTGTTAAAATTCATTGATTTTTATTTACTTATACTACAGTTATTGTGCGAAAACCAAGAATAATGCTTATTTGAGCCCTTTTTTGGCCCTTAATTCCTAAACTGTTGGAACCAAAACTCCCAAAATCAATCCCAACCTTCCTTTTGTGGTCATAAACCTTGTGTCAAAATTTCATAGATTTCTATTCACTTAAACTAAAGTTATAGTGCAAAAACCAAGAAAATGCTTATTTGGGCCCTTTTTGGCCCCTAATTCCTAAAATGTTGGGACCAAAACTCCCAAAATCAATCCCAACCTTCCTTTTGTGGTCATAAACCTTGTGTTAAAATTTCACTGATTTCTATTCACTTTTACTAAAGTTAGAGTGCGAAAACTAAAAGTATTCGGACGACGACGACGACGACGCAGACGACGATGCCAACGTGATAGCAATATACGACCAAAAAATTAAAATTTTTGCGGCCGTATAAAAAAAGAATATTTTATTTATTTTTCAGGGATAATGTGTCATTGGGAATAAAAAAGCATGAAAAGTCATTTTTCCCCCTGCAAATCGGCAAAATCGGGTCGGCGGATTCATAAATCAACAAATTAAAAAACACTGGCCTTAGAGATCGTCATTTTGCAGGATAAACTAGAAACAATGTTTGTTCCGTAGGTACTTAATGGCAATTCCCTAATAATAGCATGGCTGACTGCCAATTATAGAATTCAATTCACCAAATAATTCGTGCAATATAGCATCATACCACTAGCTCAACATGGGAATGGAAGTGATGATGCCCCTAAACGCACGAATGATGTTCACTAAAACCAAAGTTTTGACTGAAATGCATTGAACTCGAAAAATGTCTATTCAAACAATTAAAAAAAAAAGCCAGATTCATGTACAAAACAATAAAACAAAAACAAATATGATATATATACACAAAAAACAAATTTAACACCTTTTTTCCTGAAAAAAGTATGAACAAATAACAAGGTTTTTATAAGATTTTTCAAAAATAGTTTTTTAAACCATATGTAATTACGAAATTATGGAGGGAAAATAAGGTGTTAACAGTCAAACTTTTTAATGGTACAACATGAATAACACTAGAGGATTTCAAATATCTGACAAAAAGTCAAACACAATAAAGTATCATACTTACCCTCTTTACTATCTGATGGTGAGCTGTCATGTCTATGGCGATCATATATGACAGATTCTGATAGTCTATCTAACTTTTCTTTGAATGCACCAACAGTCGCAGAATCAAAGATTACAAACTTTATTTTCTAAAAATAGAAGAAATAAGATCTATTATTTTTTGAAGATATCTTTTTTCTTTCTTTTTTTATTTTATTTCAGGTGTGCATTTAAATAAAGTTGAAGTTAATATGATATCACTTTTTCATGATAAGAAAAAAGATGATTTTTGTGATGCCATAGAAAAGTCCCAATCTGTTGAAGCAGATCTTCAATGAAGTATTAAAGCTCAAATTCTGCTTGTTAAGACTTTTCTTAACTTTAGATCTCAGGCCACGGTTTTTTAATTTGTTGGTTTACGGATTTTCTCCATGAAAAAGTCGGGTCGGTCGGTCGGGAAAAAAATAAAAACAAGAATGTGTCCAAAGTACACGAATGCCCAACTCGCACTATCATTTTCCATGTTCAATGGACCGTGAAATTGGATAAAAAATATAATAAGGCAATTAAAATTAGAAAGATAATATCATAGGGAACATGTGTACTAAGTTTCAAGTTGATTGGACTTCAACTTCATCAAAAACTACCTTGACCAAAAACTTTAACCTGAAGCGGGACAGACGGACGAACGAACAGACGAACGAACGGACAGACAGACAGACAGACGGACGAACGGACGCACAGACCAGAAAACATAATGCCCCTCTACTATCGTAGGTGGGGCATAAAAATACCTTTCAAGACAGAAAACTGATATGCAAAATAAATATATATTTCACCTTTCTAATAATATGTTTGTTATCCTATTTTGTCATCATTTCTTAAATTTTAGTTTAATGAAATATTATTGCTCAGTTGTAATAAAAATTGCATGACATTGCCTAATAATTTCCCGTAAAAAAGGGGGTGCACTGACAAAGACGTAATTAAATTTCATAAAGGAAGACAAATTCACATAGCTCTTAATCAATTCCAGAAAACTTGGTGAATAATGATCTTCAAGAACGAAAACTGATAAAGAAATAAATGTAAAAGCGTGGTAAGAAAATAATTTTCAACACACGCGTCAAAAATGTAATAGACTCGTCCACTGGAAAAAACGAGAATATCGGGTTAATCTGTTGTCACGCATTCCCGTTTTTATCCAAATGGACGAAATTTTTTTATTATCTATGAAACAAGAAAATTTTAAATGATCTGTTAATATTCAGTACTTTAACTTGATGTCCTGAACTTCCACCTGTCCACATTTGGACAAGTCTATTTCTATGAGAAGATGCATCTTACGGACTGTTGACAAATAAGAGAAACGTACTTATTGTGTAATTGGTTTTAAACACGGGTTTCGTTCCACAAAAATATTTGTCCAAACGACATGTCAAGGTCATTAATAATTGATTTATCTATTTTTAGAAACGTAAACTGGAAGTTTCATTTTTTCACAACAGAAAGTGTTATCAATTCTGTTAGTGATTAATGCATTTCATTTTATAAAAAAAGGCTAATTTATTTATTTTTCAGGGGTAATGCATTTGTTAGGGTCGGCGGGAATAAAAAAGTATGAAAAGTCAATTATTTTTGTTCTGGAAATAGGCAAAATCAGGTCGGCAGATCCGTAAACCAACAAATTAAAAAATCCTGGCCTCATATAGAGACACATTTTGGTAAAAATATAGCATTCTTTCAGGGATACCTAAATATCTTTAATTCCAGAGTCAGGATAAGTGTAAAGCCTAAACTCCAACAATTAATGAATGTCCAATACTTAAATCTTGAAAAAAGTCCTTCTGGCAATCCTAGTAAGCATTAGTTTCAGAAAGTCAACCTTGAAAGCAAGAAACTAAAATGACTTAAATAGATCAGTGGTCACTTTTGCCATCACAAATCTAATTTAAAAAAAATTACAACTTGTATTGTGGTCAGTATAAAAGATTTGCTAACCTACTTCTTTACCATCACATCAGTTTAATCACAAGATATAAGTATGAAGTAATTTAATACTTGTGTCAATCAAAATTTCAGATTTTTATGCCCCACCTACGATAGTAGAGGGGCATTATGTTTTCTGGTCTGTGGCTCCGTTCGTTCGTTCGTCCATCCGTTCATTCGTTCGTTTGTTCGTCCTGCTTCAGGTTAAAGTATTTGGTCAATGTCGTTTTTGATGAAGGTGAAGTTCAAACAACTTATAACTTGGTACACTTGTTGCTTATGATATGATCTTTCTAATTTTAAAGCCAAATTATACTTTTGACCCCAATTTTACGGTCCATTGGACATAGAAAATGAAAGAGGGAGTTTCAGGTTAAAGTTTTTGGTCAAGGTAGTTTTTGATGAAGCTGAAGTCCAATCAACTTATAACTTGGTACACTTGTTGCTTATGATATGATCTTTCTAATTTTACTGCAAATTTAGATTTTTTATCCAATTTCACGGTCCATTGGACAGGGAAATTGATAGTGCGAGTGGGGCATCCGTGTACTTAGGACACATTCTTGTTTTCCGGTTGAAATGGTATCTAGCTATGGGTTTAGATCAATCAAAAAGTTTTAAAAAAAATTTCTAACTTGTAACAATACAGATGTTAAAAAAATGGTTGGAACTTACCGTGATACATTTTGATCTCTGAGCTGTGACCTTGGCCTCAGAAACAAGACAATTTACAACTTCATGGACGGGATATTTAAGTAGCTGTCCAGTTCCTACTGCAGAAAAGGCCACACAATCATGGTTCCTAATGCTACACTGCCTCAAACAATCTCTAATTGCTTTATACAAAATCTGTAAAATCAGAAGATAATTATATGGTGGTACAATTCATAGGTATAAAAGTAAACAGACTAACAAAGAAGTAACATGAGTGTACAAGTGTCTTGTTTTTATGTTAAAAGTCTTAAAGATGAAGGATTTACTACAAGTATACATAAAATAAACATTTTTTAAAAAACAATGAAATTGAGATCAAGGTAAGATTATACCTACTTGACAGATATGTACACCTAACAATCAGTCCATACACCAAATATAGTTGACCAACCACTTATAGTTTTTAAATAAAGGGACAATGTGCCCATGGGACATAGATGATGCCCTAACTTGCATAAAAGGTGTACTCAAGAATGGTAAAAGTAATGCAATCCAAATTCAAACTTGATCTGTGTTTTGTGGTAAAAAGTATTGTGTGTAAATTTCATAACATTAAGTTGAGGCAAAATTAAGTAAGAGAATAGAAACTAAAATTTGGATGTACTGACTTGCAGACAGGCAAGAGTAACACTTAACGCCCCCTTCGTTGTGGTTGGGGCAAACAAACATACCAAAACACTTAACTTTTACCAAAGAACAATGAAAATATAAAGGCCAAGGTCAAATAATATTTACCAGACAGACATGTACACCAAAGAATGATTTCATGTACCAAATATCTATTGCTTATTGAACTTGAAAAAGACACTAAAATATAAAAACTTAAAATTGACCAATGAACTTAGTGGATATGATTTTAAGATCAGATGAAGCATGCCAAATTGAAGTACATGTTGTTGCTGCACAATGAAAATGTGGTCAAGGACAATGGACATTTGAGAGACAGAAACCTTGTAACATAAGTTATCTGCATACAAGGTATGAAGCATCACAGATTTCTATCTTCTGAAATATAAAGTTTTATACAAAAAGTTTACACAGACATCAACCATACCATAGAGTTTTCGCAGGTGAGACAAAATCATCTTGAACGGCATTGAAAGAGTAACACAAAGTGCTTCAACAGTGAAAATAACTCAATCGTCTTTTTGATTGCGGAAAAATATTTCATGTATTTTTAGGATACGCAGAATAAAGGTGGATCTCAAAATATTATTACCGATTTGTCACCAGTCCATTTTGGTATTTCAAGATGGCAGACTTCTCTACACTTTAGTCCAGGTGATTTGTCGGTAAATATAACACTTCTGGTTTCTTCTCCTTTTTTTGCTTGAACATATTTCTACAATGAAAAAGTTACATTACATGTACAATCCATTAGAATCTGTTGTTTTGATTAGCTGAAAACAATCGCTAGATATTTTAAATAACACATTGGAATTTTGTTAAATTCAACATTCATGTCAGTTCATGTACTAGCTTAAGTCACAAAAACACATAGCAAACCTGGTTTAATAATTATAAACACCCTGGTTGTAGCATAAAAATGTAACTACAAGAATTGAATGCTTCTTTTTGTAATTCTTTAGGGTTGTAAGAGTGTTGATAGTATGAAGTGCTTACACTGTCATTATATCTATATGTTTTAACCCTTTAAAATAAAGTTGGATGGATTTTGTCCTCCATAATAGTTTTTTTATTGTTTGGTAAGGTATAAATCAGACAATAGTTTTTTTCTACTTACAATTTTCTGTTTTCCAATGGCCTTGAATAGGTTATTCTTTTCTAATTGTTAATGGGACCTGTCATTGTTCATCATAAATATTATTCTTTGAACTTAATGGATAGTTGTTTCATTGGTTATCCTCCATATATCCTTTGTTTCTAATGAAGTCATGTATTTAAATATAAATCATGTTGACTGCATGTACTCAGACTTGACATTTGTTATTTCAGGACCTTTTATAGCTGACTATGCAGGATGGACTTTGCTCATTGTTGAAGGTCATACAGTGATAATTTTGTGTTATTTGGTCTCTTTTGAAGAGTTGTCTCATAGGCAATCATTACACATCTTCTTTTTTATATTGAAGATCAGTTTTAATTCAAGTATAATTACCTGTTCAAATTCTGGACCACATTTTCTCATAAAAGCCTGTGTTATTCTGCTCTTATTAAAATTGTTTTCTCCTGCTGCTACAACATTCACCAGAACACCAGACTAATAAATGAAAAAAAACAAATATAAAAGTATCAAAAGATTGTGATCAAAAAGTATACTAGTGTTGATTCAACAGTTTTTGTGGAATATCAATTGGTGGTGATTTCATCGATAAAGGTGAGCAGCTACTTTAACAAGGTTATTACTGTATTTTCTATAAATTTGTATGCAAAATCAAGAAATCAAATATCAACAAAATACAATTTTTCCTCAATCAAGGAAAAGTGGCATGCACAAAAATAATTGAATCCACATTATTTAGAGAATAACATTATGATTGGTTATTAATTTGTTGCTTGCTCAATATCCACATTAAAAAAAAACATTTTTGGGACAAGAAAGAACCAGTTGAACTAGAACAACTGACATATCAGCAATCCCGTCCTGTCATTGGTCAAAAGTCAATTGGAATGCACATTGCATTGATTTATCTCTGCTCTTGCTATTCATTTGTTACATCATGAAACAAGAATGTGTCCATATTATACGGCTGCCCCACTCGCACTTTCATTTTCCATGTTCAGTGGAATGTAAAATTAGGGTCAAAACTTTAATTTGGCATTTAAATTCAAAAGATCATATCATAGGGAACATGTGTACTAAGATTCAAGTTGATTGGACTTCAACTTCATCAAAAACTACCTTGACCAAAAACTTTAACCTGAAGTTTCCACTATCATTTTCTATGTTCAGTGGACTGTGAAATTGGAGTCAAAACTTTAATTTGGCATTAAAATGAGATATATAATATAATGGGGGACATTTTTACTAAGTTTTAAGTTGGTTAAACTTCAAATTCATCAAAAAAGGATTTCAAAGATAAAATTTTGTTACTTATAAAAAAAAACAGAAATACAGATTCCACCATACCATGCATATTGCTCCACTCTGGCAAGCCTTGAAAATACTTATATAATTTGATAACTCTTTACTCACCCTTTCATGAACAATATTTCCTTCTTTGAGAATTATTTCCAGCTGATCAATGTGATAAGTATAATAGTTGTTATGACCATCTTGTTGTGGTTGTTTAGGTCTTGCACCGCCAAAGTCTGGTGTAGTATTTCTTCTTTGTAAATCAGATTTCTCAGCTCTTTGGTAAAAAAAGTAAGTCATGAACAAACAGTATACTGTGGATTCATTATTATTCGTTTAATACCAATTTTCGTGGATTTTGTCAGTACATGAAAACCACAAATTTTAATGTTCAACGAATTGTAATTTTGTTGTATAATTAAATGCAGACTTTTGAAAAAACACAAAATCAAATATCCACGCAAATGAAAGTTTTCCTCAATCCACGAAAATTGATACCCACGAAAATAAATGAATTCACAGTAGTAGTAAAAGTTGTAACAGTAAAACCTATTGTATAAACTGAAAACCTGTCTAAACTAAACATGTTCTTCAGTCCAGTCATGTGTTGTTAGCTTGATAAGACAAACATCTGCCAAAATCGAACAAAATCATTGATCCCAATGAGGTTTGGTTTAGACAGGTTTCACTGTATTATATACAAATAATAGATATGGTATGTTTGCTAAGAAACACTTTGCAAATAAGCCTAAAGGACAATCCAACATTCTGCCTATGAAGAAGGTCCATATAGCACCTAAATCAAAGGCTATGAATTATCACTAGATGCTGTTAATTGTGTTTTTGGCATTACCTAATTTATCCTATATCATCCTGTTTAATGTTTACCGTAATATTCAAAATCAGTTAAATGAAGATGAAGGCTTAAATAATGTATGCATTTAAAAGACTTGATGTTTCAGTAAATCATCAGCCAAAACAAAAAGACTAAATGACTACTATGTATGATAATTTAAATGAGGTCCTAATAAAGGCCCTCATATATCATTAGGTTTAATGTTACTATAATATACAAAATCAGTTGCATGAAGTTTACAGTACCAATGATGAAAATTCCACAAGATATTTAGTTAAAAAGAAAAAAAGTTATCTGGAAAAGAATAACTTATATTATTGCATAGCAATATAATATTTCCCACAGAAAGTAACCAAATGTTAGCATGCAATAAATTCTAATTTAATATTGCACTAGTGTAATAAATCTTCAAAATTCATGATGTCATCAATGACAAAATCTTGGTTTAAACCAATTTTTCACTTTCAAACATTATATTGCTATACATTTATTTTGTACAATAAAAGGGTTATTGCATGTATATTGGGGAATATTGTCCCTTGTAGAACATATATTGCACTCGCAAGCTCGTGCAATATAAAATTTTACTCGGGACAATATTCCCCAATATTCATGCAATAACCCTAAAATATCGGTAAAGGATAACTTAAAAACAAATATTGCATTGCTATCAGTCCATCATTCTGCTTCTGAAGAAGGTTAATATATGACAGAAACCAGAAACCACTGATAAAGTGTAATTGTTTTTTTTTGCATTACCTTACATGATCTAAGAGTACTTAATCTTCAGTTTCTTATTCAGACCTATACTTTATTATCTGTGCTATGAACTTACCCGTGAACTACAGGCAAAGATTTTACAGGATGTAAATCGTGTGTTGAATCTTTCTTCCTCTCTATTTCAATTCCACATTTATGTTTCTCTTCAAAAGTTGACAAAAATTTTCTCCCACCACTCGAGTCCAAAGATCTAGACATAATGGCAGGATCATTCCCTGAAAAGCCACATAAATCATAAGATAAATATTCAAACCAAGTAAACAAATTATTCATGTTATTTCAATCATTTTTATTGACTAGAAAGATGGAGTCTATTTTTTCAAACTCAAATTTTAATACCAGATGATACAAAATAAACTTAAACCATCCCTGCTAACATTCGAAATACTGTATGGGATTTTTTCCACAAAATGAAATTATGCTTCTACTTTTCTGTCATAGATACACAATAATAGGGTATTGAGTTGACATATCAACAATATAGGGTTGTGAGCCAAAGCACCGTGTTGAAGGCTGTACCTTGACCTATAATGGTTTACTTTTATAAATTGTAACTTGGATGGAGAGTTGTCTCATTGGCACTCATACCACATCTTCCTGTATCTATTGGTATTGTCTTTATACTGCAATCCAAAAAACATTTGGTGAGAAATCAGACTTGGAGAAGTGTTTTCCTTTGACTGATAATTTGTTTTACTCACGTAATAAAGCCATATATGATGATATTTTCCTGTCAAGTGTTTATACAGAGATAAAAGTGATAAGGGATACCACCACCAAATCTCTGAGCATTACTGAGGCGATCTTGGTGATCCTAATAATTTTACATATATTCTTCCATAATGTATTCTCACCTTTGTTACTTATCTTTTGAAGATCCACTGGACCTTGCCATATTAAAGCTACCAACTGCAAAATCTCTGCTTTCTTATCTTCCACAATGGCAGAATCTCCCTTCAGTTCTATAACTGTCGTCTGCTTGCGAGGATCATGCTTGTACTGTAGACTACCATTTCTTTTACTGTGAAGTGTTAATGTAATGTTATTTCTAAGTTAATATTAGTTTATTTTCCTAAACAATCTTTGTGGTTTTTGAAAGAATAAAAATGTTCATGCATGATCAATTTCATAGTTCTTAACCTATTGACAAGAAGACAAGTACAAAACTAGGTTGCAGTCTCAAATATTCTGATAAATTCTCCTATTAACTTAAAATAATTTAATTTTAGATGTAACACGTCTTCTGATTGGCTGACGTTATTTTGTTATCAGCCCATAGACATAATTTAGTCATGTGACCGTAACTTCATCAACGTTTTTTCGAGGTTTTCTACGGTTTAAAATGGAATTTAGAAATCTGAATTAAATTTTAAGAAATGACTGTAATATTTTTTCTGTCTATTTGAAATAACATAAAAATTTGTTGCACACTGTTAAATAACCCGCTATGCACGTTATTCAGTGTGCACCAAATTTTTTATGTTATTTCTTCATAGACAGAAAAAATATTACAGTCATTCCTTAAGTACTATCATTCATCTGTGTAATAATGTTGCTTGATTGGATTCATTATTTTCTATAACATTTGATTCCTATCTTTTTCTCATATCAATTAAAATTTAGCATAACTTAGATAGCTCAGTATAAATGTAACTAGGTTTTAGGCAAACAGCATTTAATTAAACCGAAAAGTCTGAATATATATCTTCTACTGTTTACATTTTTGGAAATTTCTGACCTAGTTTAACAATGTTTAAGAAATAAACTCATAATAGATTATAACTAAAAACTTTGTTTTATATAACTGTCTATGTAGTTTTCAAGAAAAAAAGATGTGATATTCTATTGGGCTAGATAGAATATGACCATAGCTGTATAAGGCTACGATAGCTAGAACATATAAAATACTGTGGATTCATTTATTTTGCTTGTATTGGTGAAAAATTGTAATTTCATGGTTTTTCATACACGCCAATAAAAACACATTTAGCAATCTCACCTTATATCAGACTTTATCTTTTCTAATTTGTCCTTCATTCCATGATCAAAACAGACAGATTTACTTCCCTTTATTTCAATCTTTTCTGATTTGGCTTCTTGATGTTTATTCAATTCTTTTTTTATCAAATCTTTAGCAGTCTGAAAGTCACCTTTTTTGCCACTGACAACAATAAGTTTCTTATCCTTGATCATTTCAACTTCAACTTTATTCTGATTTTTCAGCTTTGATACTAAATCAGTCCACTCTTTTGAGTTAACATATTTAAAATGTCCTTCATTGTAAGGAAGTTCAACCTTTTCTAAGTTTGCCATGATTGTCTTTATCCCTTTCTCTGCCAAAGGTTTAGAAAATGCTTGACAGCAGAGCAAATTGGCATCCTTTTTATCATCCTTTAAAGTACAATAAGCGTGAACTTTCTCTTTTTTTAGTGTTTCTTTTATCCAAGATGAGTTTTCCTTCAATATGGCAGCAAACCCTTTAGAAACATATTTTGTCTCTTCAACAGATTCTTCTAAACATTCATACATGTGTAGTTTTGCAGCCATCACAACGTCTTGTGAACCAATAAAAATGATTTCATCTTTATCAGAATTCAAGTCTATTTGGCATGCTGCACATTCTTTGCTAAATCCTCTGATTTTTAACAATATTATTTTGCCTTTGTCCATATTTATTTTTTCTTTGTATTCATCAGCAACCTCTGATCTTTTTACTGAAGGTCGAGGGGTTGTTGGTAAAGGAGGCAAATCATCCTCATAAATTTCTGAATAGATATGCTCAGATCTTGTAGTTTCTGTAAACTTTTTATGCTTTTGTTGTTCAAAATCTTTCCTTTGGTCACCTCCTCCAGAGGCCAATGGCATTTGATAACCTTCGTCATCTTCATATTCTGTCATGTCTGCTGACAAAATTCTTATGGAACTGTTACTAGTTCTATTTCCAACATTATCTTTCCTTATTTCAACGGTTTCTTCAACTTTTCTAATATTCATGGATTCATATCCAGATTTTCTCTCTATCATAGTCAAATAATGACCATGATGACCATTTGTTTCCATTCCTTTCAGTGCTGCTATTACTTCTCCATGAAATGCATCATAGTATGGTTCAACTGTCAAATCTTTGCCTCTTATTTTGTGCCAACTTTTGAATATGTTTTCAAGAACTACAATGAAAATAGTTATACTAAAATGCACACTTTAGAACATTTTTGTTAAAAATAGATGTGATGTAAATCTTTAAAGTATCTATTACTTTACCAAGAATAAAAACTTATTTAAATTTCAATGTGGAAAATAGAAAAAAAGTATTGATTAGTAAAATTTCCTTCTTCTGTCTCCTGTTTTAAGTAATTACTTCCTTACATAATTTAAATCCAACTTGTATATTATGGTCAATGATATTTTTTTTTTATATTTAAAAAGATTAACTGGTAGTCAAGTGGAACATTCACTATCATACAGACATTGTCTTTGTCTTTGTCTGACATTATGATAAGACCAAATTTTGGCTCCTTAAAAAACGAAAATCAAAAAGTGTTAAAAATCTACTGTTATGATATCTTTCAGATGTTCATAAAACAATTAGTTTGTTGATGTCAGCATTTAAACTTTTTTATTTCTCCTACACATTGGCATTAGGGCTTTAAATATCTTATATTAAGTGCAAAACAGTCAAAACTGCCATAATAGCCTCATTTTGATATGTTGTCATTGATAATTACAGGTGTAGAGCAACAACTTTGCTGAAAAAGATACAACATACATTTACCAAAGATGTAAATAAATCCAAACTATAAAAAGAAAACAACATCCTGGTTTAACAGAGAGGAAATAATTTTCTATGTGTCAACATATTTCACCACTTAGAATGGCCTCTTCAGTATATTATATATAGGAAACAATCGCTGAGTACATCAAATGTGGTCATGAGAGTATACAGAATTATAAAATTTTTTTTTTATCATGTTGGTGAAATAATTTTAAAAATTTTCATTAATTCCAATTAAATTGCTGTCTTTTTATATTTAGGATTAATAAGGTTTTTAGACAACTGGAACATACTTTGGATTCATTATTATTTGTTGGACACCACTCACTGTTCATGGGTTTTGTGGGGACAGGTGAACCACAAATTCAAATATCCTATGAGTTAAAAAATTTCTATAGACTTAAAAATGTATTTAGAGTTTTGTAAATCACTAAGTCAAATATCCTTGAAAATGCATTTTTTCCCCAATCAACCTAAATTGATAATTTGATACCCACCAAAAAAAAGATGAATCCACAGTACTTCTGTATCAATCCTGATTACTCTACCAGCTTGTATTGCCAAAAGGCTTTAGTTCACTTGACTTATTTTAAAATGTTAACAAGTGTGAAATATGATTTTGGAGTAAAGATATTGCTCAAAAATATTTTTTGACCAAAACCCATGCATCAAATGGTTATTTTTGGTAAGAAATGTTAGCCGTTATAATGTCAAAGTGACTCAAAAATTTACCTTTCGGCACTGAAGTGTCCAGATCATATTTATCTGTTCATTATTTTGAAACTAAATAAATCCCTATGTTTAAGATAATTCAGGAGGGCATAACTCTTGAATTTAAAATGTCAATAAATTACTTTGCCTGGCGCAACTGGATAAGACCACAGAGGTCCAACCCTGAACAGTTTGGGCAAAAATGCACACAATATTCACGCTTGATACAGGTCTGAATTTGGATTGTTATTAAATATTTGACACATATAATAAATAGGTTTATGACACAGAATAACTGTAGTCAAAGAACTTAGAATTGGTTATATGATTTGAATTCATATTTTTTTTTTGCTTATTTTTTTTGTTGCTTTTTGTGCAATACACTGTGCCTGTGCGAATTGCTTATTTGGGCCCTTTTATGGCCCTTTATTCCTAAACTGTTAGGACCATAACCCCCAAAATCAATCCCAGTTTCCTTTTGTGGTTATAAACCTTGTGTTAAACTTTCATAGATTTCTATTTACTAAAGTTATTGTGCTAAAACCAAATGTCTTGAGATGACGACAATGACAACGTGATACCAATATATGACCGCAATTTTAAAAATGTGAAAATTCAACTTAACTGTCTAAACTGAAAATAAAGAATGACATTATGCTTAAAAAAATCAAATTGTAAAAACAGTGTATCAGAACAAATTAAAAAAAATAATTAAGAAGTGTTAATTCATTTTGACCAGCCAGAATCAACAAAAAAAGAAAAAAAGTTGATAACAATGAAATTAAACGTGTGAAATATAATTTCCTTAAACTTTAAGTGTACCTCTTAGCAACAATATATTAATAACATAAAGTTGTTTTGATTTTCCCTGAATTGTACATGCTTAAATGTCTTAAATAAGGATTTCTGAGTGTATAAAGTAGGAAATATTACTATTTATACTGCACTCGTTCTATTTGAGCAGTCAAAATGTGTGACTGTATATTTCTATGTCATATACAGTCACTTACCCGATATCACTTTTCCTCATGAATATTTAAATAGAAGTTGCCGAAACTATATTTAATTATTCATAAGACCTCTACAACCTGTTCTTGTTTCCAATGTATTCAACGAGACGTACCACGATTCAAACTTATTTCTTTTACAATTTTGGGAAAAACATTTTTCAATTGTTAAATTTTTGTGTTTGAAACCTATCAATCATTATGTTTTATGCTTATTGTTGATATTTAAGTTGAATTCATTCACCATTGATTGCGGGTTTTTATAGGTAATGTAAATTTCATTGCCGTGTTGTTTATTTCTCCACCTGACATGAGGCCTTTTTAAAGGCGGATTTTCCCCAATATTTAAATCAAATTGTTAGCATTTAACACTTAAACAACAATTGAAAATAGTTTTTTTCTATTTTGCAATATTAAGACAATAATATTGCATTGCCTTGACATATCAACGATATAAGGATTCGGCCCGAAACGGGGAAATAGCTCAGCAGAGCCTTGCATTTCCCCGTTTCTAAGCATCATCCTTATATCGTTGATATATCAAGTCAATGCACTATTATTGTCTATTTGTACAGACATAACAGAGGTGAATAACAGTTTTCAGAGACATAATGAATGTTTAATGTTTCACCATTTAAGAATAGGTTTGTGAACCAAAATGTAAAACATTTGTTTATAAAGAGCAAATGAATATATTCCTGCTATGATTTTAATGCATGAAGATGTGTTAACATTTCTATGAAAAGAGGATACCTTCTATGATCTGTTAAAACTGGTATGTTTGTATATAGTTTAGAGACCAAATATATGTATAAAATTGAATATCCAAAACTTGAAGTGATTTTTAGTCCCCAAGTCTTTGAAAATACATGTATATATGCATAAGAGTTAATGATTTTCTTTTCGGAATAATATTTATTACTACCCAATTGTCACAACCACATAGGATAATATGTTTGATACAATGATCAAATAAATATAGGGATATATTATTAATCGAATATTTTTAAGGATTTGTGATTCGTTAAAACTTGATCACATGTACATTTGTATTTACTCAGATTGCATGCCAATGCTGTTGTGTTAAGCTTTTCTTAGGTCAAAAACAGCATATTGCACAGGGCATACAGCATGTTACTAAAAATACATTCTAGAAATCCCCAATTTTACATTGTTCATGCAATAGTTGTTGATTAATAATATAACAATTGTAGCCTTTGGTTGAGGTCAATACGATGTTATATCGACCTAGAGAAGCATATCGACCTCGGACTTCGTCCTCAGTCAATATGCTTCTCTTAGGTCGATATAACCTCGTATCGACCTCATACAAAGGCTATAATTGTATAATATTTATGCTTGGGATTGAAGATTCCAAGTCTCTATACAGCTAAAAACAGTCTTTCAAGCTTTTTTTTTTATAATTGTTGACTTTCATTATCTATTAACTAGATATAAGAAAACATTTCAGGCAAAATTATGGATAACTCGAACAGGGTGTTTCGACCCTCAACAGTAATGAGAATTAACACATTTACTCCTTATATCTAGAACTTTTGCTTGATTAAAATTTATTTCTCTGGTCCAAAGGGATTCAACATGTAACTAGAGTAGACTGCAATAAGTTTTCTAGCATCATTAAATTTCCTAGTATTCTCAATAATAAGGCCAAAGTGTGTATATTGATTTACATAATATTTTTTTAATTTTTATTACAGTTAACTCTCGTTGTCTCGAACTCGGTTGACTCGAAATTTCGGATGAGTCGAAGTTTTCACGTGGTCCCGAACTTTGTTCCATATAAATGTATGTAATTCGACTCCTGATGAGTCGAAATTGGATGAGTCGAAATTTCGGTTGAGTCGAACTAAATTAACGGTCCCAAGGTTAATAAAAGCATTCAAAATTCATAGTTTATCTCGAACTAATACACATATGTCAAAACATAACCTCCGGCATTTAAATGGATTGAAGAGGTAATCTGACAATACACGTGTAATTAAATTTCCAGTCACTGACCACTATATTGATTTATGACATGCTAATTTACGAGTGTTTACCTGAGATTATCTTTTATAGAATTTTTATAAATAATTAGTGAAACATTGTTTATGTTCATGAAAAAGTATTTAAAATGTTTACAAAACAATTAATTGTGATTCAAACTAATGAGCTTGGGTGTGTATAAAGTAAGGATTATGACTTCCGTTGATGATCACCTAAAAACTACTCAATCGGCGTCTTTAATCCTGTTGTGTTTTCTTTTGAAAGAGTGAGATAAAACAAAATGAAGAGAAATCTAAATTATCTAAAATCTCTTATATCCGAGAATAAACCATTTTGTCAACTATAAACGACCTGAATAATGTAACTCGATTGGAAATTACTCTCTCGGATAAAACCCATAGGAAAAAAAATGTAACTGAAACAATTGAATAAGTAAAAATAATGTTATTATAATAATGAAAGACCATGACATACAAATAAATTGATCGGATACCAGAATATCGATCCCCTTCCCATATTCACCCAGATTTATTTTAGCTTTACCAAGCTAAACAAGAGTTGTGTCCCTTGTTCTGTCAAGCTTCCGGTTTTCGTTTGAGTCGAACTACGTGTATCTCGAAATATTTCTCTGGGCCGGCTGACTTCGAGATAACGAGAGTCGACTGTATTTATAACTTCCAAATTACAACAAAATATACACAAATATAATTGCAATACATAATATATAAATCTATAGGTATTAGCTAATCATTACATCTTTCTATTAGGAAGCAATTTTTTTTTTAAAATATAAAAAATTTAAGTTGGGATCCCGCTAACATGTTTAACCCAGCCACATTATTTATGTATGTGCCTGTCCCAAGTCAGGAGCCTGTAATTCAGTGGTTGTCGTTTGTTTATGTGTTACATATTTGTTTTTCGTTCATTTTTCTACATAAATAAGGCTGTTAGTTTTCTCGTTTGAATTGTTTTACATTGTCTTATCGGGGCCTATTATAGCTGACTATGCGGTATGGGCTTTGCTCACTATTGAAGGCCGTACGGTGACCTATAGTTGTTAATGTCTGTGTCATTTTGGTCTTTTGTGGATAGTTGTCTCATTGGCAATCATACCACATCTTCTTTTTTAAATATAAGATAGAGAGTAAAGCAGTTTGAACACTGGAGAGAGAGAGAGAGATAATAAGAGAAAGACAGTGAGAGAGAATAGTGTGGTGAGTTTTCAATATAATTCATCTAGACATTGAATTCTACATTAGTATAGTAAATACATTTACATTATTTACCTGAATCCAAAGATTTATAGAATAACACAGCTATCTGTACTTTCTCTTGTAATGTACAGCTTTCTACTTCTGCCCCATCACCAGAAACTTGAGGACGATCAAAATATAGCTCTATCTCATCCTGAGTAGCCTCCCTTGGTATATCAAATACAATTATACCACTAGGATTATTCAGTAAATCTATATGAACCACTTGTCCTTCTATTGGTTTCTTTTTGGCTTTCTCTTTAACAGAACTGATATCTGAAAAGGTGAAGTTCATTGAGGGTAAAACACAGATAACAAATTACATGAAGTAGATTTGTATTACATGTATTAGTGTGGATTCATTTATGTTGGGCAATGGTGGGTACCAATTTTCTTGGATTAAGGATAACCAATGCATCTTCATGGATATATAATTTCGTGGTTTTGCAGAAATCTGCATACAATCCTACAGAAATTATTTTTTTCATTCGTTGAACATTTAATTTATAGTGGTTCACCTGTAAATACAAAGTCCACAAAAATTGGTATTCAACGAATAACAATGAATCCACAGTATTATTATATAATATTCATTCAAATAGGTCTTTTGTCTGATACACTTTTGTAGAGCAAATGGACAATGGTCCCAGATATTTTTAACAATGTCATGGAGAATACAATTGCAGACATTCAGGGTAGTGTAGATACAAAAAGAAACAAGGATGTAAACTAGTGTAAAATTAAGAAGCAGACGGAAAGAAAGGGGAAATGGAAGCAAGAACTGTGGAACTAACCCATGTAACCTAATCCTGAAAAATTGTAAATAATCATAATGAATAAATTCTATAAGTTTAGTATTCTTATTTTTGAAATTTCCATGGTGAACAGTCATTTTTTTAATTCATTTTTGAAATTCAAATGACATAAAGCTATAAAATATAAGAATACAAACCGGCGATCTTTTCTTTGAGGTGCACAAGAGCTACTTGTCGGACCTTTCCACCATTAGTTGGTGAATGGAAATAGAGATGATCAATGTCCACTTTGGAGATTACCTCTATGTAATTGTGTAGCGTTTCATCAGTAACTTTTTGAGGGATGTTCTAAAAAATAAACTCTTAGATATTAAAGCCTGAAGGTTAAAATATTAGGATATATGCAGCAAAAAAGATATTTGTTTTGAGAACAATTCAGCAGACTTAAATGTAAATATTGTATCTTTGTTTTACATAACAGTTATCTCCCTTTTGTGTTCAGAGTTGATGTGGAAATGAATTCTTTTAACAGAGCTAGATCAATCTTTTATCTTTCTGTGGATTTTGTTTTTATATCAAATTATGAATACATAAAATTGAGAATGGAAATGGGGAATGTGTCGTAGAGACAACAACTCGACCAAAGAGCAGATACAGCCAAAGGTCACCAATGGGTCTTCAATACAGTGAGAAAATCCCACATCCGGAGGCGTGCTTCAGCTGGCCACTAAACAAAAATGTGTTCTAGTTCAGTGATAATGGATGTCATACTAAACTCCAAAATATATATAATTGAACTACAATTAAAAATAATTAAAGATTAACTAAGGCCAAATGTATGCATCTTTAAGATCCAAAGTCACCGTCAGATTTGATGATGGAAGTGTTTAACAACCTTGACTGGCTTTACAGCCCTCGCACGGTCGGTAAAGTGATTTGCACTTATTTATTCAGTTGTTTTGTGATTAATTGTCAAGTTCGCTGAACAGATGTATTATCTTTTAGCTCCATACTTAAATCTGATGTACATAAAGCAACAAATGCATTATCAACAGTCTAATTTATAGTATGCCAAATCGGTAAATTATAATAGTATACCTTCTATAATATTAAAGAATTTCATTTGTTTTGATTAATTTTCAACTGGATATCTGCATCTGTGTGGTCATATAAAAAAAAATAAAGCCATTAAAATGAAACTGCCTTTTAAAAAAAATTACCTTGATGACTAGAATATAATCTTCCCTATGAGACAACCACAGCTTTGTTAGTTCTCGATTTGCCATCTGTCAAAATTTCAAGTATCTATACAAAAATGTATAAAAACATATATATTAATAAGTATTAATACTAGGTTTAATCTGATTTATAATAAACAAAGGACAATGTATACAGTGGTCATGTTGGTTGGCAGTTATCTGATACCTATTTTAGAATTGGGTTAAAAACTAATAGACATGAAACCCAGAACTGCTGATGAGTGGAATGTCACAAACTTCAGGATTTCAAAATCCAACATGACCTGTTGGCAGCTTAAAAAGAGGGTCAAAAGATACCAGAGGGACATTTAAACTCATAGATTGAAAATAAACTGACAATGCCATGGTTAAAAAAGAAAGACAAACAGACAAATAATAGTACACAAGAAACAACATAGAAAACTATATAGACTAAGCAACACAAACCCCACCAAAAACTGGGGGTGATCTCAGGTTCTCTGGAAAGTTAAGCAGATCCTACTCCACATGTAGCACCTGTTGTGTCGCTCATGTTAATACAAACCTGGGTAAATAGTCTAAATCAGTAGGTCACATTCTTGGAAAAGGGAACAGGATTGTAGTTACAACATTAGAGCATATCTGATATAATCTGTGAAACGGATATTCCGTAACATATATGAAAGGATGATTTCAACTTCACTGTTTGTCACTCTTGATTTAATAGCTTCCTTGTGAGCAGCAACCCTCTATCAAGGAAATCATGATTCAGAGGAAATACAAACCTTTGAATTTCGTATCACTTGGGAGATATACTCTGTATATGAAGTGGTTTCCACACCCACAACTTTTATTTCTTGGTAAAAAAAAATTGGGCAAGTTAATAAATTTCCCAAAAAGATAATTAAGTTCTAGGATAAACTGTTATCACAGAGATATGTCTCACTTTTTTGTAATTTTGAAAATGCAAATGTTGAAATTAAATAGCAACCTTTACACATGTAAAGTTTTGCAAATATTCAATGTCAGTGAACCATGACTGAAGGTACATGGCTAAAAAATCTCCATGGAATTGAGATGTGCCAATGCTAATGCAACTGCATACTAAATACCATTGACTTATCATAAGTAGTTCACTTTCAACAAACCCAACCACAAACTTAAACTTATAAACTAAGCAAAAATTTCAAAGTCAATAAACCATAACTGAGGGGGTGGGGCTAAATAATCTCCATGGAAATGAGATATGCCTATGCTTATGCAACTGCATACCAATTATCATTGACCTACCACTAGTGGTTCTTTATAAAGTGACCTAATCACTAACTAATACACAAAAAATAATTGAAACAGGAAAACAGCATACCTATGTCTCACTTTTTGACTCCAAAAATGAGTCGAAAGTTTGAAAATATGTCTGACAGGCAGACCTGTATATAAATAGAAGTAATTAAGATAATTTTTTTAAGTTTTTTATTATTCATAGGTATTTGTTTAGATTTCCGAGCAAAAATTGTAAAATAGCCACTAAAATTCAGAATAACTAGAACACACCCGCGAAATCAAGGGCCTTTAGAGATTGGTTGAAAGTATTTAAACTATTGTAGGTAAAATTTTCATAAAAGATTTTGTGTCTAGAGAATTTCAGTAAAAGATTTCATGTCTGAAGAATTTCAGAAAAGCTATCAAAGTTCAAAAAGGTACTTGGAAATAGTTCAAGCCCTCTCCCTTGTTTCCTAAGTCTGTTATGTTTTTTTGTTAAATCCATTATTTTCGCGTTTCTATATACTATAAACATACTTGTACTATAAATAAAGTGTATTTCCTATTAACTATCAATTTCAACTTTCTTCTCTTAGGCGATCACTGCTATATATTATATAGAGAGTCTCTATCAAGGAGATAATTATTGTACTGTCCTGACTACTCTTATGAAATTTATGTGCATGTTAAAAACCGGAAGTCCTGTTTGACTTAGAAGCGAATCACAGGCAGTTTAAGTTTGGTTGAAAGTATGTTAACTATTTTAGGATGAATTTTTGTAAAAGTCATAAGAATATTAGAATGGATGACAAATGCGACTATGCATGCTAACCTATGATTATGGTTTAATAGTATTGATTTCGGACTATAGCAGTTTTATGTGCATAACTGAGCCACCATAATTTATGCCTCACTACTTTGAAAACCTTTGAATTATGAAGTTCTTCAATTTTAAATAAAAAACACTAAAGAAACCCTCATGAGGTAATTTTTTTTTTATAACAGCACCATAAAGTAAAAGGAAATAAACCAGAATATTTAAAAGTATGTTATGAGCTTCTATAACCAGTATAATTTAGATGTCAGAATGTTAAAATATGTAAATTTCTAAGAATTGTTATAATTCGGTATTAGTTCAAGATATTTAGAACTAGCTTAAGAATTAATTTACTTGATAAAATTTTTTTTAAATCTTCACAATTTTAGATATAATAGATGTTATTAAAGCATATTATTATGTAGTCCCTTGAGGGTTAAATGACAATAGAGAATTAAGCATTAAAGAAGTTTTATATACAAATGGGATTTCTTATTTTTTAAGATAATTTAGGTTTTGTCACAAGACTTGATATTTGGAAAAATAGATAAACTAGCATTATTATGTAAAGTTAAAATATTGAGTATTAATGTTATGTAAATTGAATAATGAAAAAACGATATATATATTGGTTGACTGTGTAGTAAGGGACACTTGTGTTATAGACTTGGATTTAGACATTTGTTTAAGACAGTTATACATTTTAGTTATTGGATTGATGTTTGTTCCTTACCTGGTGAAATAATTTAGTTCTGGGTTTGTGAAATTTGTTTCTCACTTGGTGAAATAAGTTCCTTGTCTGTGAAATATGTTCCACTGGTTAAACAAGTTATCTTATATACTGAGCATTTGTCATCAGTGAGTTTAAAGTTATCATTCGAGTACATTATAAAAACATGTATTATATTGATATAATTCTTATATGATTTGCATATCGATAAATACTTGAATTGGATTGGTCAATTAGAATTTTTCTCTAAGTTTACACTTCGATAAACCATGTTTCCTAAACTACTTTCGTAATCTATTGATGCCCGATACACAAGCTTGCAGGGATCCCATGATTTTCGGCAAATAGAGATTAAAAAACAAATGCTTAACAGATGTGTCTATTTTAGTGCCTATATGACAAAAAATAAATAAAATAACTACACTAAAGCTACAAAAATGTATAAATTAAAAATTCAAATAAAATTCCGTGAACTTTCATGAATGATTTGGCGAATTTTAGTCATGGCAAAACACGACGTCATACGAATGAAAACTTTCATTGGAAAGATTATTTTGTTACTTGTACGCTTCAAATTCGAATATTATATCTCATTAATTTGAAGTTTTGGAGGTAGGTGCTATTTCATTTAAGATTCCGTTGCATTTTTTCGAACATTTATGGATTTCAGAAAGTCAATATGGCGGCCAACTCCTTAGTTACGACATGTCAATTGTGCATTTGATGGTTATTACAGTAGCATTTACAAAACAAATGTTAATTAAAAATCGCTATAATTTGGCTTAAGAATTATAAGGATTAAACACATTTTTTCTAGAGGTTATTGATGTGTAAACCGGGCTCTTACTCACAAACTTAACATAAAAGTCCTTCAGACTTTTATTCAGTTTGTGAGTTAATCGCCCCGGTTTACACATCAATAACTTCCAGAAAAAATGTGTTTAATCCTATTATATATATGTAATCAGAAGTCCATTACTAGTCTAGTAATGAACTTTTGATGTAATAAATAAAAAGTGTAAACATCCAATTTGGATTCTGTGGAGTATATAGTAAATGTTTAATTATATACTCCATAAAAAAATACCAAAATGACACTTATGAGCCAGAAAAAGAGTAGAATAAGAATAAACATGATAAACAGTATAGTTAAAGATGAACATTTGTACTAATATGAAAAGGACAAAGTGATTGATCAATTATATTGAAAGAGGTAAAGAAACAAGTCACAATCTTTCGAAACTGTGCCATGACTGAAGTACATGTATGAAAAGAACAACCATGCATGACTGTTAACAGGAAAAATAGAGGAATATACCACATAAAACATGAATATAAATTATGATACATAACCATCGCTTTTTATTTCTTATCTTCATCCTATAGTTTCAGTAATGCCTTCAATTGCAAATCATGTGTACCCCTGATTTCTATGAAAATTGTTTGTTCAAAACTTATATCACAGGAACGAATATTTCACTTTTAAAAACTTTTTAAATATTGGAACAAAATTCATCATGTTCATGGAGGTGTGATTTTTGTTCCAGAACTTATTTCACATTTAGTAGAAAAACTAGTTCCGGAACAAATTTTACAGTGCTGGAACATATTTTCTGTGATATAAATTCCGGTGGAACATATTTCCTATGAAATTTGTTCCGGCAGAACAAGTGTCACGCCAGAACAAATTTTTTGTTACATAACCACTGGTCAGGAAAGAGCAGAGTACTGGCCTTGGTTATACTTCTCCCCTTAATATTGATATATATATATATATGAAAATTTCTGGATCTGCCAATGCATGCATGTAAAACATAAATTAAGTTGTATATAACATGTATAATGCGCTGTTTCTAATGTAAATACATTTAGCTTCATAATTATATGTCAGTTAATCATTTTACCAAAAGAGTACCTGTGTGTCTTACTGGATCAAGAGATGTCTGCATCCTTGGAAATTTCCACTGATAAACAATGGCTTATTTTTAGACATAAAAAGTTTCACTTTTGTTTTTAAAGAATAAAGGTGAGAATGTAAGATGAGTTCAGTTAAATCCAATTAAAATATTCTTTTTCTATTCAATAATTATATGTCAACTAATTCCTCTAAAACTGTTTAAAATATAACTTTCTCATTGGGCTCATTGGTTTTTGTTACAAATGATGACTTCCTGAAAATCACTTTCTCTATTTGACCTATATATATATATATCAATCTAGAAATTGTTATAATTTGGTAATATTTTTCAGTTCTATTATTCAATTTTAACATCATAAATGAAGGTTAAAAAGTATAAATAATACAAACTTGATATGAATGTGACTGTCATGGTGCGACTTGCTTTCCAGCTGACCGTTCTGAACTTCTGTGTTTCCTACTTTCGTTTTCGTTTCAGATATGCGGAATTACACATTAGACCGGCTTCGATTTGCGTTTAGTTTCTTTGTTTACAGGAAGTTGTCTTGTCAGCAATGCCATCCTAAGTAAATTGTCATTTTATAACTCAATTAACAGTGTATTGTACTTCCCAAATGAGGATTAATACAGGTAAATATTTGCAGATTTAAGTAATGCTAAATGTCCAAATATTTCATGAAAATTTATTCAGTGGGAGTTATCTTGTACACAGAAACTGCCCATGAGCTTACAAATAGATAATTTTTATATGTGTCCATAATACATGTATGTTAGTAGTTTTAAAGAATTTCTCACCTCTTGATACTATCATGAACTATTGAATGATGACAAGGACACTGTTTGTAAGCAATAATTTGTGAACTTATTACAAATTAAAGCAAAGCAAGATTAGTTGAACAGATTAAAATTTCGCTATACATATGTAGGCTAGCACATGTTTCACCAAAATCAACTAAGGTCCTGAACAGCTTATTCAACATAATTGTGTAGCAAATTGAACAATTTTTTCATGCTATGAGAAGCAGGTGTTACCCGCTTGGTCAAAGTATTTTCACTGCAGGAAATCCAGGAATTCCAGCAAAATCTGTTTGTCTCATTTGGAAATGTCTAGTGTACAGTAACTGCAGTTATTTTAAGTTGTTTGTGATTGTTTATGGTATTTTCAAGAAAAATATGTTTTTCTATCATCAAGTAGAAGTTGATTAAATGTGTAAATTTTTACTTTCCATGTCTAATGCCTTTAATTTGAATTAGCCGAAATCACAATTAGAAAAAACAGTTGGCATGATTGGAAAAGTTGTGTTTGTCAATCACATGAAAAAAATAAAGAACCTATAAATCCCCAAAAATACAGTTTCAAGTTTGCAGAAATTCAATATTTAACAGATATATATATTACAAAAGAATACAAGTTTAACATGTTTAAAGGTTTAACATTTTGTGGTTAATACATTCATGACATTGTAATTAGGCAACCCTCAAATTGCAATTCGCAGGTGAAACAGCTACTCTCCTATGATAGAGGAATGGAATTGAACAAGGTAACACGAGTAATTGTAAAACTATGAAAAGAAATAAATTAGAAATAAAACATTAAATTTTTATATTTATCAATAAATGTTGGATATTGAATTAAAATTGCTCGTAAATAATGTAAATTTATGCTCATGAAAATCGTGCTTGTCTGGTCTTACATCATTTGTACATGTATCAGATGTCTGACCGTTTCACAAAGATTGCACAAATGTTGTGTGTTCAAAATTAAAAAATTGTAAAGACATTTATATCATTAGACATATTCATAATTTTTGAAATATATATTTACAGTATGTAGAAGTTATAGTAAGCCATGAATGAATTATTTGCACAAGTTTTACAAAAGAGGGACTTGTCAAAGGCTGGTGAATTGTTTTCACTTGCTGATGATGAAATCAAAGATGACCTTGTTCCTGTGTTAGAAGCCATTAGTAAGATTCTAGATTGTACAGACTATCTACAGAATGATAATGATCAAAGTGTTGTGGAAATCTGTATCACCAGAGTCACCACAGCAATCAGGTAGTGCAAATAAGACATAGGTTAAGATTGACACAATTTCAACAAAAGATATTTCCCTTTTAATGCCTTTAATTAATTGATTAGTTGGTATTTAATGCCACTTTCATCACCATTGTGCTATTTCGTGGCTGTCAGTTTTTGATTGTTGGAGGAAGCCGGCGTGCCCTTTGGATAATCATACCATGTTAGAGGTGTATGTTGATAAATTCCTTCATAAATCAGCCAATTTCAATTTTTTAAACTAATGGCTATTCATTAGAAGAAGATGCACTTTGGATAAATTTAATTTCTTTAAGCATTGATTGATTTATCAATACGATGTACACATATTTAGTATGGATATTTTCTTAGACTTGTTTGTACTGAGTGTTGCAATTTGGAAAGTCAAATAAGAAAGTCAACTATTTACCTTTCCAAAATGATAACTAAGGGGAATAACTCAGACTCAAATATGATCATATCTATGTGGGGTCTGTTTAACAGTTTATAGCATATTCAACACCTTGAAGCATACATGTTGCGAAAAGAACACACATTTTACAGATTTTGTCATATTGAAAATATAAAAACCACATGACATGCATGATGTCACATGTATGATACAACATTAAGTTGGCCACTAGCTTTGACAAAATCCAATCTCTATGATATTCAATGAAACTTAAAAGAAAAATAAATACAAGCTGTGAATTATAATACTTAAAACAAATGTTTTTAGATTTGACCTATTTTTCATATTTATTGACCACTGGACTTAAATGAGACAACAATCAATCGATCAATGGCACCACATACATTACTAAGGATACACACCTACTCCCAGAGCTATTTAAAATGCCTATAACCTAAAAGATCCTTATAAACCAAATTCTATGGTTATAGAGCCATAAAAACCATTTATGATAACATTTTTTTTGTAGACCTAAGGGAGTAAAAAGCTGGACATAAGTTTTAGCAAAAAATAGTATAATTGAGATAATAATTTGTTCAATGGATGAAAATTTAATTTGTAGAGAGACAGGTTCCATTGAAGCACATTCCAAGTGTTTGGTATCGCTGCTGGAGGTTTGTCAGAAATATGACCTGAATCCTGCTGCACCAGAGAAGGACCCACCTCATGCTAAAATAGCCTCTGATATAATGAGCTGTCTTTTTATGGTAAGTTTTCTATTGAAAAAAATATCTTACCAAACTTGTCAGATTTTTATCTGCTTTTTGATCAGGTTGTTGTCTCTTTGACATATTCCTCATTTCCATTCTCAATTTTATTGATTGCAGAATGTAAATTGAACTAAAAAAGTGTTTAACTTAGTAATTGTTTAAAAAACAAACTTATTTTCAATAAAATCATTTTTGTTGAGCCTGCAACTTTTGTTGCAGAAAGCTCGACATAGGGATAGTGATCCGGCGGCGGCGTTAGCTAACTTCTTAAAAGCTTTATATTTTAGAAGTTAGAAGACCTGTATGCTTCATACTTTGTATATAGATGCCTCAAGTTACGAACTTTCCGTCAGTCACATGTCCAATGTCCTTGACCTCATTTTCATGGTTCAGTGACTACTTGAAAAAAAAGTTCAGATTTTTTGTAATGTTAATTTCTCTCTTATTATAAGTAATTGGATAACTATATTTGGTATGTGCGTACCTTGCAAGGTCCTCATGCCCCTCAGACAGTTTTAACTTGACCTCGACCCCATTTCATGGATCAGTGAACAAGGTTAAGTTTTGGTGGTCAAGTCCATATCTCAGATACTATAAGCAATAGGGCTAGTATATTCAGTGTATGGAAGGACTGTAAGGTGTACATGTCCAAATGGCAGGTGTCATTTGACCTTGACCTCATTTTCATGGTTCAGTGGTTATAGTTAAGTTTTTGTGTTTTGGTCTGTTTTTCTTATACTTTATGCAATAGGTCTTCTATATTTGGTGTATGGAATGATTGTAAGGTGAACATGTCTAACTGACAGGTGTCATCTGACCTTGACCTCATTTTCATGGTTCAGTGGTCAAAGTTAAGTTTTTGAGTTTTGGTCTATTTTTCAAATACTTTATGCATTAGGTCAACTATATTTGGTGTATGGAAATATTTTATGATCTATATGTCTGTTACGCAGGTTTTATTTGACCTTGACCTCATTTTCACAGTTCATTGCTAAGTGTTAAGTGTTTGTGTTTTGGTCTGTTTTTCTTGATTTTTAAGCAATAAGTCAACTATATTTGTTGTATTGAAGAATTGTTAGCTGTACATGTCTGCCTGGCATGGTTCATCTGACCTTGACCTCATTTTCATGGTTCATTGATCAATGTTTTGTTTTCTTGGTTAATGTTGATTTTATGTGACAGTTGTAATAAAGCTTTATATAATATAAAGCTTTATTACAACTGTAATATTTAGGTCTATCAACATAATATCAATGATTAGTAAAGAAGGCGAGACATTTCAGCGTGTACACTCTTGTTTAATGGAAATATAATAATACATGTAATTTCTTTCCTAGTCTACTGAGATTCATATTTGATCCCGTACTTTTAGTATACCTCAAATCAAGAAGTAGAGGCTATATAGAACTAACCTTGTTCATCAGTTCATCTGACAATTTTTTAGGTAAAGATTGCATGAAATTCAATCAAAACCTAATGGGACTAACATACTTCATTTTTATGTCCCATTTATAGGTATTATGTTTTCTGATCTGTGCGTCCGTTCAGTCGTTCGTCTGTTCGTTCACCTGTCTGTCCGCTTCAGGTTAAAGTTTTTGGATGAGGTAGTTTTTTTGATGAAGTTGAAGTCCAATCAACTTGAAACTTATTACACCTGTTCCAAATGATATGATCTTTCTAATTTTAATGCCAAATTAGAGTTTTAACCCCATTTTCACGGTCCACTGAACATAGAAAATGATTAGGCATCCATGTATTATGGACACATTCTTGTCACTATATGAATTTTTGTCATATTCTTTTACAGCACTACAGTAAACCAAAAGTGATGTCTTTAGCCATTCCAGTAGTTGTTAATTTTCTACGTTGTAATAATAAAGAATTAACTAGAAATGTCTCCAGTTATCTGTCCTTGGCTGCCCTTGACAATGCAGACACTCTAGCAAAATATGTTGATCTGATTATTAGTACAATCTTGAGAGGTAAGTGTTAATTTAAATCCATATTTACTTTTTTTTATTCAAATAACATATGCCCTGTATTTATTCATGTACTTACATTTCATCCTTGAGTCAAAGATTATTAATGTACTATGCTGAGTGCACAAGTCATACATGCATACATGTATACCTTAAATTTGATATAATTTTGTAAGATAAAGGTGTAACTGGCTGGGGAAATAATCTATCCTTTATATAGCATTTTTTGTTCATATATCACGAAAAAAAATCTTATTGATATGATGTTTTAATTTTTTTTTTAAAATCAAAGATCAGAAAAAAGGACCAGTTTTAAAATTTCAAATATTTTTTTGATTGTAAGTTTAAGTGAAACAGTTGTTATTTTCATAAAAAGAAAGGACATCAAAGCAAAATTATTTATGTTAAGAGTAAATTTTAAGGGTAAATCTGTTAAAATCTTACATTTGCTGACTTCTCCTTTGAGAAAGTCTAGATAGAATCATAGAAAAATGTCATGTGGTACAACTTTACAACTTCTACATTGAAACAACCACCAAATGTAACTCCCTTATTACAAATTGAATTTATAGATGTGATGTATAGTTGTTAAAGTTAATATACTGTGGATTCATTTATTTTCGTGGTTATCAAATTGTTTTGACATTTTGGTGGTTTCCCAAGAGTCTTCACACAAACTTATAGTAAATGTGTACTTCATTGAATATTTAAATTTTTGATTCACCTATTCAGAAGTACCAAAGTAATCCACAAAAAATTGGTATCCAATAAATATTAATGAATCCACAGTATTCTCAGGCGCGGATCCAGAGAAAACCCCTGGAACCCCCCCTTTTTTTTGGACGATCAATGCATTTGAATGGGGACATGTAGTTGGAACCCCCCCTTTTTAAAATGGCTGGATCCGCCCCTGCTTCTTTTCTGTATTTTCTACCAAAATCATTTCTTCATTTCCAGGCAATTACTTTTTGAGTACAGTGTTACCTCAGATTTACTCACAGAACAAACAACCAATCATAAACAGTATTGACAAGCTTACGGCCATCATCGACTTATGTGACGTGTCTGAACGGGCGAGTCTGTTCCAGGTGTTTGGAATGATATCAAAACACGAACCTACGGTAATTTACTTATTAAAAAGAAAATGTTGTATGCATGATTGCCAATGAGAAAACTCTCCACAAGAGACCAAAATGACACAGAAATTAACAACTATAGGTCACCGTACGGCCGTCAACAATGAGCAAAGCCCATACCGCATAGTCAGCTATAAAAGGCCCCGAAATGATAATGTAAACACGAAAGCAAGAAAACTAAAGGCCCTATTTATGTAAAAAAAGTACGCTATCTTGTGTTGATTTGGAATGAACGAGTTGACCCAAGGTTAATTATTCTGATCATAACCCTGTCACATTTTTCACAATAATAAAAACATCAAAATACTTTCCAAATTTTAGAAGAAGAAAAAATCCTCTTTATTCACCCCCTTTTTTTAAATCACAACCATCAAATTAACAAAATATGAACAAAATGAATGAACATAGTCTCATTGGCACTCACACCACATCTTCTTACATCTATAGATAAAAACCAGTACAGGAAAAGCACTTAACTTTAAAAAGATGGTCTAATAGATAACACAAAATAAATAACAAATTGTATATATTGTGTTTAATCAGTAATATAAATTAAATTATTTTACACCAGGAAATATTGTTACAAATTTTTTACTATTTTTAATTTTTTTTCCTGGAAAATGTAGAATAACAAAAATAACAACTTCAAATAAAAATTCAAATAAAAAAAAAAACCTTAGCAAAATCAACTACTTGAACACATCACACGAATCAAAAACAACTGAAATACTCATAGCTTAAATTTGGATTTGAATGATACATTTTTTCCAGTAATCTTTTTGATTTCATATTTCAGTTGAGGGAAGAAGTCATTGGGAACAAAGCAACATTTTGATTGTTCATTTTTCAAGAAATAACATTTTTTAGTGTATAAAACTATAATTAAGTTATCACTTTTTTATGAATGCTTGTTATTTTTACAGATTTTAGAACCACACATAGATGAATTCTGCAAATATCTGTCCTCGAGTACTTTGGCAGCTTTGGTTCTCATGATGTTTGTTGACATGGCAACAGCCAATCCTAAAGCGTTTGTGGATTACCTCCCCTCATTGAAGGATTTAGCAGAACAACAGCCAATGTATTTTATACAAGTTATACAAATTATTGGTGCAATTGGCAATATAGATCAGGTTTGTAGCTTATGAGTGTTTAAAACTATCCATTGAGTTATAAAAAACATATGCATTATTTTTTCTTAATTTGCAGTTTCTTATGACTTTAAGAAACAAAATAAGCTCAAAATATTGATAGGTTATGTAGCTGCTTTTCAAGATCATAGGAAAAAATAAGAAGTCCAAACATCTGACAAAAATTGAAATTTATTGTTGAAATACTCACATAGTGCATTAAAAACGATACCATTAATGATGTAACAAATGCAATATTATAGAAAATATATTATATATTTTTTTCCTTTTCAGGACAATGCTAGAAGAAGTATGGTTTACTTTGTATCATGCCTAGGCATGAAAGACCAGACTGCCCTAGCGGTCATTTTACAAGAAATTAAAGCCCTGAGTATCAACAATCACTCGTTACTGGAAGAAAACATTATAGAAATTAGTAAACTATCTCAGAGTGGTTCTAGTGCTGTGAGACTGCTAGTTCAGCAATTGAAAGACGACCTGAAAAAATAGTAAGAGACTGTTGTTCGACTATATTCACAAGAAAATAAGATGTTTTTCAGTTTTTTCAATGCTTTGTTCCTTTTGAAAACATTTTACAATGTCCTTTAAATTAGTTATTGGGTTGAGGGTAAACATTTGAGGGGGTTCTCGGGTCTAAATCATTTATATAGGATTTCTCTATATTTTTCTATAAATGAACTTTATCTTATAGTTAATAGAAAAATAAAATAAAAAAGTGGGGTCACCGTTCATTTGCGCTCGCAATCTGCCTTCGAAAGAAGCATACATTTTTGTAAAGGTGTTTTTTTTCTGTTGAAGTAAAAAGAGATATAAAGGTAATATCGAAATAAAATAAGAAATTTATTACAGAAATCGCTCAAATTTTACAATAATTTAGTTTAAGTACAGCTTATATGGAAATTATATTAAAAAAGAAAGGTCACCGATGAGTTGAAAAAGATATTTCAATTTTAAAGCCAAAAAATGGCATGTTTCCACCATAGGGAGATAATTTGGAACTTTTTTAATGATGTATACATTTTAAAAGTCATCTGGGGCCAACACGCATTGATTGTTTTGAATGATTTTTGTACCATATGATAAAGTAACAACTACAAAAGGAAATAAATAAAATTTGTAATGAAAAACAAATGTTTGATTTTTTTCTGAAATTTTTATAACCTCGAGCCTCCTTAGAGGGTTTGATTTCACAAAATTATGCATTTTTTCACCATTTTCATTGAGTGCTATTTTGAAAAAGAGAAAAAAATCTTTGAATTTTTAAAACATTGTTAAGACATCTGTCTACTGTTGGGGTATTTATGTTTCCATGGCTTTTTCTCAAAAAGTAAAATTTTCAATGACATATACTGCAAATTTATTGTTTTCATCAGTGCAAATATTTTGTCTTGGTGAGTACTTTAATCATACGAAATTGCATTATGGTGTCTGATACATATATTTATATGCAGCTTTTACTTAAATCGCAGTAATTTATCTGGCATTTTTGTCCATTTTTTAACACTCGCAATAATTAAAGCGTACAATGATTTCTTAATTTACAGTACGTTATTACGCAAAATGTTAACAGCATGATCAAATATAGATTCCATTTCTGCATCAAGTGTGTTACAATATTTCTTCTCTCAAAACAATTGAATTTTTGAAATAAAAACCTGAGGCTTGCAGAGCTTTATGAGTATTTAAAACGTAACTGTTGAAAATTGTGATCTTTATATATGATGTCATCAGAAATGGTCGCCTTTTTTTTTTATGACGTCACAATAGCAAATCAAGAAAAATTTGACTCCATTATTGAATTTTGATTCATCATTTGCAAATAATAAAGTTTTCTCTACGAAGAACAAATATTTTTCTCACACTGATCAAAAAGGCTAAAACAGCATGAAAATTGGAGAAAATTATTTTTTCCCCTTCCGTATAAAACATTTCTTTTAAAAGATTGGTCGAAATGTATTATATGTTTCACGGAACAATTAAATGAATCTGTAGCAGTATTAAAAGGCATAATATATATATTGATATATTTAATATATATTATGATACATTTTACAATTTTTTACAATTTATATTGTAATCAATTTAATATTTATTGTTAACTGCGATAATGCTTTGTTAAATTTTATACTTATTTACTAGTCTTTTTTATTTGAGTTTTTTTTATTACATGAGTATATCTATAGGGGAAATATTCATTGCATATATATTTTAACTGTATTGGTGAGTGTTTAGATGGTGTCTTTATCTGAAGAATGTTTGTGGTCATTCAAATCAAATCTAAATCATCTTAATAGGAAGAGAAAAATAATTGTGAACTGTACATTGAACATCACTTTGAATTGTGTCTTAATCTTAAGACTGTTTGGGATCATTTTGATCAAAACTAAATAATTTAAGGAGAAGTAAATGATTGATAAACAGTTGCGATACAGATAAAAACTGAATTTTTTTTAATGTTCACATTTATAACTTACTTTTTAATATTTTTTCTTTGACAATGCCTAAACAAACATCCCCCCACCACAACAGCCCTTATATTTTGTGTAAAATATAAAAAAAAAAAAACCCAGAAATTAGGAATACTATTGTGATGAAATATTTCAACTTCTTGTTATTGCTAGTACATGTACATGTTTTGTATAGTACAGTTAAAACAATTTTTTTTAAAATTTTACGAAAAATGCAGAAAAATCCTTTTTAAAGGAAATTTCTAGTTTTAGATACCTCTATGTAAAACAAAAAGCACTCTGTTTTATAAATATTTACATTTTATACATTTTCAAATGAAATATGCATAATTTATGAAATGGCTTTTTTGAATTATATCAGAAAATTCATCCAAAATTTTTGTTGTTGTTTTTTTAGGAAGAAAATTGGGATAATGTGTTTTGTATGTGGTAAAGATTGATTTGTTAATTTTTATATGCCCGTCTAAGACAGGACATATTATGGTATACCCTTGTCTGTCCCTCGACAACACTTTCGGCGATTACTAAAAAACGGTTCCACCAACTTTTATGAAACTTTGTTTATATCTATTGACGTAAGCTCCCTTTCGATTTTTATAAATTTCAGATTTTTTGTTTCCGTGTTATGAAGTTTTATCCTTGGACAAAGGGGGATGTTCCAGTTTTGGACAATAACTCAAAAATGCTTCCATCAACTTTTTTTAAACTTTGGTGGATTGTTTGTATATCTATTGATGTATGCTTCCTTTTGATTTCTATAAATTTAAGATTTTACGTTTCTGTTTTATGAATTTTTATGCTTAAAAAAGGGGAATTTTCCAGTTTTCGGACAATCACTCATAAACACTTTCACAAAATTTTATGAAACTTTGGTGAATTGTTTATAACTGTTGAATTAAGCTACCTTTAATAAATTGAAAGAAAATTAACAACTTTAGGCACCATATGGCCTTCAACAATGATCAAAGCCCATACCGCACAGTCAGCTATAAAAGACCCTGAAATGACATGTTAAACGAATCAAATGTGAAAACTAACAGCCTAATTGTAAAATTTACAAAAAAAAATCATTTAAAGCATAAAGACAAGCTAAAAGGGCAACAGGCGTATCATACGCTTATAGCGCAGCTCTTTATTGTTGTTTTGCAGTAACTTTGCATTTTTTTGTATTTTAATTTATATTTTCTAAATAAAAGACGATGATTTAATTCAAAGAGTTTTAGTTGTATTAACTCATAATGTTTTATACATACACTGACTGCATCAGGATTTGTTAAATAACCAAATTCTTTCTAGTATGCAGTGAGAATTATTACACTTTTCTTCTCTTTTGCTTGTATTAATTATACACATAATACACAGTTATTTATGATTAGACTTTGTTACAGAGGTCATCTTCAGCATATTTTCAGGATGATGTTAAAGGAGTAGGTTCAATAAAACCCCATTTTGGCCCCAAAATATAGCAGTTTTACAAAATTGTGAACTTGTAATCTTTAAGCTATTTATTGGAAAGTAAAATGCTTCTGCTACATAAATCTAGGCTGTTTCTAACAATACAATGTACATTTATCGGGTACTAGCATCATTAAGTCATGCTAAATTACTGAAATCTTCACAATTTTAGCATTTCAGTTAAATTTTAGACGGTTTCCGTCTTAAATGAAAGTGGCCGCATTCGTGTTCATTCATAATATTGAAATGTAAGTTGTATTTGATGATAATACATAACATATATAAAGGTTGAGGATGAACACGGATGCGGCCAATTTCATTTTTGACAAAAACCATCTGAAAAGTGATGTTTTTTGGCATATTTGATAGATTTTTCATATTTAAGCTTGAATCGGAGGTTTTTTAATAACTAAATCAGTTAAAATCTTTCTCAAAAACTAATAAAATCAATTGAAATAGACACTTTAGTGTTTAAAAAGTGTCCAAAATCTTTCGTTAGATGAACTTGAAATTTGAGGCCAAAATCGGCCCTTACCGGACCTACTCCTTTAAACAGCAGGTTTAGTGCCCTGTGTTACAATTTTCAATTATCAACATCATAGTAGTGATTAAAGAAAGATCCAAAACTACCAGAAAATTGTCTATGCATATACCTATAAATGACATTTACCTAGTCAACACTGTCTTGCTCCATTCTAAGTACATGCGATTCCTAAGGTTTTGTTAATTAAAGAGGGACGAAAGATACCAAAGGGACAGTCAAACTCATAAATCTAAAACAAACTGACAACGCCATGGCTAAAAATAAAAAAGACAAACAGAAAAACAATAGTACACACGACACAACATAGAAAACTAAAGAATAAACAACACGAACCCCACCAAAAACTAGGGGTGATCTCAGGTGCTCCGGAAGGGTAAGCAGATCCTGCTCCACATGTGGCACCTGTCGTGTTGCTTAAGTGATTACAAATCCGGTAAATAGTCTAATTCGGTAGGTCATATTCATGAAAGGGAAGGGGATTGTAGTTACGACGTAAGGAACATATCCGATATCATTTGTGAAACGGTTATTCCATAACGGTCAACCAACTCGTGATGGCGTCCGTAAAATTTACGAAGGGATGATTTCAACTTCACCATTTGGAACTCTTGGTTTAATAGCTTCCTTGTGAGCAGCAAACCTCTATCAAGAAAATCATGATAGGAAATGCAAGCACGGGAATATCGTATCAATTGGGAGATATATACCCCGTATACAGGTGCTGCTGGAATGTTGCTACTTAGAAATGGAAAGTTCACAATTGGAAAGCTGAAATCATCTCTTTTGTCGTAAAGTTTTGTTTTCAACCGACCCTCATTGTCAATTTCTAGATGTAAGTCAAGATATGAAGCCGACTTAACTGTATCTGTAGTATCCTTTATCTCTAGTTCGATTGGATAGATGCGTTCCACATAGTCACCAAATTTTGAATTGTTTAGTGAAAGAACATCATCTATATAGCGGAAAGTAGAG